>NC_046645.1:17462963-17809597 GCF_900324485.2 Mastacembelus armatus
TCTTTAAAAAAAAAAAAAAAACATCCACCAATATCTGGTAGTACTCATGATATATATGATATATTGGTCTAACCCTGTGTTAGGCTGACTTGTTAAAAGACATTTCCATACTTTGACCCTCTGTAACCACTGTAGGAATTTACTGACCCATAGCGGACCTGTTCATAATTATGTGTTTGTTTCTACAGACAGAGACAGGTTCCAGGAGCTAAATGTTGGCACCCATCAGGAGCTAGTAGAATGTCAAGTTCCAGGTACTTGAAGAGCGTCAGGTTCTGTTCTGGGCTGCCGCCTCCTGCTTGCTCATGCTCAAAACAATGGTGCCTACTGGCTGCCCTTGCGATAGGAGGGAGTACATGGGTGTGCACAGGATTGATGCTTGTGATTGGTTATACATGTTTGTCATTAGTATATCAAGAATGGGAGAAGAGGTGGGGAGGGGACAACTGGGAGGGAGATAGAGAGCAGAGGGTGGCAAGACAAGCCCCTGAATACCCTGGTTTACGTGATAACATCCTCATTGGAATGCACACTGACACACACACACACACACACACACACACACACACGCACACACACACGCACACACACACACACACACACACACACCATTATTTTCATCACCTTTGTAGACTTTACATTATTTGTAGACTTTACATCTTCATTTCCTGGAGATTTACCCTAACCTCAAAAATAACCACTACTTCCAAACTTCCAACTGGTGTTAGAAGAATTACTCAGATCTTTTGTTGAAGTAAAAGTAGAAAACACCGTGTGAAAATCCTGTTCTCTTCAGTAAAATGACAAAAATATTAGCCTAAAAAACTTGAAGTAGCAAAAGTGAAAGTCCTCACTGTACAGAATGGCACATTCCACATGAACGTATATTGTTAGATTATAATTACTGATGCTTTATTGTGTTTATCACTTTAATACTGCAGCTGGTAAAGGTAGAGCAAATGTTAACTACCTTATATATTTATAATTTACTTACTGCTTATTGAGTTTTCCTCCAATGATTAATAAAGTTTTATGATTTCACTCTATTTAGTTTTACTCATCTGATTCTGAAAATTACTAGTTAGCAAATAAATGTAGTGCAGTAAAAATGGCTTTTGCTTGCACAAGTGGTAAACATACAGCCATGACTGTCTACAGAATGCACAAGAGCAAATTTCAATCTTTAGAGAAATTTAGTTGATGACAGATTGATTACCTCAGGGCATCAGATCCTTTTCAGCAGATCGACTAAAACTCAGTGATTAGTATGAAAAAATAATTATCCATAAATTACTGATTAAGTAGTCAATCAATTATTCATTTCAGATCTGCATAAGTTCTACCAACAGTGACCTTACTGTTTTCACAACAAAAGAAGCAAACAAATTTGCATAATTTATTAATATAGATATAGGCTAATAAACACATTAAACTACTGATGTAAGGTATTAATGTGTGAGATGACTAGTGAGCCTGAGTAGTTGGAATGATTTAAATTATGTCTGAATAGTAAAATTGTAGTGATATCAAATCTGTGCTATAATGAATTAACCTTTATTTCATTTGTGAGTTGGATCAGAGAATTATTTCAAGACAAAGGCAGACACTGTCACAGCTTAAAGTGCCCACAGTCTGGGAAAAGGACACCAGTGGTTTAAAGAGAAGGAATAGATCATGTCTACCTTTAGCTGATATTCTGGTGTTGCTGGTACCCTTTTGATTTTGTTGCTGATCCTGCAAGTGTTCTGGGTTGACACCATGTAATTTTTCCTGTCATCTGTCATTATCACTGCAGAGTATCTGGGGGTTTGTTTTCTCTCTGAGTGGCTGTAGGTACAGGCAGGCGAATGGCTGGTTCTGTGGGCAGAATTTCCCAAAGAACTAGAAAAGATGTAACTCATGAATTAAATACAACAAAATCTTCTGTCACCACAACCTTTGGTTAACATTTCGAACAATGAGGATATTCTTGAACATTTCATTTTCAGTAAGGAAAAGAAACCATCTGGTCAAACATAAGACGCTTTGATGTGTTGTAGAAATTTCTTTTCGGTAATTCTCAAAAACAAACACAAGTGTGATGAATCATCTCAGGTTTAATTACGTGCGCATGGAGAGAAGCCTTACAGAATTCTCTGTCCTTCTGCTCATTCAGGAGGTTTATATAGCCTGACAAAAAGGGATGGACTCATATTGGAAAAGACCCCACATGTTTGTTCAGGTGTCCTCTATCTTCAGGCCTTTACCAGCACTAAAACAAATTGTTGGCAGTTATTTACAGGCCTCTAAAACACTAAAACCCTAAAACCATGCATTCTTTAGCCCAACACATTTAAGTGACTCTTTGACCACCTGTTCTATGCTGTGTAAAACAACCACAGGTGACAACACGGTACAAAGAACAATAGCAAAGAGACAGGGAAACTTCTCTCCCAGAACAGATTAACAAACAGTCCCTGGGGGCGTAACAGGTGTAGTATTGTTAATAAATAGGATATTTTTCCTGCAGATAGGATTAATGTCTAGACCAAAGAGCACAAATTTATTTTAAACAGGAACTAAGAGAGATGTTACTGGACAAAATAAGGAAGTCTCTTTATGCAGAATTAAATCAAAGGACTTTGTGCTTTGGAAATAAATCCAGCAGAGTCTGGTAGGTATTACAAAGTTCAGTAAGTCAGTAAAGTTCTGACCACTCTGGCACCCGGTCTCTTGGTGTAGAAAGATGCGTTGCTAGCTAGCAACTGCTCAAGGGAACACATGGTTGAAGCATAGAGTTTAATGGCTAAACATGGGAATGTGGGAATCTGAATGGGACCAGAATTTGTTCAAGGACCAGAGGAGTGGATGATCGCAAGGAGTGGTGATCAGACATAGACAGGGTTAAGGTTAGGACAAGTAGGACGAATCTGGGAAGAGCCGACGAGGAAAGGAACAGGTAAGTGGCAGGATCTGAAGTGAGTAGGAGATGGCCGGAGCAGGTGGCTGGAAGACAAGGAGTGGAAATGGAACTGCAGTGGTTCCGAGGAAGGATCCAATGATGGAACTACACAAAGGAATAGACCAGAAAAGGGAGTTAGCAACTCTGTCTCTGTCAAACGGACAACTTGAAAACACGATGAGAAAGGCTGGATTGCTGCTACCGTCCTAAACGAAAGTATGACCTGGCATCGAGGTGTTGTAAGACCCCATCTTTTAAAGGAGCTCCCGCTGTAGGTGTAATGAGGCACTGGTGCATCTTGTTCACCAGCAGTTTTGAAAATAGGATAGCACACACACCCACAGACAGAGAGAGAGAGAGAGAGAAAACCAGGGGAAATAGAGGGAGAAAGAGAGGGAGAGGCTAGAGGAAGAGACAGGATCGCAGGCTGGTATGCAGCCTGTCTGGATTCCTGACACTTATGGGAATAGCACATTGCGAGCCAATGAAGTGAAGCTAATATAGGAGAAATATTATCTCTCTTGCTAGTTCCTGTCAGGACTTTGGCTGCAGCATTCTGGATTAACTGGAGGCTTTTTATGGAGTTACTGGGACATTCTGATAGTAATGAGTTACAGTCTTGACATAACAAATGCATGGACTACATTGTCTGCATAATTTTGAGACAGGATGTTCCTAATTTTGGCAATATTGCGCAAGTGAAAAAGGTAGTTCTAGATTTGTTTTATGTGTGAATTAAAGGACAGATCTTGGTGAAAAATAACTCCAATGTTTTTCACAGAAGTGCTGTAAGTCAAAGCCATTTCTCTTTACTTTGAAGCTCTCTTCTCCCGCTCTCTACTCCCTCCATTATTTTACATCCTTATTGTCAGTCATATCTGTTTATTCCCTTGGTCTTTCTGCTATATGTTTGAATGTTTTGTTTGGCTCAGGTTTTCCTAATGGTGTAGAGGAGTTAAAGTGGCTCAGCACAGGGAAGTTGCTTGAGATCCTCCCAGATCATATTCTCTATACTGTTGATACGATATTGCTAGCCCTCATACTAAGCACATTAGACTCCACACCCAAACAAACAAAAACCTGAATGGACTGGGGAGTGCTCTTTTCCCAACTTAACTTGATACTTTCTGGATGAGAAACATCACCCTCATTCCAGGATCTCCTCCATGCCCTTGGAGAAGGTACGGTGAGTGAGGTAAAACCTGAATGGTCAGAAGATATAGTTATAACTCAGTCCCTGTGGGGTCTCTGTGCTGGGGAATGATCGGGTTATATGTTATAAAATAAACCAGTCATTCTGATGAACGCGGTGTTACCTGTGTCATCATGACCATGTGAAACACTCCTGACCTGCATTGATTTCTAAGCCATGCCAAATCGAGCAAAAAACCTCTTCTCCCCTGATTTCCTGTGCACCAGGAAATAATGAGAGTACCAGAGAGTAAAACATGCCCCGTAGGTAAACGTTAGCATCTTTATTAGCAACAGTAACAGAACATTATTTTCTACACACTGAAATACATACAAAACCCACATCACTTAGAACCACGCTGCTTCCGTGGATGCTCTGGAGCAGAGGCAGTACATTAGCTGGGCAGCCTCCTGGCCCTGGGATTCTGTAGGAGCCTGAAGAGGGCTGCTTGGAGGGGCAGATGGCTCGAGCTGGCAGCCAAGAGCAAGAGTTGAGGTTGGGTGGAGGGGGGCACCTTGATCCTGGGCGATGGCTTCGCTGCTAATCCATCCTTGGGAGGGTGGGGTGGTAACACCGCTTGGCCCACAGTAGGCACAGGATGGGGAGAGTGAGGCCAGCCTGACGCATGGCACGGCACCTTCTGTGGGCTGAGCTGGCAGAATTAGACATCCAGAAAGGGTTGGGTCAAGACGGGAACTGGGAGACTACACAGGTTAGCCGCTGTCTGTAAGTCACTACAAAAAACTACCCATGGCCAGCAAATTAAGTGGAGGTGGAGGACGGTGTAATGTTAGCTCCCTCACCTAGCATGCTAGCTAGCATGCCTCAGCTACAGTTTCCAGGCAGGGGTGGGGCAGCTAGGCCTCCGGAGAGGGGTCAGGGATGGAAATGGTGAGATTCTGGGTCCAAAGTGAGCTTGAGTACCAGGTCTGACTCTTCACCTGGGACGGAGGACAGAGAGTTTTAGTGGTGGAGGCACCGGAGGGAGCAGAGGGAGGAGATGGCTCCTTAGTCCACTAGCACTCCTCGGGAGTCATACTGTATCTGTTAGCCCTTCCAGGGACGGCCACTAGAAAAAGCATCGGCCGCTGAGGCTAAGGGGACCAGCCGGCATGCTCTGACCCATGCGCTTCATGTAGCCGGGATGCAGATCATTCCTGAAGATGCAGCCAGAGCAACACTCACTATCGAATGTGGAACCACTCTCTTACAGGAACAAAAAAACTTCAGAGTGAATAGTCTCTCCAAGTGCAATAGCTGAAAAAATTTTAAGCATGGATTAAGTGTTCATCAAAGTGATGGCACTGGTTGTTTTGTTGTACAGTGTTCTGTAGTGCCATCCAGAGGGGTCATGAGGGGCCTGCAGAAATCTTCACTACCCTCCTACTGATCCGTGAGGTGTACATGGAGGGAAGGTTGTCACTGATGATCGTCTTTGCAGCCAAAACTGTTCCTGGCATGTTTGATTGCTGAACCAAACCACACAGTGATGGATGTGCAGAGAACAGACTTGATGACAATGGCCAAAAAGAAAGAAAAAGATCCAGCTTGTAAATATACTGAAAGAAAATAGTTCACACGTTTGGGGCAGCGCACGGCTGGTGATGTGCATGTACATGTTGAGGTGGGGGTGGTGGGCAGAGGTAACGTGAGCTAAAATAAGGCTTTCATCTTAAATATACAGCTGTCCCACAGAGAAATATATTTTGTGGTAATGAAATGAAATACTAATTTATGTAAATTAAATCTGATATGCATACTGATATGAGATGCATACTGTATATAAATCACGCCCACAACTGCATAAAATACATATGTAAGTTAATTTAAGAGTCCCTTATCAGTGGCACTTGGCAAGTTAGTTAGGTAAAAGTAAAAATATCACAGTGGTGAAAGTGAAAGCACTGCATTGAAGATTCAATTTAAATATGAACATGTCAGCAATAAGTTTTAAGAGATATAGAAGTGGAAAGGTGGAGTACATATGGACTAATTAGATAATGAATGGATAACAAAAATGAATTGGGACTGATGAATCAATGGATAAATGAACTGATATACTAATGGACAAATGAATGGATAACCACAATAATGGATGAAAAAAAATGAGATAAAATTTATGGTCAAAGTCACTTCTTTTTACTCTGAAGTTCTCTTCTCCCGCTCTCTACTCCCTCCATTATTTTACATCCTTGTTGTCAGTCATATCTGTTTATTGCCTTGGTCTTTCTGCTATATGTTTGAATGTTTGAACGTTCTGTTTGGCTCAGGTTTTCTTCATGGTGTAGAGGAGGTAAAGTGGCTCAGCACAGGGAAGTTGCTTGAGATCTTCCCAGATCATATTCTTTATATTGACTGTCATTCAGTCAGTCAATGTTGTCATTTTGATAATCCATAACAAAAATGAACTCGGTTGCCCTGTTCTGCACGCGGAACATTGGTTACGTATTGTAACCCAAAATTGAAAATTGTCTATTCCCACCTGGGTGGACCAACTCTGTCCGATCCAAGTGACCTCATCACGTCAGAGCTGCTCATATATAAGTGGTGGTTTGGGTGGGATGGGTGTACAGACTGATGAATGATACAATGCCTATTACTTACACCAGTACTCACGATTATTAGGCACGTGTTAATGTAGTGCAACCCATTCTCATCCCCATGAAATTAAATGCTGACACTGTCAAATATGTTTTGTGTCTCATACAGATGCCAAAGGTACTTAATAGAACATCAGTAAACTGGTTGGCTTTATGCACTAAAAATATGTTATTGGGTTTAGGAGATAATCTTAGCTTCACAATTCATACTGGCATCAAACCGTAAATTGTATAAAAATCTTATATGTTTCTGGATCCATGTCCTGCCTCCTGCCAGATACTCTTATTTTTATAGTATTTCCCGTGTTCTTCATGTTTAGTCCCTGGTAGTTTTATGTTCTCATTTGTCTCATTGTTTTCACCTGTGTTGTTCTTTATTCCCTGGTTTCTCGTCCCCTTGGTCTCTCTCTCTCTCCATGTGTGTGTATATGTTCTAAGTGATGAGCCACAACTGATGCTCATTAGGCATTAGGAGGATCTGGTATTCAAGACGGCTCTCAACTTCACCTAGTTGCTAGAGCTTACTCCAATCTGTGTGTTCTAAGTCATCTCACCACTCTCTGTTTTTCCTGTGACCACTTTGGGCTTTGTGTGTTCCTGGTTTCCCCTTCACTGTCTCTTCAGCTATTCCTCCTGGTTCTTTTGGTTGTGTTTCCTGGAATCCTGTAAGTTAAGTTTCCCCACTGTCAGCTGCTCACTTTCCCCTGTCCTGGTTCTTTTTCCTCCTCTGCTCATTTCCTTGTTCTCCATGTCTTATCACTGACCACCTCTCACCAGCTCCCTGATTATTCCTGGATCCCTGTCCTCCTCGTCTTAGGAATACCTTACTTTGAGTTTGTTTCTCTTTGTGTTTGGTTTAATAAAGTTCTTTGCCTGCAAGCTTGGGTCCAGCTTTACTTTTATTAGCAAAACATAACAATATGACCCACTCCAACCTCTTACCTGTATTTACCAACATGCTGACATTTTGAAGGCACGTTTGTCATTCTGCAGTATAGCAGTGTGTTAATACGCTAATACTGGAAAAAAGCTGAGGCTGACAGCCATGGCAGTTATTTTATGTAATTAGTAAATAAATAAATAAATAATAATAAACCAATATAGTTGACATTAAAATTTTGATTTGATGATCATCATATCTAAAATACTTCATCCTGAGGAGGGCATGGATTTCTGTAGCAAATGTCATGCTAATCCACCCAACATCTCTTTTTAAAAAAAGTGTCAACATTATGGTGTATTAAAATACAAAGCACCAAAAGATTATGTTCAACCAACTGCACCATCACTTTTCTCAAGCAATTGCCAATCTTTGTACAGTCTGACAGAGCGTACAGGGTGACCAAGAACCGAATTGTTTAAGTTAACACGCTCACTCAGCAGAAAGTTTGTTTCTCTTTGTGTTTTCAGGTACCACCCCTGCCAACCAAGTTCCAACACATATACACACTCGTACACTAACTTCTTTCTAACTTTCATGTCTTACTGGATTCTCCCTCTCCACTCCACGCTGTTCATTTTTGCATCCCTTCTCCCTCAATCTCCCTCTTACTCACTCTGAGGTGTTGCTCTGGTCCCAGAGAGATTCAGGTCAGACATGGGGAAGCAAAGAGAATTTCACTCCAGCCCCCTTGCTGTCCTGACATATAGTGGTTGACAGACTTTAAGGTGGGAAATTAATGAAGGAAGAGGAGGGAAGTTATAGGAGGAGGCTATAAGAAAAACTCATTTCACTCACTTTGCCAGCCCCCACCACATATCCTAACTGCCTACTCATTTAGGTTCAGACATAAGCACCGGTGATGGAAATGATACCTGTTGAGTAATCATAAATAAATACTGTACATTCGAATTATATGTGAATCTTTATGCAGTGATAAAGTATGAGGTACAGTGGGTACGGAAAGTATTCAGACCCCTTTAAATTTTTCATTCTTTGTGTCATTGCAGCCATTTGCCAAAATCAAAAAAGTTCATTTTATTTCTCATTAATGTACACTCAGCACCCCATCTTGACAGAAAAAAACAGAAATGTAGAAATTTTTGCAAATTTATGAAAAAAGAAAAACTGAAATATCACATGGTCATAAGTATTCAGACCCTTTGCAGTGACACTCATATTTAACTCGCATGCTGTCCATTTCTTCTGATCCTCCTTGAGATGGTTCTGCTCCTTCATTGGAGTCCAGCTGTGTTTAATTAAACTGATTGGACTTGATTAGGAAAGGCACACACCTGTCTATATAAGACCTTACAGCTCACAGTGCATGTCAGAGCAAAGGAGAATCATGAGGTCGAAGGAACTGCCCAAGGAGCTCAGAGACAGAATTGTGGCAAGGCACAGATCTGGCCAAGGTTACAAAAGAATTTCTGCATCACTCAAGGTTCCTAAGAGCACAGTGGCCTCCATAATCCTCAAATGGAAAAAGTTTGGGACGACCAGAACTCTTCCTAGACCTGGCCATCCAGCCAAACTGAGCAATCGTGGGAGAAGAGTCTTAGTGAGAGAGGTAAAGAAGACCCCAAAGATCACTGTGGCTGAGCTCCAGAGATGCAGTAGGGAGATGGGAGAAAGATTGAACTTTTTGGCATTAATTCTAAGCGGTATGTGTGGAGAAAACCAGCCACTGCTCATCACCTGCCCAATACAATCCCTACAGTGAAACATGGTGGTGGGAGCATCATGTTGTGGGGGTGTTTTTCAGCTGCAGGGACAGGACAACTGGTTGCAATTGAAGGAAAGATGAATGCGGCAGTACAGAGATATCCTGGAAGAAAACTTCTTCCAGAGTGCTCAGGACCTCAGACTGGGCCTAAGGTTCACCTTTCAACAGGACAATGACCCTAAGCACACAGCTAAAATAACAAAGTCGTGGCTTCGGAACAACTCTGTGACCGTTCTTGACTGGCCCAGCCAGAGCCCTGACCTAAACCCAATTGAGCATCTCTGGAGAGACCTGAAAATGGCTGTCCACCAACATTCACCATCCAACCTGACAGAACTGGAGAGGATCTGCAAGGAAGAATGGCAGAGGACCCCCAAATCCAGGTGTGAAAAACTTGTTGCATCATTCCCAAGAAGACTCATGGCTGTACTAGCTCAAAAGGGTGCTTCTACTCAATACTGAGCACAGGGTCTGAATACTTATGACCGTGTGATATTTCAGTTTGTCTTTTTTTATAAATTTGCAAAAATTTCTACATTTCAGTTTTTTTTCTGTCAAGATGGGGTGCTGAGTGTACATTAATGAGAAATAAAAGGAACTTTTTTGATTTTGGCAAATGGCTGCAATGACACAAAGAGTGAAAAATTTAAAGGGGTCTGAATACTTTCCGTACCCACTGTATATCATCTGGATCTTCTGGGTTCTATTGAATGAGGAAAAATTGCACACTTGCAAATTTGAGGTGCAAGCCAAAGAAGTAAAATGCTAGATTGAAATGTAATCAGCTGTTCAAAGGACTGTTTATATTTCTTATCAGACCATAGTTAAAGCTGAGTAGATCCCTGCCCACCTACTGGAAGTTTCAGTAGGTCATTATCATACGTCTTGATTTCATCAATAATGAAGATGGATCGACTGGTGACCTGTCCAGGGTGTACCTCTGCCTTTCACCCAAAGAGAGCTGGGATAGGCTCCAACAGATCCCC
The DNA here is from genome assembly GCF_900324485.2 of Mastacembelus armatus. Lineage (NCBI taxonomy): Eukaryota > Metazoa > Chordata > Actinopteri > Synbranchiformes > Mastacembelidae > Mastacembelus > Mastacembelus armatus. Next base: position 17,473,349 of record NC_046645.1, read on the forward strand.
TTTACCCTAAATAGAAATAGGTAGGTATGGATGATGGGATGGATAGATGAAGATGGAGCATCTCTGCTTCACATGTCCTTTTGCATGACAAGTACTTGATTATGTGTACCCTTCCATTAACCCTCTGCAGTCTAAGGGTGTCTTGGGGCCCTGGACAAGTTTTGACATGCCCTGACATTTGTGCTTTTTTCAGTTGCTTTTAAACATATTAATGGCTAAAGTCTGAGAACACTGTAGTCAGCACAAACTGGGCTACAATAATATGTGAGCAGCATGTTTATACATGGTTGTATTTTTGAGAAAACAGTATTTGTGCATGGTTAGTGAAAAACCTTTTAAGTCACTGAAATAAGGCCATAAAACATATACAGAACAGTGGTTCACAAGATTTTGGAAAACTGCATCTTGTAGTGTAAAGTGTTTGCTTCACAATGATGTGAAAGTCATCTTGTTCACTCATTCACAGAAAACAATACACTGATTTAAATTTTCTAAGACAATTTTTGTTTAGAAAGGGCATATGCAGGAAGGTGTGTCTGATCATGAATAGTCGTGTGATTTACCTGAGAAGAAAGAGTATGAACAGTGCTCTCAGTGTGAGGTGGGAACACATTAGCTATAGTGAGGTGAGACAGGAGAAAACGTACCGCTCCTTACGTTCATACGGATTAAATAAAAAGTGATGATTTGTTTTGAACTTGAATTGTTTCATTTAAGCTTGAGTTTGTACTGATTACAGTGTTATCAGACTTTAGCCATTAATATGTTTAAAAGCAGCTGAAAATAGCACAAATATCAGGACATGGTAAAACTTCTCCAGGGCCCCATAACAATTGAACAGCTAGTAAAAAAAATAGGTACTCTCAATTGCATTGTTTGTCAGGAATCCACCCAGGCTGCTCTGGAGCCTGGGATTTTGTTTTCCCCTTCCCTTTCTCTCCCTCTGTGTGTGTATGTGTGTTCTAGAAGGTCATTTAGTCCCTACAGGTCATTTCCTGTAGTGAGACCACCTCACTACAGGATAATAAACGGCACCTGTTTCTCACTGAGCCATCAGGAGTCGTTTATAAGATGGAGCTCTACAACACCTCGGCACCGGATTGTATTTCCGCCTTGGATGGTAGCAGTTGTCCAGCTAGCTCTTTGCTAAAACCTAGTTCCTGTTGTTTCCTCAAGATAGGTAAAGATTTCACCTTCTGCTCTTTATCTAGTTCCCTCACTGGACAACTCAACTCAGTCTCAGCAGTGATCCCCTGGTTCTTGTTTCTCGAGTTCGTCCACTCCCCAGACTCTCCATGTTTCCTGGACTCCTGTGTTCCCCTGACATTTTCCATTATCTGCTCCTTGTATATCCTTTGGATCTTTGCTTCTACAGCATTACGCTCACCTGCTCCTTGTATGTCCTTGGGATCATCACTTCTACAGAATTACACTCACCTGCTCTTTATGTGTCCTGTAGATCAGGGGTTTTCAAACCTTTTAATTCCATGGACCCCCAAATATGATGATTCCTTGCAGGGTACCCCCTTGCATAAAATATAAAGGCTATATGTTTTAAGTAGGCTATAAATTAAAGTCTACTGAACTGTCCGTTATGAATTGATCCATCATATTAAAGATGTCCTGCACCGTGGTTCTGCCTTCAAGGGGTTTACAAGAGAAGTTCCTCGATAAATTTGTCCTTACCGAGGAAATGTATATAGACCATTAGCTGTGCTTGATTCGCTACAGCAGTACTTTCATCCAACTGCAGCACAAAGTATTCACTGTCTTGCAGTTGTTCTAAAAGTTGCGATGCAATATCATTGGCCATCTCACCTATGCGTCTGCTCATTGTCACACAATTCGTGCTGCTTCCTCTCCAAATAACTCCCTGATGATGTATTTAGTAGCTGGTAATGTGGCAGGGATGCGCAGTGTGGGTGTCAAATATGATGCTATTAAACACCTCTCAGGGACTGATGCTTGCTGCCGAAAAATACTAGACTGCCGGTCCAAACACAGCTGCTGATGTTTGAAACAGTCAGTTGATTTTCCTCCCTCATTGGGATGTTTCTGCTGTAGATGTCGCTTGAGCTTGAATGGTTTCATGCACTCGGAGGGAATCTCTTGACAGAGAACACTGCGGTCTCTCGACTCCCTGCTATAACATGCAAGTAAAATCAAACACAATGTAAATTTGTCATATTTTCTAGTTTTTACCTTAGTGCCCGCCTTAGTTTCATCAGATTTACACGAACTGTTTGCAGGTTTGGAATTCTTCAAAAATCTTTCCATCATTTGTAGAGCACATACACAGCTGCTAATTGCTCTGTTCAAATTAGCCCATTGTAAAATGCAAAACGATAAAAGCATAAAGTATTTTGGGGTAAACACATTACAAGGATCCACTCATATAAATCACAAAACTATATATAGATTTGGTTATTAATAGTCTTATTTATTTAAACAAAATCTTAAATAAATCATGTTTTTTTTTTTTTTTTTATTCCTGTCAAGTTTTTCGTGGACCCCATAGTGCCCCATCTGGGGTCCGCAGACCTCAGTTTGAAAACCCCTGCTTTGGATCATTGCTGGATAACACATGCTGTTCTGTGTTACAAATGACAAACAGTTTTGGTGAAAGTGAAAACTTACCACAGCAGAGAGTGACACTTTATACCTCTGCCATTATATACATTAAATAAAATTGTCATACTCCTTCCTCACCTGTTCCACAGGTGTCAGACAGGAATGGCCATCCTACATGAGCTTCTCTCATCCTGTAGAACCCTCGCTGCTTTCTGTCGCAGTGGAATTTGCAACTGCAGGGAGACTGAGGTTTGTGGACCGGAAACAGAATTCCTCTCCATGCGCTGTTCACACAATTGCTGATCCACCTGGAGGGCCATCAAGATATGATCAGTCAGGGTGGATGGCAGTGTCCAGTCAGCAAGCTTACTGGGTCAGAGAGACCTTAATAGAACAGGTCATGGAGTGTCCCTGATGGCAGTTATACTTTGGTCCAGGATATTGTGGGCAGCAGGAGTGTCCAGGTCAAACATTCTGGAGTTCAGCAGCAAATTTCTTCACCAAGCTGCAGGCTACCAAATCACAATCCCACTCAGGCATGCTCCACTGAGCTTGGCCTGAGACCAGAGACAATGTGAGGCCCTCCTGCACTTGCTCTAATGGTAAAGCTGCAGTCTTCATCATGAAATGCAGATGTCAGGCTGAAGCGAAGGCTACAAAGATCTCAGATTTGCTAGAATAGTGCTCCAGTATGGGGAAAATAGCAAGAGAAACCCAGCAGGGGCCTTTCTGTCTGGAGTTTGGATGTTCTCCCTGTGCGTGCCCATAGCAGTGAGTGTGAGTGGTTGTCTGTCTCTATGTGGCCCTGTGAGAGACTGGTGACCTGTCTATGGTGTACCCCTGCTTTTCACTTGAAGAGAGCTGGCATAGGCTAACCAGGCAAACTGGCAATCTGTAGACATTATAAAACAATACATGAGTGATCTTGGGTCTCTGCGATGCATGAGGTTCTAACATTAGGTTCCCTGATGTTAGGGAATACACATTCTTCCCACCAGTTCATCACTCTTATTCCTGTCTAGATTATGTCTCAGTCATTCAATCATGGTGGATATTGCAGACACTCTGATTCACCCTATCACTATCAATGATCATGCACCAGTCTTTATTTCTGTGAGCAGAAAAAGACACGCATGATTGAATAGATCTTGGAGATCCAATACATCATTACTCTCCAAAGGGAGTAAGCAATATTTTCGGAAGAAAATGACCTTCTAGAAACCTCAGCATGTTTTCTCTGGAAAAACAGCAAAGGTAGTTATGAGTGGCAAAATAATCCCCTTGCTCATCACAATTGAAACACAATGAGAGTCCACTAGAAATAGAACTGGAGCAAAATATTAAAACACTAAAGAATCTGAGAAAGTTAGAATTTGAATAAAATGAAATATTTTAAAAAAAAGACCCAGTTCCAAATTCAAACGTTATGCCTTTGTTCAATCTTCCCCATGGTTCAGTCTTCCAAAGAGGCACCAGACAAGGTTGTCCACTCTCGCCTTCGCTATTCACCATTTTTTATTGAGCCCCATTTTTATATTCGACAAAGTAAAAATATCATTTAAGTTCAAACATCATAAAATACGCCTTTAAGCTGATGATATATTACTTTTCCTCTCAAACTTGCAAAGCTCTCTCTCAATTAATCAGTGATGGACAAATTCTCAACTCTCAGACTATTCTATCAGTTGGACTAAATCCACAGTATTACCTGATAACTGCAAATTCCAATCTTTATTTACATCTCCTCTTCAGTCAGACAACATTAGGTATCAGGGTATCAGTATCTCCCCCAGGTTGTCAGAGCTGATGCAGCTAAATTACATGCCTCTGATTAAATCAATTGAGTATGACCTTGTGTGATGGAAGACTTTGCCTTTATCACTCATGGGAAGAGTCGCAACCATAAAAATGATGATGCTCCTTAAAATTAATTATCTGTTCTCAGTGATTCCTACTAAACCTTCACCTCATTGGTTCAAATCACTGGACCAAAGAATATCTAAATTCTTATGGAAAAACAAACCACCATGAATTGATTTAAAAATTTGTACACAAGGCAAAGGAGTGTGGCATAGTCTAGACTTGCCAATTTTTTATCAATATTTCCTTGCACTGCATGTGCGCTGTGGTTCCTAGGGCTCTGTAGTCGGTGATGTTGGGGTGGGCACCCGTCGCTCACTGGGGTGTGACACCCACATGGCTCGGGCCTCTCTCGCTGGGCCAGCCCCTCGCTGGGGGGGTGCGTGGTCTTCAGTTTCACAGCAGCCCTGCTTGTGTCTTGCGGGTGAGTCTCTGGCTGGGCTAGGGTCTGCCTGTCTGGTCTTTTGGGAGTCTTGGTCCCCTGCTGTGGAGGACCCCTCTGTGGCTCCTGCACCCTGGCCTGGGGGTGTATATGGTTTGTTCGGGGGCATGCGGCATTGGGCTTTCGTCCTCCGTGGCGTGGGGGGGGGTTTCTTACTTTCGGGGCACGCACCTATCTGGGGCTAGGGTTGTGCTGTGGTGGCCTCCTGCTCTTGCTATGTATAACATTTGGTAAACGCACACACTCTCACTCATACTCAGGGTATGAGCATTGATATTGTTTATTGATGCTGTAGTACTGTATTTCAAGCAGCTGGACAGGACAGGTTAAAAAAAACAAACAAAAAAAAAACAAAAACAAATTCCCTTACATTATTTTAGAATGAGTGTAGTGTCTGATCTGATAAAAGGAAGGTTACGCTTATGATGTATTCCCTTAGACATGAAACAGACCAACATTTTTAGCAATAAGTGTTAAAATGTCACAGACAGGGAGGTATGTACCTGTATTGTTACTGCAATAGGTAGCAGTTAGTATCTAGCAAAGCATGTTTAGTTCATAAAACAGATCAAAGGAATGTCTTAAAAGCATTTATTGCTGGTTGTGACCATCAGGGGGTTTAGATCACTTTCGAGCACAGCCCACTAGTCCTGTTGTAGATCAGCCTTAGTTGTCAGTCTTGGATTGTAAAACTATGAAATTAAGCATAACAATCATTCTGCTTCAGTTTACTACACCATATACTGAAAACCCAGGGTAGTCAAGCTTGAATAACAGAGGGCCGTATTTAGCCAAGTGTTATGAAGTGTAGCATAAGTGAGACGTCACATCCTTTCTATTTTCACTTAATTTGTGTATGGATTTCTTTAATCTATACACAAAAATAAGAGAGCAATAAAAATTTCTCACAGTGAGGATGAGACACCAGGAAGGTGCACACAGTCATTGCAGCTATTCTTCACCCCTTTCCTCCTGAATCTGTTTATGCTAAGCTTTGCTAATCACATCCTGAATCCAGCCTTGTAATGAGTACAGAGTCACTCTCAGAAAAAAAAAATCAAATAAACACATGGTTTCCCAAAATGTTGACCTATTCTTTACCCTCATACTTCCACACTGTAGTAATATAATTTACACACAGATGCACATGGACACTCTAGACACACACATGCGCCTGAAACCATTTCTCAGCACGTTAGCACATATCCCTTGCTTGGGACCTACCCCTCACATCAAAGTAAACAAACTTACTGAAATCCAGGATTGTCTTGCTTATTTTGGCCCCCTTAGCTCACCTTGAAATGAGCCTCACCTTTAGCAATACACATTTATGATGATCTTACACAGCCTAGCCACCATTCCTCATTTAACTGGCTTTATAAGCTAAGGTTAAGCAGTGCCATCATCACCATCCGACCTGGTTTTGTAATAGGTGGCCTCCTGGGCCAGCCATCAGCTCATTCCATTGCTCATTCCTTTGCTGTCTCTTTCTATATGATGCACAATTTAAGGAACGGGGTTGCTGCAGATGAGGTGGATGGATGGTCTACCCAAAAGGTTTGTGAGTCAGAGCAGAGAAGGAGGCAATGCATGGGAGAGAACCATTATGGTGATAGTGGATAAGATTCCATTTGAAAAGTTGCATTATAAAAAATAACCTGTAAACTGTTGTTTTCCCATCATGTCATACAGCAAAGGCACCTACAGTACATGCCAACCCATTGGCTTTACAGTGAAAGGGAGGACTGTGCTTTCTATTGCATGTATTTTGTGAGTAAAATAAACTAAATAACTCAATGGCTAAAACTACCACACAAAAACACAACTAACAATCCCTTGAGGCTGCCTCCCTCTGCTCTCTGATTCGTCGGCTGGAGGCTTGGCACGCCCCTTGTTGGAGAGGGGCGCTCTTTCTTATCCCCTTCCTTTTCGGACGGCTTCTTCTTTCTTCGGACTGAGGGTGGACTACCTCAGTACCTGACTCGCTCCCCGGGGATTATTCTGCCCCTTTCTGAGGAGGGTCCTTCTCTGCCTCAACCGAGACAGAGGTATGTTGTTGGAGATCTTCCTGGACCTTGGTCAGAGATCTGGATGGCGGTTCTCCTGGTGCACACTGCGACCAGTGGTACCAGGTATCTCCTTTCCCCTTTAATCTCACTGCGTGGGATGTTCTCTCTGTCACCTGATAGGGTCCTGTCCACCGTGGCTCTGACCACTTCCTTTTTATCACCTTTAGCAGCACCCAGTCGGCGTCGGGTGAAGTTTGTGTTCCGTCGCCCTGCTGGTCCGCCACCTGATGGGAGAAAGCTGAAACGAGAGCTTGCAGAAAGTTAAAATATGCTTTGGCTGACAGACCCTCATTCTCTACTGTGGTTACTGGGCTAGTGGTGTGGGGCCCTGGAAAGGGTCTCCCTGTTTGAAGTTCAAAAGGTGTAAACCCAGTGAATTGATTAACATAACAGCGAATGAACATGAGTGCCAATGGCAATGCATCAATCCAGTTCAATTTGGTCTGTGCACAGATTTTTGCCAATTTAGTTTTTACAGTTTGATTCATCCTTTCCACCTTTCCTTGAGACTGTGGATGATACACGGTTCCAAACCCATGTTTCAACCCCATCATGGCCTCCACTTTCTGCAAATCCTGATTCTTAAAATGCGTCCCATTATCTGACCCAATTTTCTCTGGGAAGCTATGATTGGGGATGTAATAATTTATCAAACATTTAATAACCGTTTTACTGTCTTCCCTCTTGGCGGGCCACGCCTCTGGCCACCCTGAATACGCATCCACACACATCAGTACGTACCTGTACCCTCGAACGGTGGTTCCCATATCTGTGAAATCAATGACAATCTCTCGTCCAGGCCTGGTGACGAGTGGATACCTACCGATCTCTGGTTTCACTGTCGGTCTGGTGTTGTACTTGGTGCAGATGTCACATTCCCTGACCAACTCTCTGGCCATATCTTTGAGATATGGATGCCACCATTGCTCTAGGTTCTTCAACATTTGGGCTGTCCCAACATGATGTGAGCGGTTTTTTGGATAATCTTTGCCACGGCTGCTACGTGTTGTATACAGGCATGGTGTCTTTTCTCCATTGTATCCAGCATTACACTGGTATACATCAGAATTCTCCCCCCTCCCCCTTTTTTCTAGAACAGGACGCCATTGGCCACGGCGTCTGTGACAGAGACATCCAAAAAGAATGGGAGTGAATAGTCCAGAATGGCCAACTCAGCTGCTGTAGCCAGTTCTTGTTTAAGACGGATAAAGTTTTGCTCTGCCTCCGTCGTCCAAACAAGGTGGGCGGAGAGGTTCCTCATACCTTGGTCTTTCACCATCCGCCGGAGGGGGCTCGTGAGGTTGGTGTAATCCAGGACGTAGGAGCAGCTGTAATCTGTAAGACCAAGGAAGGAGATCATGTCCTTTACCAGCAGGGGCTTGGGGTGATGCAGTATGGTGGATCTGTGGGCAGGGGACAACCCTGCCCCCTTTTGAGAGATCAAACGCCCCAGAAAGGAGACTTGTCTTCTGCAGGTTTGGAGTTTCTGTTTACTAACCTTGAAACCCCTCTCTGCCAGAAGCATCAAGACTGTCTTAGTGGCCTGTATGCAGGCAGTTGCAGATGGCGCCGCCAGCAAGAGGTCATCTACATACTGAATAAGGGTGGTCTGGTCCGGCAATTGGCAAGTGACGAGCGCCTGCTTCAGTACCTGATTAAACATACCGGATGAGAGAGCGAAGCCCTGAGGTAATCTAGTATACCGAAACTGGGCTCCCTGATATGTGAAGGAAAAGATATCCCAACTCTCTGCCAATGGCAAACAGAAAAAAGCATTGGCCAGGTCAATACAGGTGAACCAATTCTGTGCTGGGTCGAGATTAGCCAGAGCAACGTAGGGGTTAGGCACCGGCACTGTAGGCGTGAGCAGAATATCATTTATTGCTCTCAAGTCGTGGGCCATGCGATATTTACCGGTACCTTTCTTCTCAACCGGGAGAATGGGAGTATTCCAATTGGAATAGGAGGATTCCAAGACGCCTGCCTGTAAGAGGCCTTCAATGGTGTCCCGGATCCTCTCTGCTGCCTGCTGTTTATGGGGGTACTGGCGGACCCACAAAGGGGGCCCTTCCCGTACCTGGAAAGTGACTGGCGCACAATCTGTCAATCCTACATCCGTGGGCGAGTGCGCCCAGAGTGAGTCCGGCAGAGTGGCAAACATGCTGGCAGCCAAATGATGGTCTGTTTTTTCTCTCCCGTGATACCTAGAAACCTCACAATGCTCCAATGTCGCCGTGTCTCTAGCGGAAAGCTGGATGCAAAAAGTCTGTATAATGGGAGCATATAAGACCTGCGGTATTGAGGTGGGCTTCCAGTCAGAGTGAGCCAATGCCCTCTTAACAATACCTCCCAATTCTTTGGCCTCATGACTCGGGTGTAGTGCAAGAGACACATGGGGTGCAGAGTCCTCCTCCATTTGATACCACCGCCACACCTTCTGGTGCCACATAAATATTTTCCGTATCGATGCTCCAAGAATCTCCTACGACCTGATCGAACTCTTCCCTGTACCAATCGGTTTGGAGCCTGTCATAGAAGAGGGTGACATGGAGAGGGTCCGGGGAAGGGACGTAGGGGTCAAGGAGCGAGATCCAGGGGCGCCACCTTTGATATGCTGACCAGATGCCTCCCTGGTCTGGTGGTTCAGGGCAAAGTTTAGCCCAGTAAATGTCTGCTCCCTCTTCCTCAGAGGGTCTAAGTAGGAACTGCGCACATTCCCCGGTAGAATACCGGGTACAAGGCAAGCATGTGCCATCTGGTAGAGTCACACTCAGTCCTTCAAGGGAGCAGAGAATAGTAGCCCCCAGTTTGATCAGTAAATCCCTGCCCAGGAGGTTAACAGGAGTGCCCGGAGAGTAGATGTAGGAGTGGCGGACGTACTGGTGGCCCACTTGTGTGAGTAGTGGCAGTGTCACCGGCAGAGTCTGTTTCTTCCCAAGAAGCCCATAACTGTGGTAGACACGTGTACTGCGTCTGCGTCGACAGCGTAGATTCTGAGGTGGACTGAACGTCATGTAATTAACCATCACGGGCAGCAGCGGGTCTGCTGTAGTTTTACTGCTATCCGGGCCTCTCGATGGGGTGTATCATTCTTGGTAGGGATCATCCCAGGTCACGGGAGATCCCCAGTCCATCACTGGCATGTTGTAGGATGGAGGGCCACCTCGTCCATGATACGAACCGGCACCCTGTCCCCCCCGGGCTCTTCCTCGGGCGAAGTAACCTCTGTGAGGACAGTCTTTTACCCAATGGTCTGTGTCTCCACATAGGAAGCATACATTTGAAGTACCTCGGGGTGGGACCCCATGCCCCCTGCGTCCTCTCCATCCATTTCCCCCCCTCGGAGCTCCCCTGTTCCCCCCTCTGATCACCGGTAGACGGCGATTCGGCTCCCAGGGCGGTATGGAAAACAGGTCCGGGGATTCCGGAGCATCCATTCCCCATTGCCACATCAATTTCTTTGGTTCCTCATTTTTCTCCTTCTTTTTGTCTGAGTTAGCCCTTTTGACGGGCCTCTGACAGCTGCAGCTTTAAAAGCTGAGTTTGGAGGCCCTGATTCTGCTCGTCTTCCTTTTGCAATTGTTGCTGAACACGAGTCAGATGGTGCACCAGATGTCTCTCCCACACTACAGAGTCGGCCCCCTGTAAATCAGGATTGTCACACATAGCAGTTTTTACCTTCTCCGGTACTTTCTCCAACACCGCCTGTTGATACCACTCCCTCTGGGGCCCTGGTTTGCCAGGATGACACCCACTATGACGCACCCACAGTCCCTTAGTCTGATCCAAGAAGGTCCTTGGATTTTCTTTCGAGTTCCATGCCAGTTTGGGCACGGCGGATGAAGTGGGTAATGGATATTTTTTTCTAATCACCCTGCTCAGGTCACCAGCCCATTGCGCAAACGGCTCCTCATCCTGCCGGCGCAAAGTCCCTGCTGCCCTCTCAAGGTCTCGTGCATCTATACTGGTCAGGCACCTCTGAATAACCGCCCTAAAGTCTCCCAATGCCAATCTCTGCCCTACGGTCAGCTTGTCCAATTTGCCAAGACTCCTCCCTGTGACACTGGGGGGAGTTGATCCACCAATGCCTGCACATCCCCGAGCCCGTACGGTCGATACTTCACTCTTCCTCCCGAAGCCAACAAGGGTGCTTGAAATAAATGATACAGATTTACCTCCTCGTCCTCCACTCTGTCCTTTTCGTCCTCGCTGCTCTCAATGGATTGGGTGGACTGATTGGGGGGAGGTGGGGGACCCTTGGGGGGTCCCCATGATCTGAGCTTTTGGCAGTAGTTCTCACTAGGACCTGGATCCTCTAGTTTACCAGTCACCTTTCCAGCTGAGCCGTTCATTTCTTCTTTTGTATTCTTCTGCCCCTGCTTCAGCCGACCTGCCGCCAAGGTTGATGCTACCTGAATTTCCAGTTTCACCCATTTTTCAGGCTGGCCCCATTCCTCATCACTTACCTGTTGGTCAAGGAGTCTTTCCATTGTTGTATTCGAGTCTGCATTCCAAATTAATGCGAGGTCTATCTTTATTTTCTATATATTTTTACTATTATTATTTATTATTCTTCTTATATTTATTTATTATCATTTATTCTTGTATTATATATTTATTTTTATTTATTTATTGTTTATTATGATTGTTGTTATTATTATTTGTTTATTTATTTTATTCTATCTTATTTTATTTATTTATTTTATTTTATTTTATATATCTGTAGTTATCCCCTGCTCACCAGAGGGAGCTCTATCTATAGTTGCTATTGCAATCCCTGGTTGTTTCAGCAGAGGGAGCCAAATAAATTGTAATACAATTCCCTCTTCCTCCAGTAGAGGGAACCAAATAATAGGCGGAGCCTTACTTACCTTACCTTCTCTCACTTCCACCTTTCTCTCTGTCTTCACAAACCCCGCGCCCCTACACTTCCTGTCTCTCTCTATCTCTGGCGCTTTCCACAAACACACTTACTGTCCTCACCCCCCACACTTTGATTCACACTAACATAGTTTCACTCAAACTTCCTCGACATCCACACAAATGCACAATATTTAAAACCTAAAATTCTAACACCGCGTCCTTTTGTTTATTCGTCAATCCAACATGACGTATTATTTCGTTCATTCGTCAATCCAACATGACGTATTATTTCGTTTATTCGTCAATCCAACATGACGTATTATTTCGGGGGTTCCCCAGTTCCCCGGGTCTTGCAACCCAGTTCTGCCAGTCCCCCGTCGGGAACTAGTGGGTCCGCCACGGCCGGGAATAAAAACTTAAAGTTCACCGATACACGGTTTTATTTTATTTTTTCGTCAAACGATCCAACACGAAATGACGACCTACCACCCCAAACCGTCCAACTTTATTACTATCCCGATTCACACATTGACAATTGTAATTTTAGAATATGCCAATTATGCAGAATTCATGAAAAGGTTCCTGCTCACCTTTCTGTGGCGCCAAGTATATTGTCAATGTGTTCTTCAGGCAGTCAATCCAATTTTCCTCATCCCCGTACAGGCCACCAAATTGTTGAATACTCACATGTTTTACACAGGTCCGTTGATGAGGAAGTACACAGAGGCGGCTGGGGTGGTTCAGCTGATTATAGGTTTTATTCAAACTATACAGAGCGCTCTGGAGATCAACCCTCATGTGGCACACAGAGAGATCTGAGCTCTAGGCGAAATCTATAGAATGTATATACCTTGTAACTTGGCCATCGCCCTACATACCAGTACTTTTCCACAAAAGGAATTTGGACCATTACCATTGGAGTTGTTAGTCCCTTTTGCCTTCCCTCATAGTAAAGACATAGTGAAGAGCGGTGACCCTGTCACGTGTCTAAACATATAGGATTACACTATACTGCAATACTAGTCACAGAGTGTGTCTGCATTCCCACACCATCCACTGACAAAATATGTAGACAGACACAGTCAGATAGACAGGAGCACAGTGGCATTGATGATGGGTCCTGATGGCTACACTTCAGCCATAGTTAATGAAAGAAATAATAGTTCTAGAGGGCAACAAGGGTCTATGTTCAAACCCTGTACTAGCAGTTCATGTTCAGTAATAGGTACTATAAAGGTAAGTAATAACCTGCCCCATATGAAAAAAATCATTAAAATTTTATTGATGAGGTACTGGTTTATACTTCCATCATTTGCATCTGTAAATGAAATGTAGCCTCGAAAATGGATGCAAACAGTTCCTATAGGTGTCCACACTTATGTATAAAGACCAGCTATCATCTATCTTGCTGTCTGTCTCTCTATCTATTGATCTATTTACAGTTGCACTGTAATAATAATAATAATAATAATAATACATTTTATTTCATGGCGCCTTTCAAACACTCAAGGTCACCTTACAGAGAGAAAAAGGAAGCATACAGCATGAAATACATAGAGTCCATTAAAACAACAATAAAATCAACAATGCATTAACAGAGGGCCAGAATGTAAAGGCAAAAGTGCGGAGCATCCAGGAAGTGGGCGATGTACAGCAAGAGCAAATTGAAACACAGAAACCCAGATGACAGAACAACAAATATGAAACAATATGAGACAATATGAAATAGGCGGAGGGTGGTAGAACATCACGAGCTGCTTTGAGAAGTTAAGACAGTTAGGTGGAAAACGCTATACGGAACAGATACGTTTTGAGTGATGATTTAAAAGTTGATAAGTCCGGAGACGACCGGATGCGATGAGGGAGAAAGTTCCAAAGGCGGGGCGCAGTGTGGCTGAAGGATCTAGCGCCGATGGTGGCCAGGCGCACTGTAGGGGTGCAGAGGAGAGTGGAACTGGAGGAACGGAGAGTACGAAGCGGAGAATAGATGTGAAGTAGATCAGTGATGTATGGTGGGGCAATAGAGTGGAGGGCTTTGTAGGTGAGAAGGAGGATTTTATAGTTTATACGGAAGGACACAGGGAGCCAGTGAAGTTGTTTAAGGACAGGGGTAATATGATGTGAGAATGGAGTTCTGGTGATGATTCGGGCAGCAGAGTTCTGGACAAGTTGAAGTTTATGAAGTGATTTGAGAGGTAGACCAGTGAGGAGTGAGTTACAGTAATCCAAACGAGAGGTGACAAAGGCATTAACGAGTATGGCCATGCTATCGATGGTGAGTGAAGAACGGATGCGGTTTATGTTACGGAGATGGGAGTAGGCCGACCGGGTAGTGGTATTGATATGCTGAGTGAAGGAGAGAGTACCGTCTAAGATGACACCCAGGCTTTTAACTTGGGGGGGAGGGGAGGACAGTATTGTTGTCAATTAAAATGGAGAAGGTGCTGGTTTTAGAAAGGGTGGATTTGGTGCCCACAAGGAGAATTTCAGTTTTGTCGGGGTTGAGTTTCAAAAAGTTATGGGTGAACCAGGATTTGATATTATGTAAGCAGGTAAGGAGGGAGGGAGGGGGGAGGGTAGAAGATGGAGCAGCAGAGAGGTAGAGCTGGGTGTCGTCTGCATAACAGTGGAAATTGATGTTATGTTGCCTAAAGATATGTCCGAGAGGAAGGAGATAAATAATGAAGAGGAGGGGCCCCAGGACAGAGCCCTGGGGCACGCCACAACTGACAGTAGAGGGCTGGGAGTGGAAGTTCTGGAGATGGACGGACTGGGTGCGGTCAGAGAGGTAGGAGGTGAACCATGAGAGGACCGAGCCGGCTATGCCGATGGAAGCAAGGCGATGGAGGAGAATATTGTGCGAGATGGTGTCACTGTAGTTCCCTGGTTTTATGCACAAACTGGTAACGAAATATGACATAAATAAAACTTTCACAAAAGTCACAAATATTAACAAACAATATTTCTAAACTGATAAAACACAAACCATCATGAGGTTTCTTGTCTTTATTCAGCACACCCATTAAATACTACTGTTAAATATATGTGACCTGCTGAGCGGGCCCCTGATAATCTACTGAAGTTAAGATTGAGGAGTATCTAATTTTCTATGTATATTCACCTTAGTTGTGGGGACATCTCTTTTACCCTGACCTGATTTCAGGTGAAGATAATGTATATTACCCTGAACTTCTGCTACCTCTTCAATTGAAGTTTCTTTGAATTCAGATTTTACAATGGATAAATAAATCTTAAATTACCTTAATTGGTTTAATCAGTTACTAGAAGTAATTCAATGTAGAATCTTTTAAGTTAATTGAATTCATTAATTTTGATTAATTCAGTATAATTTAATTTCTACATTTTCAGTTTATATTTAATTGTATTAGATAATTTTACTTAATTGTAATACTTTAATTTAAAACTTAAACTTTATGTATTCAATTTGATCATTTTAGTTGTTATCAAATTAAATACATATAAATGTAATTTTATGTAATTAAATTAATTAAATTAGTTAACCAACTTAAAGTTGTATTCCAGTATTATAGGTTTGTTTAGGAAACAAATCAAACCTCTCTCTGGTTCTGTGGGGTTAATTTCTCTATGATGATTTTACTTCTGTAGTTGAATTCAGCTATCTTCATTTACTTTTCTCAATCCTGATGAATTCAGTTAGGTCAGTTTAACTTTATTAAATTCAAAGTTACAGAAATTTCTCTGCTTTACCCTGTTGAAAGTAATTTTTAGAAACTTTAAATCTTTTCGATATTTTTCTCAGAAGATCTAGAGTTAGTCAATTTACACTAAACATTAAGGCCACAATACAAACAGTAATCAACATAATAATAAAACTGAGAATAAGAGTATTCCAATTTCACTATAATTTCCCCAAACTATCCTAACACTCCATCTTCTAGAACTCTTATAGTACTAGTGCTACAGAAAACTCTATAGATGTATCTAGGCTCTATAAACAGGCTGATTAAGTGGAAGAATCCTGCTTGCAGGTTCTCAAATCACACTAAAACTAATAATGAAGTGTGCATATTTTCCAAATGAAAAAAATATGTGAATGTGCCATAGTGCAGGTTTTGCATCAGTCTAAAAAAAACAATGCTATCAGGTCAATGTCATTATGTGCCTAATTTAAATAGATTTATTTAATTTTTTTTTTCTCATTATAATCATATTAATTATATTATTCTAATTATATAATACTAATATAATCTGCTTAAAATGAGCAGCATGGTGGCTGAGTGCAGTACCCTGCCACATTGAAGGGGGCATGCTTTAGCCCACATGTTCATGTTGCTGCCATTCTTCTATGCAGAGAGGATCGAGGCAAATAAGCTAGCTACAATCAGAAGGTCAAGTGCACTGCAGCAGTCCGGTCATTTTAATTTTATTTTGCTTCAACAAACTGTTAAATACGGAAGATTATATATCTAAGCTTAAACGTTTCTCAAAACTGGACTTTCAATTAAAACAGGAAGTGATAAATAATGGAAGACCAACTGGAGCTGAAAGATTTACTTCAAACTACGGGAAACAAGATAACTCACTTTTTTCAAACGGAGTGGTACACCCGAAAAGACTGGCCGTGTGGCTGTCCTACAAGAAACTGCCTTTTCTGCTTCCCATGTCTCTTGTCCTCAATGTGTGACAATGTCTGGTCTAAATGGGATATTGTGACATGAAGAATTTACCAAGAAACCTAAGCATACATGAAAGATCAACTACTCACATTCAAAGCCAGATTTCTTTAAAAACTTTTGGGACCTCAAGGATAGATTTGGCTTTGAACGAGCAGAGGAAGTTAAATATTAGCATCCACAACGCTAAGGTAAAGGAAAACTGGGAGATTTTACTGGGAGAAATTTTTGCTTCCTAGCCAAACAGGCGCAGGCGTTTCGTGTTAATGATGAGAATACAAGCTCTTCTAATGGTGGCAACTATATAGAACTTTTACATGCTTTTTCTGAGAAAGATGAAAGATTAGCAAGACATTTGGAAACATCCATTGTGTTTTATGGCTTGTCAAACAGAATACAGAACGATTTAATTGAAGTAGTCAGTGACATCATTAAAATTGATATTAAAAAGGAGATTAATGCAACCCTGTTCATTGCTGTAGAGGTAGACGAGACAGCAGATGTCAAAAACAAAGCCCTGATCTCTGTTATTTTGTGCTATGTGGTTAACAGTGAAGTGAAGAAGGCGTTTTGGGGATTTAATGACGTGAGTGATGACACACGAGCCCTGCTATAGCTGAGTACGTGTGTTGAAAAGTTAGTAGCTCAGACTTATGACAGAGCTTGTGTGATGTCATCAGAGCTTAATGGGGTGCAGGCCAAAATTAAAGAAAAGGTGCCCAAGGCTGTTTACGCACTGTTCCGCACACAAACTGAACCTTGTGCTGATGCATTCAGCAACATGCATGCCTGGGCGTAGAACATTTGTTAAAACAGTTGAGGCCAAAAATCCTGACAACTGGGATAATGACACACTAATGATGGCTGCTGGATATGATCAGTGGCTGTCAAAAGCCTCAATGTGCTTTTGAATTATGGCATACGAGGTCATTTTCAATGAAACTGCACTTTTTAGAGTGCTGCCAAACAAAGTTGAACACGAGTTTGATACGTTCTATGAGCAATTTGAGGAGAAATGCGCCAAAATTTAATGAACTGTCACAACATTTTGATGACACCAAACTGCAGAACCTGTCAAAATATGCAAGGTTCTTTGACCTTGTCAGACTTAAGGCAGTCTATAGTGCATTTGAGGGTGCACACTCAATGCCTACGATATTCTCACACACATACACATGCTCATAGACAGAGCTGTACTCACCAAAGATGAAGCAGACTGCTACCGCTCATGTCACGTCCTGTTTGTCGGGCCAACTCGAAATGCTTGGCTACAGGAGGACCAATGGTTCTCACACAGAGGAATTCACCTGGCCATAACGAGGGGTCGATGCCTCATGTCACAGCTAGCTCAGTCTCCTGCCAGCCCTATTTCGCCAACCACGCCTCAGTCACCTGAGTCCTCATTACCCCACCTTCCACATCCATGTGTATATCCATTTCCTGTTTCACCCTACCCCTACCTCAATGAGCAAACAAAACCAGCCCCAACAGGACCAGTGAGCCTGCAGCAAACAGTCTCTCAAGAAATTCTATAACCTGTTGTGGAAACAAAATCCATAATACCTGATGTACTGCCACTGACATCCCTTTTGAGATGCCTTGCCCTGAGGTGCTACGAAAATGAGGCCAACCTTGCACCTGTTAAGTCAAGGCCTGCCTGTGGTTTGGCTGACCAAGCCAAGAACATGCCTTTTCGACTTCCTGTCTTTGCTCAGGCCATCCTGACTGAGACCTCCAGTCTAGTTTCCTCAGTGTGCTCATGAAGCTGTCTACTTCATGGGTTCAGATATCTGGTATGGTGACACAGGCACCCCCGTCATGGACTCTGCTGGAGCTGTCTACCTGCAAAAGTCATCAATGCCACTGGTAACTTTATTCCTGTCTTGGTTGGTGGGTCATCAACCATAGCCACCAGCAGCACCTCAGTTCCCAGCGTCCAGTCCACCCACAAGGTTGTCCTTCAGGATGGCTTCAGGTTCCTACTCATCTTTGGTGTTGTCTTTCACCTCTCCTGCTCATGTTATACATACCCATGGTTAGGAGCATATAGTAAAAAACAAATATACTGCAATAGTAGCCTAAACACTGCTTACAAGCTTGAAGAGCCCACTGAAATGAGGCATTGTTATTTTTTAGGTATTTTTGAAATTGTCAATGCCCTTCCACATATTGCTATATTGTCATTATCAAGACAATTATATCGGGGACATGTGCTAAAAATGCGTTATGTCCATATTGTCAACCTCCACTGTACTTCCAATTATGCTATAACCAGAACTACCAAAAAAGATATAGTGCTACTGTCATGAATACTGATGCGGTAATCTAGCTAAATGCTTGCAGCTAAAGGATGCAGTTCTACTGTTGAGGTGCTTTTCACAAACAAGCAACACAGCTTTTCTGAATAATGCTAAATGGTAATGTTTATTTCTTAATTTTGGTATTTGTTTATACCACTGTTGCCTTACAGCAAGAAGGTACTGGGTTCGTAACCCGGCCTTTCTGTGGGGAGTTTGCATGTTTTCCCCATGCTTGCATGGGTTTACTATGGGTACTCTGGTTTTCTCCCACAGTTCAAAAACAAAAACATACATGTCAGGTTGATTGGTGACTCTAAACTGCCCATAGGAGTGAGTGTGAGTGCATGTGGTTGTTTGTCTCTGTGTGTCTCTATGTGGCCCTATGATAGACTGGTTGACCTGCCCAGGGTGTACCCCTGCCTTTCACCCAAAAAGCCAGCTGGGATAGGCTCCAGCAGATCTCCGTGACCCTGGTTAAGGAATAAGCAGGTATAGATAATGGATGGATGGATGGATGGATGGGTATTTGTTTATTGGTCGATATACAGTAAAGTCGATTCATGTTGTAAATGTAAATTGTAAATTCATGTACATGTAGTAAAGTCGATTCAGAAAATATTCAGACCCCCTTCACTTTTTTTCAATCTACACTCACACCACATAATGACCATATGAAAAAAATTTAGGAATGTTATGTAGATTTATTATAAAGATTTATTATAAAGCAAAAACTGAAATAACACATTTGCATAAGTATTCAGACCCTTTGCAACAACATAGGAAAATTAGCTCAGGTGCCTCTCATTTCGCTTGAGATGTTTCTACAGAATGATTGGAATCCACCTCTGGTAAAGTAGATTGATTGGACGGGATTTGGAAAGGCACACACCTCTCTATAGAAGGCGTCACAGCTGGCAATGCATAACAGAGCAAAAACCAAGCCATGAGGTCAAAGGAACTGTCCACAGAGCTCAGAGACAGGATTGTTGCTAGGCACAGAGATGGGGAAGGCTACCAAGTCCGGGTAAATGCAGAGGGTTGTTTCAGGAAGGGCATCCGATATAAAATTTAAGCCAAATCAAACATGCAAATCACAAATATGACTTCCATACCGGATCAGTCACGGCCTGGGTTAACAACGACCACCACTGGTGCTGTTGACCTATAGGGTGCCAGTGGAAATTGAACTACTGTTGGTCGAAGAAGGAGAGGAGGAAGGTGTTCGTAGGCAAAGAGAGAAGAGGAAGGGCAGGAGAGAAGGGACTTTGAATGTAGGGACATTGTCAGGGAAAACTAGAGAGTTGGCTGATATGATGGAGAGAAGAAAGGAGGATATCTTGTGTGTTCATTGGACCAGGTGGAAAGGTAGCAAGACCTATAGATTAGGAGCAGGGTTCAAGCTGTTTTATCATGGTGTGCATGGAAAGAGGAATGGAATAGGAGTTATCCTGAAGGAGGATTTTGCTAGGAATGTTCTGGAGGTGAAGGGAGTGTGAGATAGGGTGATGAGCTGAAGCTGGAAGTTGAAGGTGTGATGCTGAATGTTGTCAGTGTTTATGCCCCACGGGTTGGATGTCAGTTAGAAGAAAAGGAGAAGTTCTGGACGGTGATGGATGAGGTGATTCAGGGTATCCCTGGTGGTGAGAGAGTAGTGATTTGGGCAGACTTCAACAGTTGTTGTTGGTGAGGTGATGGGTAAGTTTAGTATGCAGGACAGGAATGCAGAAGGACAGATGGTGGTAGACTTCGCAAAAAGGATGGAAATGGCTATAGTGAACACATTTTTCCAGAAAAGGGAGGAGCACAGGGTGACATATAAGAGTGGAGGCAGGAGCACACAAGTTGATTACATCTTGTGCAGACGTTTCAACCTGAAAGAGATCAGTGACTGCAAAGTAGTGGCTGGGGAAAGTGTAGGCAGACAGCATAGGATGGTTGTGTGTAGGATGACTCGGGTGGGGAGGAGCTCAAAAAGGCTCTGGAAGGTCAGGAGGTTCTTCCAGATGACTGGACAGCTGCAGCTAAAGTGATCAGAGAGACAGGTAGGAGGGTACTTGATGTGTCATCTGGAAAGAGGAAAGCAGATAAGGAGAATGAGGAAGTTCAGGAATGTGTTAAGAGGAAAAGGTTAGCTAAGAAGAAGTGGGACATTGAGTGGACAGAAGAGAACAGACAGGAGTACAGGGAGATGAGTGAAGGTGGAAGTGGCAAAGGCCAAACACAGTGCGTATGAGGATTTGTATGATAGGTTGGACACTACAGGTTGGCATGGCAGAGAGACAGAGATGGGAAGGATGTGCAATAGGTTAGGGTGATTAAGGACAGGGATGGAAATGTGTTAACAGGTGCCACAAGTGTGATGGAAAGATGGAAGGAATACTTTGAAGAGTTGATGAATGAGGGAAATGTCAGAGACCACAGAGTAGAAGAAGTGACTGTTGTGGAGCAGGACGTAACAAAGATCAGTAAGGATGGAGTGAGGAAGGCTTGAAGAGGATGAAGAGTCAAAAGGCAGTTGGTCCTGACGACATACCTGTGGAGGTATGGAAGTGTTTAGGAGAGGTGGCGGTAGAGTTTTTGACTGGGCTACTTAACAAGATCTTGGAGAGTGAGAGGATGCCTGAGGAATGGAGGAGAAGTGTACCGATGCCCATTTTTGAGAACAAGGGAGATGTGCAGAGTTGTGGAAACTACAGAGGAATAAAGCTGATGAGTCACACAATGAAGTTATGGGAAAGAGTAGTGGAGGCTAGGCTGAGGTCAGAAGTGAGCAATTGTAAGCAGCAGTATAGTTTCATGCCAAGAAAGAGTACCACAGATGCAATATTTGCTTTGAAAATGCTGATGGAGAAGTAGAGAGAAGGAGCTGCATTGTGTCTTTGTAGAATTGGAAAAGGCGTATGACAGGGTGCCGAGAGAGGAGCTGTGGTTTTGTATGAGGAAGTCTGGAGTGGCAGAGAAGTATGTTCCAGAGGTGCAGGACATGTATGAGAGCTGTAAGACAGTGGTGAGGTGAGGGGTGACAGAGGAGTTCAAGGTGGAGGTGGGACTGCACCAAGGATGGGCTTTGAGCCCCTTCTTGTTTGCTGTGGTGATGGACAGGCTGACAGATGAGGTTAGACAGGAATCTCTGTGGACCATGATGTTTGCAGATGACATTGTCATCTGTAGTGAGAGCAGGGGGCCAGTGGAGGAAACTCTAGAGAGGTGGAGGTTTGCTCTGGAAAGGAGAGGAATGAAGGTTAGCCACAGTAAAACAGAGTACATGTGTGTAAATGAGAGGGACTCAAGTAGAACGGTGAGGTTACAGGGAGTAGAGGTGAAGAAGGTGGAGGATTTTAAGTACCTAGAGTCAACAGTCCAGAGCAACGGAGAGTGTGGAAAAGAAGTGAAGAGACGTGTGCAAGCAGGTTGGAACAGGTGGAGGAAAGTGCCAGGTGTGATGTGTGACAAAAGAGTGTCAGCAAGAATGAAAGGAAAGGTGGACAAGACAGTGGTGAGACCAGCAATGTTGTCTGGTTTAGAGACAGTGGCACTGAGAAAAAGACAGGAGGCAGAGCTGGAGGTAGCAGAGCTGAAGATGTTGAGGTTCTCTCTGGGAGTGACGAGGATGGATAGGATCAGGAATGAGTACATCAGAGGGACAGCTCATGTTAGATGTTTTGGAGAAAAAGCCAGGGAAGCCAGATTGAGATGGTTTGGACATGTTCAGAGTGAACACATTGGAATACATTGGAAAAAGGATGCTGAGGTTAGAGCTGCCAGGAAGGAGGCCTAGAGGAAGACCAAAAAGGAGGTTCATGGATGTAGTGAAAGAGGACATGAGGATAGTTGGTGTGGGTGAGGAGGATACAGAGGATA
Organism: Mastacembelus armatus; assembly: GCF_900324485.2. Lineage (NCBI taxonomy): Eukaryota > Metazoa > Chordata > Actinopteri > Synbranchiformes > Mastacembelidae > Mastacembelus > Mastacembelus armatus. The sequence goes on from NC_046645.1 coordinate 17,495,970, forward strand.
GGGTTGAATAGAGGTGGATGTTTCGCTGTGGCGACCCCTGAAGGGAGCAGCTGAAAGGAAAAGAAGAAGATTGTGTAAATAAAATTAAACTTCACTTGACATGTACATGGAGACCTGGATAGATCAACATGGTTATAATCAGGCCTTTTCAGACATGTAAACATGCAAGCTTCAATATACTGTTAAAGCTATGTCTTTTTGTCATTGAGACCAAATGTCTGAAATACTGTGGCTTTCACTTTGTGCCTTAAATATCTTTCATCTCTTTTTAACTGTGGAGCCAATAAAAACGGAGAACCGAATGAAGATGGTTACTAATTGAACATGAATTCTGACAGAGCACACTGGGGAAACTCCTAAAATGAACAACGATAATTTTATGAATTTTTATCCAGGATAATAATATTGTTGTACTTCAAATTTGCCTTCTGCTTGCTTGCCGGATTTCTGCCCCGATGTAGCAGTAAAGTGTAGTAGTAAAGTAGACAGTAAGAATTTGACTTGATATACAACAACAACAAGTATACATATTTACTGTTTTGTTATGAAAGTATCTTTGCTAAAACAAGGAGTAGCTTTTTCTGATATCAGTATCTCAAAATTGTTTATATAGTCTGACCCACTTACGGGGCATCATGGGAAAATAAATGGTTTCATTCAGACGACAGAACATTAAAGAACTGCATGCTCTTACAATGTTGCATAAGAGTTTTTGTTGCTCTTGCTAGTGTATTACTTTACTTTTTAACAAATTCGGATAATTCTTTTGTTCTAAACTGGATACTGCTAAACTGGAAAATGATCTATGAGAATGTTTGATTACATTTAAATTGCCCTGTTGCACCTATATTTTTCGCTGCTCCATGTGAGACTGGATATTGTTGACCTGCTATATTGTTGACCTGCTAATATTTGACCTACACCAATATGCATTTAGAACACACGTGCCAACCTCTGGCATAAGGGTACACCACAGCTACATCACAACACCACAGCAACATCCACTCTCATACCTGGGTGTTTTTGGGGGCACGCTGCAGGCAGAGTCATGTCTCTGGGTGTCACAATGGACTGCTGCGTGCTATGATAGATGCATGTGCCTCGGTTGCTGCTACTGATCCTTTCTGCTGGTGATGATACCTGCATGTCACCAGTCCTGAAACCCTCTGTAAACTTCACAGGGAGGCTGAAAATTAAACAGGGGCTCCCTTCCCTGTCTGTGGCCCAAGGAAATGTCTGTGTGGGTGTGCATTGAAGTGCAGAAATGCTTCTATACTGAGAATGGATGTGTGAGAGTGTGTAAAGGTCTATTTTTGGCCTTGAGCTTGCACATTAGACTTCAGTGTGAACTTTTAGTCCTGTTTGTTGCATCATACAATAAATGCTAAGTAGATATAGTTATAGGACCTTGTTGTTAGTTGTGAACAGTGTGCTAAACAAAGCATATTGGTATTCTCACTTTATTTCCCTGTCTTTCTTACTCCTTCCACTTGGCTTCTTTGACCTCCAACACTTCTCTGACACAGTGTAAACACCACCAAGTTGTCAAGGAACTGGTGCTGAAAACACAAACACATATGTTACTTGGCACACACACTCAACATGTTTTTAGATGGCCAGCAAAACAAACCTAAGCCACACTTCACACCTGAGCTGGCTGGCATTTATTGGGTAAGCTCCCACCCAGTGGGAGGGAAGGGAAGAATGACACCTCACAACTCCTAAAACAATTTCATGGCACTGTACCTGGGGAACAGCAATGACATCAGTGCAAAAAGTCATGAAATGGCAGTCAAATTATTAAATTATTACTGGTTCACAGAAAATTGACCTGAAGATTTCAATACACTTTTGTTATTTTAGTCCTTTCAAGGTTTCTCATGACCAAAAAATTTATAGAAATTGTGGTTATTCCATCAAGTGTTAAATTCAAGTCCATGTAAGGGGTTGAAACATTATCTATATTCTATAGGTGTAGGTGAGATGGCTCTAACTTGATCTGTAAGATGCAGGAACGTGTTTTGTCACTGCTACTATCCTGGAGTGTCGGCCAGAACGCCACTTCAAGACTAGGAGAGACATTCAGGTGTATGTAAGCTGACTCAGTACCAAGGAAACCCACTTGGAGTCAATGATAAGACAGAGGTGGTTCTTTAACTCCTTATATTGTACAGCAACATCATAGATAGATAGATGATACTTTATTTATCCCGATGGGAAATTTACACCTTCTAGCAGTCTTCACAAAATACACTCACACACACACACACACACATATATATATATATATATATATGAAAAAGTCTTGTGCAATTTGAATGTATTAAAGAGTCCTTTCTCACACCGGGGCATACAGTGCATGGTATACAGTTGCGGAAATTGCATCAGAGGACTGTAGGAGCAGGAGATCTGGGTGTTGGTATCACCACATGAGTGTGAGTATGAGCGTGGTTTCTGCAAATGACAGAAAGGAGATACAAAGTATAATTAAATCCACATGTACTGCTGCGCATATACTAATGTTACATAGTGACCCTCTATACACTATTGGGCAGGATACATATACATGGCTCTACTCTGCTCATTTAGCCAATACATGCACCTAGAGAACACAAGCCAAACCCACGATATACATATGCCTGCACCACCACACAGCAAGAAATATTAGCTTAGCTCAATGTACAGGCTACAGGCTGAGAAGTTAGCAGAAATTTCAATTTGCTAACTTAGAAACATGCGCTAACGGCGGCGCTCATTAAGACACTCATAAAGTAAGAGAACTTACTTTAGTCATGAATGCACACTGTTCCAAACATAATCATCAGTCAGCAGGTTGGGGTTACCAAGGATAATTAGCTGTGTCCCTGCATGTGTCTCCACAGTCTCTCTTTCCCATGCACTTGAAATGCTCCGTCTGGTATACTCCACTGACCAACAAAATTCTGAGTGCGGATGAACTACTAGTATAACTCTGAATGAATATTACATGCATCATCAGGGCCTTTTGTGCAGCCGCCCCCAAATGTATAAAGTACATTTGCTCATAACAAAAACTATACTACTAAACATCTCACAACTGCCTCAAGGCGACTGCACTCATTGGCCAGGAGGGCTAGCAGAATCACCAACTTACCTACTGGTCAGGTGAAAGTCCTGTCTTTTACCTTGACGTCAGCAGACCTGATGTGCCCATTGGTGCTGGAGTGTACCCTAAAGATGCGGCCAATGAGCCAGGAGGCTCGAGGAAGCTGTGGGTCCACAATTATTACCACAGAACCTTATGTGACATCCGCCGAGGGTGACTGCCTCTTCTGGTGAGACTGTAGGCCAGGAAGATACAGCCAAATGAAAAAGGACCAGGAGTGGTCGGCAAGTACCTGCGAATGCTTCCACCTCCGTTGACTCAGGAGCTCTTCTTTGGCTTAGACCACTTGGGGCAGTGATCCATCAAACTGCCCCACCAAGAGTCAGTTTGGGGTCACGGTCAGGATTGCCGACGTCAGAAGGGACATAGGCTAGTGGTTTAGAGTTAAACATGCCCTCAACCTCCACCAGGACAGTGCGGAGTACTTCTTCTTGCAGGGGTTGTGCACTATATGTGGTGTAGAGGTCTGCCTTAACCGATCTCATCTCCTCTGAAATGAGGAGCTGCTGGGGGGTTGAACTGAAAGAGGATCTATTGTGGATCCAGGAGCCTTTGCAGGTTGGAGCTCATTGACGCAAAGGCCTCTTGTAGTTCCTCTCCACCACAGAAGTCGGTACCTCAATCTGCGTACAGCTTGGTGGGAATTCCTCTCCTGGAGATGAACCTCTGGAGCGCCATCAAGAATGAGTCAGTATCCATGGAAGTTAGCACATCGAGGCGGACGGCTCTGACGGTAGCGTAGATTATGCCCCACCTCTTCTCCACACAGCACCCCACCCAGCGAGCTGCTTCCCAGCCTCTCAGGATTCAATAAGCGCCTTGGAACTCTGCGAAGACTCTCTCGGGCCCTGGATGCCGCAGGCAACTGTCAAAGTCCTGGATGAGCAGAAGGGTGACTGGGTGTGTTGGGTCTAAATCTAAAGGGTGAAGACTACTGTAGGCTAGGTCCTCAGAGCGACAAAGACAGCCACCTACTCGGATGACTTCAGTAACCTTGTCGAACTCTGGACATAAAGCCAGGAGACAACTGCTGTGGTGGATAAGTTTACTGGACTTAAGAAGATGGTATTCTTCCAGAAAGCTTTCCTGTTGAGCGCTTCTTAACACAAGGGTTTCTGCCCGATTGTTGTCCTCAGCAGATGGTGATCCAGCTCCCGTGACCGCCCCGTGCAACTGCTGGGTTATAATTTCCAGCAACTGCACCCAGGTGTTGTACTCAGTGGATGGACAAGATCTTCTGCAGTAGAAACTGCACAGCAGGTCTCTTTACAAAGCTCGGTGGCATCTGGAGGCCCTTTAGGGATGTCGGTCAGAACTGCAAGCCACTGGTCTGGGTCTAGAAGCAGGAAGGAGGGGCCTTTTTCTAAAATTATTTTTTGGGCAGTTTTTGCCTTTATTTGATAGGACAGTGGAGATAGACAGGAAATTAGGGCAGAGAGTGAGGGAAGACATGCAGGTTATATTGACGGCTAGCTCAGGAGTCAAACCGATGCTAATAACACTGGGCTCATTACTAGCCCACTGGCCAAGGACAAGTCCTGCAGGAGACAGAAGGGTTCGTAGCTTTTCCACCAGGTTCCGTGCTTCTCCAGGGGTTGGTAGACTCTGAAGGCAGTTTTCAACATAGAAGCACCTTTCCACAGATTGGCATAGCTGTTCATCAGCTTGTATGGCACTGCGGAGCGAAGATTGCACATGGACTGCAGGTTGTGCTGAAAGGGAAAACCTGCCACTCAAAGACTGTAATGGGTTTGTCGGGGTGCAGGTCACGCCACAAGAATCGCAGCAAGAGTGGTCCTCCGGGAGAAGACATATCTGGTGGAACATGCTCTTCACATTTCCACTAATCACTATTGCATGCTCTCGGAATCTAAGTAGGACACCAAGGAGAGATTCCCTCAAGGCTGGGCCAGGCAACAGATTTTCATTTAAGGTTTGGCCCTGGTACTGGAATGAACAATTAACAAGCCAATACTTGCCATTGTGGCATGGTGCGGAATGTACCTGGACTCAGCTGCTCGGTGCACCTCTGAAAGGGCTAACTTGATGACAGCACTTGTTTGAACGAGCTTTTCTATCTTGGTGCAGTACATCCTAACTCGCTCTGGGTCTCTCTGAAGCCTTCTCTCTACACTCCTCAAACTAGGCATAACAGCATCAGGGGTAGCCTGAAGGTGCGGCATGTCTTTATGACGGAGTAGGGGGGGGTGGCATAGCGGTGTATGCCTCCTACCTCTACGCTGACTGTCTTCATCTCAAGTAGGTCAAGGGCTTGGTTATCTTCTCTAGAGCAAGTTACTACCTTTCCTCCCCTAACTGGAATACCATCTGCCTGCCAGAGCTTCTCTACGTCTCATTAGTTCACTCACCCAAGGGGAAATGGTGATGGTGAACAGGCACTGCTGTGGCTGGGAGAGCGGATGGACAAGGCTGGCATGGCCCTGCAGTGTTCAACCTAACCTGGTGCATATTGCAGTGGAACCTCCTGGGGCACCATGGCGGACCGGCTCAATAGGAGTGATGAGCATCACTCCTATTATTTAATCCCTTCAGGGGTTAATTTCTAAAACATGATGACTTGGTCGCTGCCGATCAGTAGCAGGGGTTTGACCTTCCTGAACGACTGAAGTGAGAGGCCTCTAAGGTCTTTGTACTTCTGAAGACACTCCATCAGCTCGGTGTGGTCTGCCAGATCGATGTGGGTTGCTGTGAAGGCGTTATTCACTCTATGCTTTAACTTTGGCTTTGCCTTAGGGGAGATTACAGAGACACATGGAGAGTTTGGACATCCTGTCTTATAGTACGTAAGGGAAGTGTCTCTGGGGTGCCTTAGAGTTCAAGCATGTGGGCAGCAGCATGGTCCTTTCTGACCCATCGTCTAATACAACATAGGTGTCCAGAGTCCTGCCGCTGTAGTGAAGAATTACTGGGATGACCTTCAACAGAATACGGCCACACTCTGTTGGTCGATCAAGGTACAGGACACCAGTATAATTCTCACTTTCTTCCTGAGGCACATTAGGTGCCTCATTGGCATCAGTTGGAGTCTTGTTTTCATGTCATGGAGAACCTGGAGGTTGTGGCCCTGACACAGGTTGCACGGTTTCTTGAGGTTACATTGAGCTGCTTGGTGTGAGCGGGCACAGCACCAGCACCTGTTATTGGTGTTTATCCATTCAGTCAGTTGGTCCTTGCTAAGCTAATTTCTTATAATTCTACGTGCTTCCTATGTGGATTCCACCCATGGACTCACTTTACAGGATGGACCGCCCATAACACTGAAGCTGAGACTGTCACTAAAAGGGACAACGCTTTTTAACAACAGCAGTTCTGTGTTTTCTGTAATTCACAGTCAAATTCATCTATGAGGTGTTTTCAACAATTTTATTTTTTACTACAAGTCATGTGGTTTACAGGATGAAAAGTGATAAAGCACCCTGTACCCAGCTTCCCCTTCTTCCCCAAAACATAAATAAATAATAAAATCGTCTGTTTAAACAGAGAAGCAAGGCAATTTCACCTGAGAGGACACAACCTGCTGCCCCTCCATATCACAAAGCTTGCGCAAGGCAACTTCAGTGACAAGGGACAATTAAGATGTTTTACAGTTTGCTGTATGTCTAAGTAAGGCTGACATTTGGCCAGTTAGTTTATCTGATTGTTCATTCTGAACACAACATTTTGTTTGTGATTTAACTAAGTGTTTAGCCTGGCCTAGAAACTACAGTGTATGTTTTCGTCACTGTAAAAATACACTTTGAAAGCCTTTCTCTCTCTCTCTCTCGCTCCCTCTCTCCCCCTTTCTTTCTCTATTTCAGCACTTTCATGCTGATATATCAGTGTCTGGAGTGAGTGAACATAGAAATATCCACCTTTATATAAATATTGTTAAATAAGGGCAGCACAGAGGTTAGCATTTGTTCTCAAATTTCCATACATTTATTACATTACTTCAGTTGAGCCAAGAACTCCATGTTCACTGCTGCAGGGTGTCACATGCAAAAAAGTTAGTAAATGGATTTTAAGTTAAAATTAGTTCACAAGTTGTAATAATGCTATATAATACTATAATAACACCTGATTTTCCCTTCAGGGGTTAATTTCTAAAACATGATGACCTGAGGTAAACTTCTTAAGGTCAGAGAAGCTTTCTTGTAGCCACTGCCATGTGGAAAAATGGAAAGAAATACACAACCATCATGTAGTCCTCAAATACAATCCCAATATACATTTCCTGGTCATTGCTTTGTTTTATGTCCAGCCCTTGAGAAGACACAACAAACTGTATTAGAGCTTTTATACAATGATTTGATGAGACTTACTTGTCAAAAATTCTAATAAAACCTTTGTGTTTTGAAGGTGACCTGTGTTTTATCTGGGCTCATTCTTTTTTTTCTTTTTTTTTTTACTCTAGGTGTACTGAAAATGAGCTATGGCAGGGATGGGAGTGAAGGGCAAGGCTTTAAAAGGCTGGTGGAGAGAGGATAAGAGGTTTCAACAAGTAAAAGGTTTAAGAGCAATGGCTTTAAAAACTCTGTAGGAGAGGTTTACAAACAGGTAGAGGTACAGAAGAAGAAAGTAGGGATGGCTGGTGGAAGTAATTAGAGGAGCTAATAGATAAAAGCTGCATTTAGATAGCAAGATTTAAAAAGCGAATTAAAATGACATTTTCACCATATATGTGAAAATAGACCTCAATGAAATACTATTAAATTTGACTGTTCAAATCTTTTGTGTTAAAATTCCTTATGTGACATCAGTGACATCATTCTCTTTCAGTATCCCAAAGACACTGAAAGAGAATGCCAATGTTAATCTCTACTATGCAGACAATATTTCCACATTCGTATGGCAATTGGGAAACTTCTCTGGAAGTTAACATATAGCTGTACAAGCAGGTTTTGTGACACCGGTACTACAGTGATCCACTCACTGTATATTGTGCAGTTTACATGATTAACCCTCACGAGTCTACAGGCTTGTTGGAAAATAATGTAATGATGTAATATGCACAGTAGCTTCTGGTAGAATAACAATACTCATTACAAATATGAAGAATTTTAACATAACCTTTTTTTTTAGATCCAACTTGGTTTTCCATTGGTGTTTTTCTTTTTTTTTTTTTAATTTTTCTTTCTTTTTTTAATTATGATTGCACAAGTATAACTGAATTTAATTAGATCAAAGCAAATGTTCTTCTTCACGGCAACATGGTGGCTTAGTGGTTAGCACTGTTGCCTCACAGGAAGAAGGGCATGGGTACGCAACCCGTCATGAACCTTTCTGTGTGGAGTTTGTATGTTCTCCCTGTGCTTGTGTGGGTTTTCTCCAGGTTCTCCGTTTTCCTCCCACAGTCCAAAAACATGTCAACATGACTTCACATACAATTCTGAATGTTGCCATGTTCTGAAGTATTGATGATACCGCTGTTGTGTACGTATCAGGAAGGGACAGGAAGAGGAGTACAGAGGCCTGATAAAATCCTCCGTTGACTGGACGCACAAAAACTGCCTCCTACTGAACACGTCTTAAACCAAGGAGATAGTTTTGGATTTTTGAAGGTCTAAACACCCTCTTTATCCAAAATTAGCATCTGTGGTGCGGACATTTAATTGTTGCCAGCACACAAATATCTAGGCGTGCACCTTATATATTATATAAGACATTATATATTTATAAAAAGGGCAGAGACTTTTTCTCCTAAGTTGGCTTAGATTCTTAGATGTCTGCAGTGCAGGAAGATATGCACACACGTTACCAAACCATGGTAGCAAGTTTGCTGTTTTACGCTACAGTCTGCTGGAGAGGCAGCATAAAGCAGATAGCTGCAAGACAACTGGACAAACTGGTGCAAAAAGCTGGATCAGTGACTGGAATGAGGTTGGACTCACTGGAGGTTGGGGTGGAGAGATGCACACAGACAATGGTAGAGGCCATCCTGGAATACACTGACCATCCCCTTCACAACATCCTGATGAACCAGAGAAGCAGCTGCATTGGACGACTCACGTCACTGCACTGCAGGACTGATACAGGAGATCCTTCATCCCCACTGCCATCAGGCTCTACAACACCTTAGTTAATGACAGATGATGACTGACTACTCTCAATACTGACTAATTAACTACAAAACTACCTGAATTTCTCATTTCATGCAAAGTGTGCATGACCACAGGTGGAATTCATTCCCGCGCCCAGTCACCTCGCCACACCTGTCGATTAATGACAAAACAGGGCAAACCAACAACACACATGAGAAGGAGTGAGAGAGAAACAAGAGGTCCTGGGAGGGTAATACTGCCACCTCATGACACCACCAGAAAAGGCAAAGTCACTGTAAGTGTTCTTTATTTTGTTTATTACGATTCGTAGGAATAACTTTTTAGTATATGTCATAACTGATAAACTCATTTTTAAAACCAAGGAATCGTTTGCCTGTTATGTTGGAATTCCAACTAAATATATGTTTAAGAAAATATTTAGGCTGGGTTTATTATACTTTCACAGTGCCAGTGTGTCTGCATGGCATGTTGGGCTTGTTTGGCTTTTTTTCATTATTTTTGTATTATTTTGCACAATGTTTGAATAACTGGTAAATATAATGTTTCTGTACTGAGGACGAATTGCTTAAAGTGAAACTTCATGGTCAGTTGTAATACTTCTACATGCATTTGTTCAACAGAGGCATACCTGGGAATAGCTATAATTTGACTACTGTGCCACATAATGAGCACACTATTCACACTACAGCAGAATTGAAGCAGCCATTGAGAATTTTGTAATTTCTGCAAGTAAAACCCAGGCTGTGTTGCATGTCAATGCAGCTAATGTGGCAGCAGCTCTCAAGTTATTGGAAGAGAGGCATGGGATATCTTCAGTCCACTATGCAGGCCACAAATTACAGTCTAGTGGTAAATCATGCACTGAAGAATCCACAAATTGCTGAAGAATTAGCAGCTGCAAAGTACTTTGACTATTGTGACACTCAGAGAGCACAATATTAACACTGCAGCAGAATTGCAGCAGCTCCACAGTACATCTCTGACATGTTGGTGCCATATGAACTATCTCGAACTCTGAGAACATCAGGGACAGGCCTTCTGCTAGTACCCAGAGTCAGGACTAAACATGGAGAAGCAGCATTTCAGTTTTATGCAGCTAAAATCTGGAATAGTCTTCCTGATGATGTTAGACAAGCCTCAACTCTGACAATGTTTAAGTCCAAGCTAAAAACTTTTCTTTTTAGCACAGCATATGACAACTGAAAGTGTTTTATCTAAAGTATTTTATCTGCACTCATTCTCCTTTAATTTTCATTTCAAGGTAATCTTCTACTTTTTTGGATTTTTGCCTATGTACTTTTAACTGGTCTTTTATGTCTTTAAAGCACTTTGAATAACGGTGTATGAATTGTGCCATACAAATAAACTTGCCTTACTTGGTGAAACATTATACAAAGAGCTGAAAACAAAACAAAAACAAATGTGCCTCCCTGAATACAGTACATATTGATTCAGGATGTTAGTGTAAGGTGGAATAGCTATTGCTACATGATCAGCCGTCGGGAGTTGTATGTGACCTTCTCCTCTACCTGCACCCATTACAGGACTGAGGTCCATACAGAGAATCAGAACAACAGCAGCATTGCCCAGAGGCCCAAACCTCATGTGTTACAGAGAAAAGGGCTGTGTCTTTGCTGGACACATTGCTTGCGTCAAACTGTGAGGAAACATCCAGCCCAAATTATGAATGATAACTCAGATGACATCAGTCATTCAGTGAGGGAAAAGATTATTCAGCTATTTGGGGGGACAGGATCTTCCTAAAAGTACAGATCTTCTGCAGTGGTGGAAAGCAAATGAAACAAGGTGTCCCTCTGCCAGCTCTAAGTCCTAATTATGTGTACTTGCCATATCAACACCTTCCAAGCATCTCTTTTTCATAGCTGGAAACATAGTTTCCAAGTAAAGAGACAGCCTATGTCTGGAACATGTGAGCATGTTGACTTGAAGCTGGGCCATTGTCTCTTACAATCTAAAAATGGTGTATTTTCTTTAATATACAGACCTAACATTTTTACTTTAAGTGGGTTGATAGAAATTTTAATTTCTTTCCTTTTGCACTTTAATATGTAAAATATTGTTTAATTTTTTTTTTTTTTTTTTGCTGCATTATACAGTGACATACAGATTGTCAAAATAAAACTGAAAAGATCACAGATTCTTTTAAAAAAATTAGTTGTTTAATCAACTAATTGGTAAAATTGTCAATTGAAAAATAGTTAGCGGCAGCCTAATCTGTTATTTGTTTCACAGTCTTCACACTGGTCTTTAGATTTTTAATATCAAGCAGATTAAAAGAAATTTTATTAGCTTTTTGTGATTTGCCTTTTTTTATCAATAAGTCAGTCACTGCAGCTTTAAAGTTTGAAGACTGAATTTTAACTTTATATTCTCTGCAGAAAGGTAACTCAACCACCAAAGAGATGAAGGGAGAGACATGTCTTGAATTGGTACTCTCTGGCAACCTTGACTCCAAATCCACTGCCGCAATTAGAAACAAAATGAGGTGAGCTGTTACTGAAAAAACACTGAGATTGACCCACTTGGGTGCAGTCAACAATAAACTACCTTTTCTTTACCTTTTGTTATCGCCTCTCTCCCTGTCTCCTTTGCTCCCAGGAGGAGGAGGTGGTTGGGGAAACAAGGTCTGTGAGTGCTAAAATGACTGTTGTTGTGCAATGTTTACAGTGACCTCAGAATTGGAGTGACGAATTACACTGTCAGGGACACATCCATGTGGGATGAAGAGGAGAAGAAGCTTCAAATGTTCACCATTGAACACCTTCAATGGCTGGTAATACAAGAGGCGTGGTTGCTCCTATTAAAATGTGTGCCTGAATCAATAAGAGACATAATTAGAGTTGTTAGAGCAAATTATAACATGGCTATTATGTGGCTGTACAATGTTGCTCCATAAACTGCTATTACAGGGGAAGAAGCTCAGTGTTTATGCGAGATTGTGTGTGTGTGTGTGAGGGTGTGTGTGTGTGTGTGTGTGTGTGCGTGCGTGTGTGCGTGTGTGTGAGGATTTGGACAGTAGGTTAGAGATGGAGGATTAGTTGCCTCTTTCTACTGTAATTACCACTCCCTTTACTGACAGAACGCTCACTTTTCCCTGGCTTTTGTCTAAACCACAATTTCCTCCACTGTACAGTAGTAATTTTGAAGTGTATTTCTGCAACAGTGGTGCATCTTTTTCACTGTTTGAAATTGTTGTTATCCTCACCTCAGATGAACAATAAGCTGCTGTACCCACCTCCATACAACCACACACACATTATTTGGTATTTGTGTGTTGTCTCTAAACAATCAGTGTGTAAATTGTGTAAAAAAGACACATGCTGAGTGTATAACATTACTCATATCTTAAAAGTATTTTCTCTTCACTTACATAATGACCTCTGTGTGTGTGTGTGTGTGTGTGTGTGTGTGTGTGTGCAGATTAATAGGTAAACACCATGTCCACTTACAAAAAAGCAAAAAGTGTTTTTGCAAACCCTTTTTGGGAAAGAGTGCATCCAAATAGCTGTAAGAAATGATGTCAAATCACATCAAATCACATTTATTTATAAAGCACCTTAAATGTGACACAGCATTAACAATATACCAAAAACAACAAAAAAACAACCTAACACGCAATTAATAGAAATTACAGGGAAGTAGACATATCACCAAAATATCAAACACCGTGACCATCCATAACACTGCTCAAAAAAGAAAGAGGAGTCTTTAATATCTAATAATCTGTGTGACTTTTGGAAGACATTATAGGTATCTAGCCTACAGAAGCCTTGTAAGCTGGTCCTGGGGATTTGCAGAATTGAGGATCCAAGTAGTCATTTCTGCCTGTGTGGTTCTACACGTGCAATCGAGGTTTGCTAATACACAAGGAAGCTATGCTGGATTTTGACCACTTGTTGATTGAAGCTAAGGCACTTTTTTCATGTTATAGTGAATTTGAATGTAAAAACACTGACATGCACTTTATTTTCATGATCATAGTTTATGAAAATTATGCACTGAATCTTCAATAAATTCGATCATCAAAATTGTCAACTCTGTTACCATTGTAATGTGATGTGTCTGCAGATTATTAGATGTCAGTGGTATACACCAATGTGTCAATGCCATCCCTGTAACAGAGCTGAGAGCTTTCTTTTCCACTTCTTCCATGTACAGATTGACAACAATGGGTAACACAGGGGAGCCTGTATGAGAACTATGTGGTGTTTCAACATATTTCCAGAAGCAGGGAAATTTGGTCTGGGTTCTGGCTGCTCCTGGTAGAGAGAGTGCTGTCCTCTTTTAGTCTTCTCCTAACAGATGTTAAAGGTGGTGGGGATGCAGTTGAAGAGGGATGTAACATCAAAGCATACCATAGTTTCATCCATCCATCCATCTTCAATTCCAATTCCAGATGTGGTGGTCTGTGTGACCTACCAGTGGTGCTAAGATGATGGAAAGGTGTTTGGCAATGTTATATGTTACTGAGTTTATGCTGCTGACAATGGGCCTGAGGGGCGCTCCTTCTTTGTGTATCTTAGGGAACCCATACAGACAAGGAGTGGTCTCCCCTCGATATGGTCAGTGGTAGGTGGTCCTGTCAGTGGCATTGTCCTTTTCCTGCTGTGTCTTAAACAGTCAATCACCTTTTTCTTGTAGGTGCTGGTGGGGGCCCTTCTTATTGTTTTTTTAGGTCTATTGGTCCTCTATGATAGTATGATAAAAATAGATAAGATAATAGATAGATAAAAATAGATAAGATGATAATATTCTCATCCTTCGATAGGGATGACATGACCCTACTCTCCTGGGTGGTGAGGTTGGATGGTGGTGGCTTGGAACTAGAGTGCTGCAGTGACTTTCTCTTTCACTCGCTCTCTCTCTTTCTTACACACACACACACACACACACACACACACACATACATACATACATACACATATAATGTAACACACACCCATATCTGTACATAGTCTCAATGTAATTGTGTTTTACCTTGTGTTTGTTACTATCATAACATTGACTGTCAAGTTAATGCTTTAGATTATAATAAACCCTAGTATATTATAATGAGTGTTGATTATTGTGGTGTTTGCTGAAATATTACCTCTGCCCGCCTCTGCCATCAGAAGCATTCCAATTACCTTCATTTGATTATTATTCCATTGGTGTTTTAAATCTGGTTGTAATATAATTATAACTTATTGTACTTATGCTGGTTACAGAATTTATACAATGGATTATACAATTATATATATATTATATACAAATATATTTGTATATATATTATATACAAATTATACAATGGATTTCCATTGTATAATTTGTTCTGGGGGGAAATAACCCTTGAAATCACGCCATTTTTTCAGTCACTTGTTTCCCATCACCTATTGTATAACAAACATTAGCAGTGTTTTCTTTTACATGTCTGTGTTACATGTAAAAAGTTAAATTTTTAGTGCACAGTCCTACAGTGATAATAAATTCTAACAATTCATTGACTTTTATAAGTTATTAGGGACAACAAAGCCAAATAACCAAAAAATGACATGAATATGACAAGGTATAACATGATTACAGAGTGCTCACCAACAGAAATCAATTTGAGGCGTCCTAATGGCCAGAATCCTCTATTGGAGGATGGTCTCATTGACTGCTATTCTCTCAGGTGCAGTGCAACATTGGAACAATTACAGTAATCTGCGTGTGGAGTGATGGTCCTCCACAAGGAGTGGAGCTAAGGTAAGTGGTGCTCAGCAGTGATCAGCCTGCCATAACAAAGAGAGGCAGGAAAGCAAGGCACAGTTTGAAAAAGTAAATGATGAGATGCCAGACAATGGCTCTTAGTTGTTTGACCAATATTGGTCAAACAACTCATCTCAACATTGATGGAATAATGTAGTTAAAAAGATTTAAAATTGAAAGTAAAAGATTTTAATTGATCAGTTTATTTACTTTAATTACTTAGCTAGTTCGGTTGGTGTCATAAACATTGTAGAGTACTGGGGCCTGCTCTTCATACATCGATAACTCATTTAGCTGGATTTGATTGTTGACGATTTGACATGATCTTGGATTATTTGGTTGTTCGACGCTCATCCTGAAGTCGTTGTCATAGCAACAGGTCGGTAACCTTAAACCTGCTCGGGAGCAGGCTTATTTCATGTAAACAGGATTAGTTTCCGTCTTTATACAATGAAGGGGATACGCAAAGTGTGTTGCAGCCATGTCTGGCCCGTTTTTACGAGAGCAACCTGTTGCGGAAGATATGAGGATAATTCGCAGAGCTTTTAGAATTAATTGTGTTTTGTGAGACAGACAGGATCCATTAACACAGCACAATAGTGCACTTTTTGAAAGATATCGTTTTTTTCACGTGCAGGTGTCATTTACATAATTATTTTGTTGGACGCTGTGTGCATCTCGTTGAGATTCTTTGCGAGTGGCACTTTCCTTTACACTATTAGAGATGTGGAGAACTTGGCCAAAAGTGTTGTCTGTCGTGCCATTCGCCAAGTTTCCTTGGCCCTCAAGCAGTTTTTAGGGGTTTCTGTGGTCTTTCCAAACCGCTTAAGACCCCAAGTTGTAAAACAAAGCTTTTTCACCATTGCAGATACATTTTACTTGTTAATGAAAATCATGTGAATGAGATCACGCCAGTATATATGAATTGACTGTGCCCCAGGCTTACCTAATGTGATTGGTGCCATAGAATGCACACACATTCATATCAAGGCCCCACCAGGCCACAATGAAGGGGATTTTGTAAACTGAAAAGGGGTTCACAGTATAAATGTGCAGATGACTTACTATTACAATTCTTATTATTTTAGATTGGTAATATGTACAATAATGTATTCCAGTATGCAGCTGATTTACTAAAATATCTTAGATGGTGTGTGATTCTATGTGCCATATCACAAATATGGAAGCCAAATGGCCAGGATCTGTGCATGACTCAGATCTCATTTTCATTCACATTTATGCATATTATTTGAATGTGGTAAGAAAAATATTAATGTCAAGCTCACCATTTTACACACACTTATTCTGGACCTAACACAACTGCATTTTACCATTGTACAGGTGACTACAGTGGGATCAGGGACAGGGGCTATGCCTGTAGGTAATATTTTATGACCCCATTCCCTGACCCCAACCCTGGACCACAAACCCACTCCAATGCAGCTCTAGCCAGGACAAGGGCACGCATTGAAATGACCTTTGGGCAACTAAAGGGAAGATTTCAGTGTCTGAAAAGTCTGAGGGTTGCACGTTGCCTGTCACCTTTCATTTCAGTCTTTTTAAAAAAAGAGGAAAAACAGTATATGTAGTTAATATTACCATTTTGTAGAATATTCTTCTATTTCACCTTTACTTGTTCCCAGGTTCTAGTGGGTCCCTAATATAAAAGATTAAAGAAATTATGAAAATAAAAAAAAAAGAAAAGTACATAATATATACTGTAATAAGTGACATTCTGGTTTGAAGGAACACTGAATTGTTTTGACAGTTCTAAACACTGGACATACAGTATGTCTGTATTCTGTGAAATGGGAAAAAAAGAATGTACCCCAAGTTGAAATGAGATGTGTCTGCCACTTAAAGATATGGTATGCAATCCTGGAAAAAACAGCAATTTTGAAAATAGCCAAAGAATTCCCACCCTTTGTTCATGTCTGTCCAAAACCACTCCTTCAGAACAACTGAACCCACACGGTCTGAGTAGTAAGTATTTTTTCCACAAGAGAGCACTGAGAAGTTGATCACAACATCTGTCATAGCTCATTCATATGTAAGTTACATAATGTTAGCATTGCAAAGATATATGTTTTGCTTTGTTCACACTTTAATTCATAGTGTAATATTCATTATAATTTATAATATCATAGTTCTGAGGTCTAGGTCTTTAGTATTAACCTACAATGTAGAAAAATATACAAAGAAGGTATTAGAAATGTGTATTGCAGTCATCTTTGTTTGAGGCTATATTGTTTTCAATTTTAAATTATTGTCTACACAAGAGATTTGTACCTAAAACCAAGTTTACTTTGCACTGTGGAGCCAGCAGCCATTTTGGTGTATAGCAGTGTAGTTCCCAACCACAATCCAGAACCCCACAACACAGAGTCCCTGAGGTTTCTGCAGGAAATGGACATGAACAACCTACATATTATGACATAGAATTTGAAGCGTGTGTGTGTGTGTGTGTGTGTGTGTGTGTGTGTGTGCGTGTGTGTGTGTGTGTGTGTATGCATATATGACTCACATACCATTTGGCTCATAATAATTAAAATAAAGTGAATTAATTGTTTTTTTGCTTTTTCAGAATTGTATCCAGTCAGAAGTATGAACTCATCCTAAATTTAAGCTTAACTGAAAATTTATTCTTGTGGTATCAAATCAAATTGAAAAAAAAAAACAAAAAAAAAAACAGTATTTTAGAATAGTTTTATGATTTTTTTTTCTAAAATTCATAGATTGCAAATCAAGGCCATAAGTGAATAATAAACAATCTGAGGACAGAAGCATATCCCTACTCATTCAGTGTTTTGACTTGCTTGCTGTATATTGACACTGTTCTCCTTTCCTTCAATCCAATCTCTGGTCCTGTTCTGAGAACTATATCATATCAAAGCTCAGCACATATAGGATAAACAATGTCACTGTCGAACCCATCACTTGGCTGCATCCCCAAATCAATTCCTCACACTTTTCCTGGATTAGCCATGGATGACTTAATTGATTCAGCACAGTCAAGTGATTTTCAAACAAACAGTCTTTTCCAACTTGAAAAGGGAGTGACAGCCTCCAAACCTGAATTCACTGTAGATGACAAATCATTCCTGCAGGCAACAGACATTATTCTTAACAATGGTGACTGGGTGCTGGTGGAAAGATATCCCCCCGCCTGTCCTCTGTTCCTATAGGCTACAACAAAAAATGGGCGAAGAGTGAAACAGAACCAGCAGTGGGCCATTGCTGCTGTTCACTAATCAATCGCTAATCAGTCTTGAAGATAAATTTCTGTAATAATGGATATGCCTCATCATTGGCAGGGCCTCCGAGCTGTCAGCAAGAGAGAGACTGAGATTCTTTTTAGAGGTTTTCCTGACTTTGCTTTTACTCTACAGTTTAATCTTGCCTTGAAGCATTGGGATGACAGACAGAGCGATTAACACTAGTTCTATCAGAATCCAGTTAAGTGGCAGCCATTCGCAGTGGAATTCTTAGGCCCTACAGAAGCAGCATTCTCACTGTGATGCTCAGTAATCGTAACTTATTCCCAAGAAAATTACTAAGCTCATTGTCACTCCACCCATTTTACATTCAGCATGTGGGAAATAATACCTTGAAATCCACATATTTTGGATATTACAGTATTGTTCCGAATATAAGACGATATTTTGAATGAAAATGCATCTCAGTTAACAATGCCATCCTGTATTCGAGCTCTAGACTTTTACATGTCGGTACACCCACAAAAATAAGTGGCACCAAATACAGGTAAACGAGTTCACCTGGTCTGAAGCAACCTGATGAACTATGGTCGTTTACAGTACCAGGACTGCATGATGGCAAACGACTGTCCAGAACATAGCGGTTCAAAAGTCGGCCAAGTAAACCAGCAACTGAGGAAAACTTATGATGCAAATCCTTCACCACCACACCACCCCCACGTAACAGTTACATATGGTATGCCATATGAAAATTATTTTCAAATAAAAGCATTTTCATTTTAAAAGACAAGAGTTGGTCTTTAAAATGCATTTTTCCAAATGGTACACTTTGAAAAGGGGGGATTGTCTTATAATCAGGGTCGTCTTATATTTGGGACAATACAGTATTGTGTAGCTGAGTCAAGCTACAGTATATTTCCAATTTCCTCCTAGAGCCAGGGGAATGAGTGATATGTATACTCCTCTGTTGAGCCCATGTTTCCTCAGTTCTCAGCAGTGATAATTTGGTGAGTTTTTTTACAAATAAAATCATAACTATTAGAGATAAAATTCATCAGATGCTTTCTCTTAAAAGTCACCAACAATCTTCTCTTAGCCTCAGACTATTGACCAAGTCTCTGTACTTGTCCTGCCAGATCTTAGTGCTGCATTTGACAGTAACCACAGCATCTTATTACAGACTGGAACATGTGATTGGGACCAAAGGATCAGTGGTTCCAATCTTATTTATCAGACAGATTCCAATTTGTTCATGTTCATGATCAACCTTACACAAACACAAAAATTAGTTATGGAGTTCCACAAGGTTCTGTGCTAGGACAGTTTTGTGCTAGACTAGGCTTTTTGAGAAAGAGTTTGACTATTGCAATCTTAAAAGCCTGAGGTAGGAAGCCTGTTACCAGAGATAAATTAAACAGGTCTAATAAAGACAAGTCGATTAGTGGCAGGATATTTTTGAGCAGTCTAATCGAGATGGAGGTTAAGAGACATGTTGATGGTCTAGATGAAGCAACTTTTGACATTAGTTCAGAGAAATTTATGGGAAGGAAGCAGTTTAATGAATTTTACCTGTAATAGTTATGATTAGGGCTAATGAATAGCCCTATGAATAAGGCTAAAGGAACACTGGGCTCAACAGAGCTGTGACTTATTGTCATCCTGGCTACAGAGCTGAAAAGAAACCTGTGATTGTTCTTATTTTCCTCTATCATAGGAATTTTTGTGATCCAATCACTGAGGTTTTTAGTTTATAAAAGCTAATTATCCCTTATTTTTAGTATTTGCAGATGGCTTTACATTGATTCTTTTGCATTCAGGTTTTCAAGCTTTAATTATAGAAGCTGTCTGTCATGTCTTATGACAAATCAAACCCACACATCAGTCACTCTCATTTCCCCATTTCTATGAAACCTTCCATTCCATCCAACAGCTGGCCTTATGTTGTCAAATGTATGTCTAGTCTTCATCCAAATTCTTAGTAAAAGCCTTTTATTTACTCAGCTTCAGTGTCTGCCTTTTGGTCCTCCTTCCCATTTCCCTGTACATAAATGTTTTAGTTAATGCTGATTAATCTCCTTATGCAGAATGGGCCAAACTGTACACAGTCAATAAATACTATAAATAAAATGAAAATGACAATTTCATTCATATCATTTAAGTATTAACAGTGGTCTCAGTGAGTAAATATGCAATTGGCATTGATGACAACTTGAGCTGGAGAGAACTGATTGTCAGGGTGAATAACTAAATTTGTCAATATGGTTAAGTTATTTGGTGGACAATGTCTTTATACCATTCAGCATTTGCTAACGGCAGTCCACTGATTATACTCATGGACATTTGTTAGTAGTCAAAGGCAGTAATACTCAAAGGGAGTAATCAATCTTGTAAAAACTGAGACAATGACAATGGTTTGTCCCAATGCAGGCAGACCAAAAAATTCTATTGTGTGTACTTTATTAGGGATTCCTGAACAGTGTAATGTAATTCAATGCAACTGTCTGGCAGAAAGTCCAAATTTATAGCTATCACTTTCAGTTTTCACTTGCACTATTACTTTGCCAAATTGTCTATGGTGAGTGTCCGATTTTTGAATACCGCTAACCTCCTGCTTGTTTTTGTATGGTGCCTTGCCTTATTGTCTGGTTCCCCTGCCAGGTTTGGTGACTTCACCCTTTGTCTTTGTGTTTTCCTGCTCAGCCTTTCATAAAGATGAACTGGTTGAATTTTAAAATAAACAATGAACAACAAATAAACAAGCCCATGGATATCAAAAATGCCATTTTTGTCATGCTGTTCCATAAAGAAATTGCATAGATAAAGTTGCTGAATTAATATAAGTTGGGTGTGTGAATGCTGCAGACAATGAAAAGAAAGACTTTACAGAATATTGCAAGTAAAAAGAAAAATCAGGTTGAAGGATTGTGGTACAGAGATGAGGGCATGAACATGGCAGAGAAATAGAGTGAGCCAAGGTGTGTGTGGGGGAGGGGTGGCTGTGTGTGAGAAGCAGGGTGGTGGTGGTTTAGTGTGAAAGGGGTTAATAGCAAAGTGGAGACTCAGAGCTGATCGAAATGCAGAGCGCGTCCCCCCAACCCTGTGCTCAGTGATGAGTTGGAGCTGAGATCTGGCGCCCGCTATAAAGGAGCTCATTGAAAATAATTCAGAGTGACGGCTGTGCAGGAAGGGAAACAGGGGAGGAGAGGAGAGGGGGTGGGGTGGGGTGGTATAGGGGTAGTGGGGAGCTGGAGAGAGGGGGATGAAGAAGGTGGTATAGCTAAGGGATTGAGATGGAGAGCGAAAAGGGTAGAATGGGAGGAAAGCGAGGTGGAGATTGAAAGACAAGGGGAGACGGGCATGAACGTCAGTTGATAGGATGAGAGGGGTCAGAATTATAAAGGAGAAGGGAAAGTAAAAGTAACAGTCAGCATGAGAAAATGGAGCTGTGTGTGGAGAGGCGTACAATAGCAGAGTGAAGAAATTACAGGACTCAACACTCCACACACACTCAATCAAAAATCAAAACACTCCAGCACTCAAAAGTTCTTCACCCGCTACTATTACACCATACAGTACAAATGTAATGGACAGGATGAACTGTCTTAGAGTATTGCACAGTGGTCATGTCATGTTGGAGGGAAGATAGTGATGGAAACTTATCCATTGTTAGCTTTAATTTTTGCTGCTGCTTTTCTTTTATCGCTGGAGGATATCGGCTATATTAGATGAATAATGTCACTTTTTAAGGATTCTGGAGAATAACACACTGAGAAGTGAAATAAGATGCAATTTTCAATTCAAGGTCTGAAATCTACAATGTAAAGAATACACTGGTCAAATATAGAACAATTATGCAGGTCATCATTTTCACACAATACAAGGGGCTATTGAGGCAGTACTGGTGAAATTCACAGGAATACATAGATGCTATGTCACCAATGATTTTCACCCTCAACTGAGAAACAACCAAAAAAACAAAAAAAAAACAAAACAAAACTCACAAACAAAGATCAAAAATGGAAGACATAAGAAGGCAACAGCCTACTGAATGCCTTTAAAGCAAGCGGTGGGATGTTAAAAAAATGTAAAGTGAACAGAAGCCAGTGAAACACATGCATCAGAATCTCGAACAAGCTACAGCCTTGCTTTATAGCCTTTATTGCCAAATATGGTTTCAAATACAACACATTTGTACTATGGTACAGTGGCTCACAACATGCTTTGTCATAACATAAAGATAATGTTCTACAGACAATGGAGTATGGCATTGGCTTGATTTTGGATATTGTTTGCTGTTGGAGAAAAATGTATTGAACTATAATTGGCATGTTTCTAAACAGTTCTTTTTGGATTTAATTTATAAGAAATCCATATCAATTCTTTGTCCATGAGGGAGATAAAACAGAGCAGGGACTGGGATGAATCCTGAGCTAACGCCATAGGATAAGACAGTGATAGAGGATTTAATGATACTGTTTCTATTTTGAGATTATTTCTTGTAAATTTAAGTCAAATATAATGGTAGGAGTAATGTTAGTATACTTTTTTTTTCATGGACATATTTAGAGCTAATTCATTTTCTTAGTATTTGTTTAGATAGATGCTTTGGACCAGGATAGGATATTTTAGGAAATGCATCACAGAAATCAGCTACAGACTTCATAACATGAACATGAAAATAAGTTATAGAAGCCAAGAAGTTTGGACTGTTGTGGCCCAAATTTACTTTCTTAATATGTGCTAAAACCAAATAAAGCTTCCTCAGTAAATGATGTCCTCAACACTTGTGTCAAAGGCTTTGGTCAACTAGAAGCCCCAACATATCAGCACAGTGTTAAAGGCAGCACAAGTCGCTGACCTTACTGCGGCTGTTTGACCACTGCTGTCAACACACGGAGATGAGTGTGGGAGGTTATGACCCAGCTGCAGGGTTAAAGTTTACACTGTACTGCCAGCATGAGGATGGACTTGTCACTACACCGCCAAATGACTTATCTCAGAAAAGTGTGTGTGTGTGTGTAAGTGTAGGTGTGAAGATTGGGAGGTGTAGGTCATGGCCACGTCTCAGCAACCTTACTGTATTAATGTGGGCCCCTCTAGCTGTCACCTGGGGGACCAGGCACATCTTTTATAGTAATGCCACCGTTTTGAGTACAGGGGTGGGTGGGTGTTTAGGTTATTGAGTGGGAGTTCCTGATGGTAGTCACTTCAGCCTGTGTTGTAAAGCTGTTGCAACATTTAGATGTATGCAAGGATTGGCACTTAAAGGATAATTCTGGCTTATTCCAAGTTGTTTTCATAGATCCACATTCTTATATAGAATCCTTGTCCTTTGTGAAGGAAATTTTCATATAAGATGCCACCTTTCCACAGACAGCATTCCTTGGTGAACTCAACATAGACCACTGATGTGTATTCAGCAGGTGGTTTCAGTAAGCACAAACTTGCTAATTACATTGTTGACCATTTGCCTGTATAAGCATAATTTACATTTTGTGTAACTCAACTGCTCAGTGGTTAAAAGGCCCTCAGAAGATCTACAGTCTTGGTTGATCAAATCGACCCTTCTGGACGTACTGCTTGTGTTTCTGTTGCTTGCCTATTAAACTTGCCATCCTGTTAATTGTATTTTGTCTGTTTTTTGCCACATACATACTTATTCTCTGTAGTTAAAAAAACAAACAAAAACAATTACACACCTTTGTTGTTTGCAATTATTCAACACATGGTAGACTTTTCATGGATTTCTAACAAGCAACTTCCAATATCCATAGTCTTTTGCGGAAATCCTATTTTATGTGAAAGTAAAATAGTTAAAATTAAGTAAATTTACCAACTCCAGGAAAGTCCAAATGTACAAAAGCTGCTCAGTGACAGTAAGGAGTCACATCCCTTCTTGTCTATAGCTACTGACAGACAAGCTAATGCCAGTGAGTGCATTTTAGCCAATCTGACAAATGTTTTCTTTCTGAACTGTGAATGCATTCAGGACTTGTGGAACCACATATTCATAAATCAGTGTAGAGTGGTACATTCACTGGTCAATAAAAACACCATGCACTTGCAGAAAGCACCTCTGAATAGATAGTTGAGCCTTGGCTCATTGCTCTGTCCACTTTCTGAACACTACCACATCTATGATGAGATATCGAGCTAGGGGCTTCACACCACACTCTAATTTATAAAAGACCATCTTGGAGCATGCTGCCATCCTCGCTATGTATTTCACCGCTGCAGCTATTCAACTTTGAGAGGTGAGAGGAATTCACAAGGGCTGAGTTGAATACAGATTGGGGGAGATCCGAGGAGGAGTTTAAAAACATGGGCTTGGAAGTTTACAAATATGAATTTGGAATAAAGTTGGATTATTTCCAGAATAAGTGTAACATATCAAATCAAACACACTAGAATAATCCAAACAACTTTAGGAAAGAGATTAAAGGGAAGGAAGGAAGCTGGGGCATGGACAGAAGGGTGTTCGCATCTGAAACCACTCACTATCTCTAAGGGGGATCAAATCACAGCAGCCGCTCTCTCCTTTTTTTTCTTCTTCTTTTCAATAGCTGATCAATTTAGCGCGGCTTGGAACATTGAGGTAAACATCGACTGAGTCATTTTCTGGTATATTAATGTTTACATCCAATCAGCAGGATGTAGGGGCGGCCTAATTAACTCAATCAGCTGGAGGAATGCACCAGCAAATGAGAACCCCACCTAGGGACCGCTCACAATTGATCACTCCAACCAACTCTCCACTCAATTGTTTCTTGACAGCACTTCAGAGCACCTGAATTAGTGAGGGTGCATATGGTGATTTAAAAGCCAGTTTTCTTATTTTTTCCACCCTTCTCACAACCATGTTTGAAAGAGATACTCCAAGCATTGTAATTTAAGTTTGTAGAGGGAAGAAATAGTTGGCATAAACCAGAAGCAGCGAGCAGTAGCACAATAATCTTTTCAGTCATTCCACCCAGCAGTTTAATTGCTACTGGAAGAGCACAAATGATCAAACTGAATATGTTCTCCATTTTGAAGAAATGATTTCTTTCCCTGGCATGAAATTGATCAAGAATTGATTTGGGATGGGATGTGAAGGTGGGATATGGATGATTGCAGACAATCAGTGAGTTTCACCAAAGTAATGCCTTTTTACTGTGGGCTCACCTATCAGTTTCTCGCATGTAGCAGAGCCAGAAGCTACTGTGTATGACTGTGTGTTGGGAGTGTGTGTGTATATGTGACTGTATGTGTGTTTTCAAGAGGGAGAGAATGGAGGGGAGGATGCACTATCAGACCAAGACAGGAAAAAAAAAAAAGTCTGAACCCAAACACAATAATAAAAATCCTGGCGTTATCTTCTAAGCTCACACACCACCCCTCCGCCTCTGTTCCTACCCATCTCTCTGTCTGGCTCTCTCACTTTTTTCTAAAATAACCATGATTCCTTTCCTTACCACTCTCCATACATATGAAAAATCAGGAAATAAAAAGTTACATTAACCCCACAATGACCTTTCTCACGTAATACACTGCGGCCTGATGGGCCAACCTGGGAGCTTCATCGAAAAGCTGTCATTCTCTGCTATCCCAAGCACTGCCTGGGGAACATTTACTGGATAATTAATATATTAAATGCATGAAAAATAGTTACACAGGGGCCCCTTTGTCAGCTCTTCCACCACATGGGGGAAGAGGGATACAGTCTGTGAACCATCAATATACAAGCATCCTACTTCAATGGGCCATCATAAAAACTGCTCATAATTTTATGGCTTCATTCACAGCCCCTGCTGTAAAGGAGGGCCATATTTCCTTGTAATTCACTGGAGCTTGCTGTGGCTTTTTTATGATTTGGCGGTTTTAAGCAGCCGCTGCCACCGCAATTATGGAGGCGCTCCTGGCCCCAGCGTGAAGGACGAGCAAGGGTCAGCTATGAGCAGTGGCATGACAGAGTGAGACCAGGGGCTTCCAAATACACACACCACGTGCCACCTTTAGCTTTTTGCACTTAAGTGTACGTGGCATGCAACTGACATGCTGACAGCCAGCTCTCTTGCTATCAGTCATGAAAATCTCTGATTAATCGCTGATCGGATCGCATCAGCTCTTCCTGCCACTGTTTCTGAGATAGAGTTAAGACGTTGGTTGTGTCTGTGCTTCAGAGGTTGTTTCACCTATTCAAGATTTCAAAGAACATATTTTCCCACTTAGTTCACATATCCGTACCTTAAAGCATGCATAACAAAGGCTGGAAAGGAAGTGGAATTCCACAAATTTAGAAGAATTTTATCTAGCCTGGAACAGTCTATTAACATATTAAAAAGCTCTCCATAAAGCCAGAACTGCATACTATTCCTCACTAATAGAGGAAAACAAGAAAAAATCCAGGTTTCTTTTCAGCACTATAGCCAGGCTGACAAAAGGTCACAGCTCTCTTGAACCCAGTGTTCCCTTAGCTCTCAGCAGTGATGACTATGAGTTTCACACCACCCCCACGTAACAGTTATATATGGTATGCCATATGAAAATTATTTTCAAATTAAAGAATTTTCTTTTTAAAAGACAATAGTTGGTCTTTAAAATACATTTTTCCAAAAGGTACATTTGAAAAGGGGGAATTGTCTTATAATCAGGGTCGTCTTATATTTGGGACAATACAGTATTGTGTAGCTGAGTCAAGCTACAGTATATTTCCAATTTCCTCCTAGAGCCAGGGGAATGAGTGATATGTATACTCCTCTGTTGAGCCCAGTGTTTCCTTAGCTTTCAGCAGTGATGACTTTATGAGTTGTTTCTTTATAAATAAAATCACAACTATTAGAGATAAAATTCTTGAGATGCTTCTATAGCTGCAATAAATGAATCTTCTACTACAGTAGCTCTTGAATCATCAATAAGACCTCAGTTATGTTTAGACTGCTTCTGTCCCGTAGGTCTCTATGGATCAACATGTCTCTTAGACTGCATCCTGACTAGACTGCTCAAAGACACCCTGCCATTAGTTGGCTCATCTTTATTAGACTGCTGGTCAAGTGTAGTCTTGATCCAGGAGTCTTGGCTAATTATAGACCAATATCCAACCTACCATTTATTTCTAAAATCGTTAAAAAAAGCTGTTGCTAAGCAGCTACCAGACCACTTACATAGAAATGAACTATTTGAAGATTTTCAATCAGGATTTAGAGCACATCATAGTAACAGAAACAGAATTGTTAAAAGTCACCAATGATCTTTCAGATAATGGACTTGTTTCTATACTTGTCCTGCTAAACCTTAGTGCTGCATTTGACACCATCAACCACAGCATCTTTTACAGACTGGAATCAAAGGAACAGCGTTAAAATGGTTCCAATCTTATTTATCGGACAGATTCCAATTTGTTCATGTCCATGATGAACCTTCCACATGCACAAAAGTTAGTTATGGAGTTCCACAAGGTTCTGTCCTAGGACCGATCCTGTTAACCTTATGCATGCTTCCTTTAGGCAATGCTATTAGGAAGCACTCTATTAATTACTACTGCTATGCAGATGACACTCAGCTTTATTTATGAAACCTGATAACACAAACCAGATAGCCAGACTTCAGGCGTGCCTAGGACATAAAGGCCTGGAAGACCAGTAACTTTCTACTTTTAAACTCAGAGAAAACAGAAGTTATTGTATTTGGGCCTAAAAACCTCAGAAACAGCTTTTCTAACAATAGTTATTTTTGACCAGGATATGTCCTTTAATTCACACATAAAACTAATCTCTAGAACCACCTTCTTTCACTTATGCAGTATTGCCAAAATTAGGAGCATCCTGTCTCAAAATGATGCAGAAAAACTAGTTCATGCATTTGTTACTTCAAGGCTAGATTATTGTAACTCATTACTATCAGGATGTCCCAGTATCTCCATAAAAAGCCTCCAGTTAATCCAAAATGCTGCAGCCGGAGTCCTGACGGAACATCAAGAGAGATCATATTTCTCTTATATTAGCTTCTCTTCATTGGCTCCCTATAAAATCCAGAATAGAATTTAAAATCCTTCTCCTCATATTTCAAATCCCTTCATGATCAAACTCCTTCATACCTTAAAGACCTCATAGTACCATATTATGCCGATAGAGCACTTCGCTCTCAGAGTGCAGGTCTACTTGTTTCCAAGAGTGGAATGGGAGGCAGAACCTTTAGCTGTCAAGCTCCTCTCCTGTGGAACCAGCTCCCAGTCTGGGTTCAGGAGGCAGACATACTTTTAAATACTTTTCTAAAAGAAAAAGGCTAGATTTAAAACCTTCCTTTTTTGACAAAGCTTATAGTTAGGGTTAGTTCAGGTAACCCTGAACCATCTCTTAGTTATGCTGCTATAGACCTAGAGGCCTAGGAGTTTTCTTACGTTAAAGGAAGTTTTTCCTCTCCACTGTGGCCAAATGCTTGCTCATAAGGGATTTGTGAGTTTTTTCTTTTTTGGAAAGTGCCCTAAGATGACTGAACTGTGATTTGGTGTTATACAAATAAAACTGAACTGAATTGAATTGAACTGAACTTTACTCTTGTTAGTGCCAGCCTGACTTACAGGTTGTTTTAAATATTTGCCCAAAGTATCACCCCCTGCTTATTTTTCAGTGCTCTATAGTACTGTAAGATATGCTATTGCTATTTCATCTCCACTGTACCTGTAGCGGACCTAAGGCAGGAAAATAGGTTCACATTCCAAGACTTGTACCCTCTGACAATTTATGGCTGTAAGACTCTTAGTGACTTACTAAGGTAAACAACAGGGGACGGTACAGGCCTTGTCCAATGAGTACTGCACTGTCAAGACTCAGGCTCTTACAAAGAGGACCCTCTTCACAAAGAAACCCGCCTTTATTTGCTTCACATTCTGCCATGAATAATTTGAAACTACTCCCTTTTAAGGCAAAACCTGAAACCTATACAGTGATTTACGAACTGGTTTTCATATCCTTTCCTTATATTTCTTCTTTGATTGCTAAATATGTAACTTGTGTGATCAGACCTATACAGAGCATTGCTGTCAGACTACAGTGTGATATAGAAGCTGTGCTATTGTTTATCTGTTATTCATCCTTGTAAATAATCCATATAACTATGAAGTTTTATTGATTTTCTTTCATGATGTTGCTGTACTATTGAGCTACTATACTTTGCTGGGTGGAAAAAGAAATTATTGTTCCCATCTTAGAAAAACATTCTTAAAACTTTAAACTATTATTTAAGCGTTGTATCTCTTGATTCACACATGACCAGTGAGATTAAACCAATCACCAGCAGGGATGCAGCACTTCCTGGCCCAATCACCTCGTGCCAAGCACTGTCACGGAACAAACCAGATGGATTCCCACCCAGCAGGCAACTCACAAAAAGAGACACACCCTGAACACTTTGAAAATGAACAAAAAAATATTGTCATTGAAATAAAACAGGAAGTATCAAAAGATTATCACTGAAAAACACACCATAATTCAAAAAGATACAAAAATAAAATAATACATTTTTAATGCCCATTTGCAGAAAAGGTGTTTCAGTGCCAATGCTTCTTTTTTCAATGCCAAACTTTATTTAATGCCAAAACTTAAAGACATTGAATTGGCTCCATATGAAACTATTTAAAAAGGGACTGTGATATACAGCGATATGCAGTAATACGTGTAAACTGGAGAGTGAAACATAAGAGATAAACTTTCTCTAGTGTGACAGTGATTGTACAGTAATTCACCACTAATCTTGAGCGTGTCTTGTATTCTGTCTCATTTCACAGAAATCAGGCGAATTTCACTTTGTTTGCACTAAAAAATATATTGCATTTGATTTGTAAAGTCTCAATTTTATTATATATGAATATTGTTCTATTCCTCAGGCTGGATTTGAAGTTATTAAATAGCAGTGTGTTATTTAAATGGGAAATTAAATTGAGACCATGTGATGACTATTATCCTCCTACAGACACATGAGCACACAGATACTTTACACGGACAGTCCAGCAGGCGCACATGCAAACAGACAAATACAGGAGCATATGTTTGCTGCCAATGGAGTACAAACACACACAGTGCGAGTGTCGACAAAGCATATATTTGCGCATTCTTATTGCAAATTGACAGACATATTTACCCACATCTCAAATAAATACTATATATGCACACTTTGCATGAAATGTGAAATTCAGGTAGTCTTGCAGTTAATTAGTCAGTATTGAGAGTAGTCAGTCATCATCTGTCATTAACTAAGCTGTTGTAGAAGCCTGACGGCAGTGGGGATGAAGGATCTGTATTAGTCCTGCAGCGCAGTGAGGTGAGGAGTCCACTGCAGCTGCTTCTCTGATCCATCAGGATGTTGTAAAGGGTCAGTGTATTCCAGGATCGCTTCTACCTTTTCCTGTGTGCATCTCTCCACCTCAGCCTCCAGTGAGTCCAGCCTCATTCCAGTCACTGAACAACCTTTTTACACCAGTTTGTCCAGCCACTTCGCATCCTTCTGCTTTATGCTACCTCCCCAGCAGACTGTAGCATAAAACAGCAAACCTGCAAAAAAACGAATGTCCGCAAATTATCCGTCACTGTTGTAATTACCTACACTCTTGAATGTTAAACAAAAATATGGCTTTAAGATCATGTGTATGATTTACGGTGAACACAACTCATCTTACTGATTTGTGACTAAAGTAAGCAGTGACACTAGGTTAATGCCTCAGAATGTGAATTCCACATAATGCACTCCCTTATACATAATCACGTCTGCATGCCTAGTTGTTACCAAGACATATACCGTAATACCTAGATTTTGATAATAGCCCTATTCTTTAGATATTACTCTGTCAAAAGGTTGGTGCAGGTAGAAGGGTATTTTATTTCCAATGAAATACACGCCTGAAGAAAAAGACCTGGAGGAAACTGCATTCATTTTCTAAAGAAAATGCCCGATTCCACCCTTTGAATCCTTTTTATTAATAATTTTTAAAAACAGTGTATTAACATATAAAAAAGCTCTCCTTAATGCCAGAACTGCATACTATTCATCACTAATAGAGGAAAATAGGAACAATCCCAGGTTGATTTTCAGCACTGTAGCCAGGCTGACAAAAAGTCACAGCTCTGTTGAGCCCAGTGTTCCCTTAGCTCTCATGAGTGATGACTTTATGAGTTTCTTAACAAATAAAATCATAAAGATGCTTCCTATAGCCACCATAAATGAATCTTCTACTACAGTAGCTCTTGAATCATCTGTAAGACCTCTGTTATGTTTAGACTGCTTCTCTCCCATAGATCTCTCTGATTCACGTCAGTAGTTGCTTCATTTAAGTCATCAACGTGTCTCTTAGGCCGCATCCCAACTAGACTGCTTAAAGACTCTTTGTTGTTTATGTTTATTGTTGTTGTTCTTTTATCTCTCCTCTATCCACTCACCCCAACCGGTCGAGGCAGATGGCCACCCAAACTGAGCCTGGTTCTGCTGGAGGTTTTTTCTTCCATTAAAGGAGTTTTTCCTCTCCACTGTCGCCATGTGCTTGCTCATAAGGGATTTGTTGGGTTTTTTTGTTTTTTTTTGTAAAGTGCCTTGTGATGATTTGTGATTTGGCGCTTTTTAATTTCACCTTTTTAGTGAACTTGTTTACAACATATTAACATATATTTTACACTTACAGTAGGAACCATCCATTACATTTTTAGTTAATTATATGGTAGAAAACCAAATTTATCACATATTAAGTTTTGAAAATGGGTCAAAGTGACCCGAAGTCAACAGGAGGATTAAGTTTAAGAATAAAAGACATACCCTTACAGTAGCCATGTGTGTTCCGGCTTTTCACATATTACACAAGTCACATGCAAATCACAGAGCCTGATAAAAAACGTAACAGAGCAGTGAGCGAGTGAACAAGGCTAGATTAATTACCTACTACCACCACCAATTACACACACACACATACATATGTATATATATATATATATATACATACTCATTCACATGCATGACAGGGGCCTTTCTGTGTGGTCATGCTGACGGAGCTCCACAGTGTGGAGATGGGAAAAAGTTCCAGAAGGACAACCATCACTGCAGCCCTCCAATGATCTGGGCTTTATGGCAGAGTGGATAGACAGAAGTCTGTGCAAAACACATAAAAGCCCCGACAGGTCAGGGTTGATGGAAAGCTGAATGGAGCAAAGTGCAGAGATATCGTCAATGAAAATCTGTTTCCCAGTGCTCATTAACACAGACTGGGCTGAAAATTCACCTTCCAACTTGATGACAACCCTAAGCACACATGTAAGACAACACAGGAGTGACTTAGGGACTTTGTGAATTTTCTAGAGCACCCCAGCCAGAGCCCTGACCTGAACCTTGTCGAACATCTCTGGAAAGACCTGAACATGGCAGGAACATTTCAATGACAGACAATGTTGTCTTATAGATTATACGGGAGACACAGCAGAGCTTACATCAGGGGTATAGTAAAAAAAACTGATTCAAGCTGGGAATTTGATTCCATTCCAGGCTACTTTGTATACAGTATGTGAACAGTGTTGGTGGATAGGTGAACAGATGTTATGCAATATGGCTGCTATGTACATCACTGAGAGACTCAGTGATGTCTTTTTTGACACCAAAGAGAGTGAAAGACATGCTAGATGTGAGGATTCTGGGAGATCCGTCAACTTATGCTATTGCTATGTTATCACTGGTCAAGTTGACTGTCCACAGCAGGACAAACAATACACAGGCCAGAAGGAAATGTCCCACTGCTCCTGATGGTCTGTCCACCACTGGCTCACACCATGACACTACCCAGAATTTTTACAAGGAAACTCACAGGAAAAACTCTGGGTAATATCTGCTCTCTGTATAGACATTACATTCTTACATGCAGCTCACCAGGATAAGGTCTAACAATGTTCAAGTGCAGGGCAGTACGGTAGCTGAGTGGTTAGCACCATTGCTTCACAACAAGAAGTTCCTAGGTTTGCAACCCATCATGGACCATTTGCATGTTCTCTTTGTGCTTGCATGGGTTTACTCTGGGTACTCTGGTTTCCTCCCACAGTCTGAAAACATGTATGTCAGGTTTATTGATGATTTTAAACTGACCATAGGAGTGAGTGTGAGTGTGTGTGGTTGTTTGTCTATATGTGGCCCTGTGATGGACTGGTGACCTGTCCAGGGTTGTACCCCTGCCTTTCACCCAAAAGAGAGCTGGGATAGGCTCGAACAGATCCCCATGACCCTGGTTAGGAATAAGTGGATATAGATAATGGATGGATGTTCAAGTGCATGTCTGAAAGCAAATTGCTTCATTTGACTTAATATGGCTTTTGCTTTCATCATGATTTTTTAATGTAATAAAATTTAAGATCTGTTTCAGTGTCATCACATAAAAAAAAGTTTGAGTTTGCTTATTTTCTTATTACATGTATAGCAAACTGGTTTAAGGTTCATATTTTGAAATTAAAAAATAAACTAGATTCTTTTTAAAAAAAAATCTTATCAATACAAAAACAATTTGACCAATGAATCAATTTTTGAAACTGCCTAGTAGGATAAATAGCATGCAGCTTCTTATTCTGTATAAGCCTACTTCCTGAATTACCATTTCCTGTAATTACCACTTCGTATAATTTCACAAAAGAGAAAATAACTGAAAAGGCCCCCAGGACATGCTTAATACACTTCAACATGCATTTAAATTGTTGTAAGTTTAAAAAAACACAAATATCTTAGTTTATTTTACAGTAGTAACAGAACATACATCCATCATCCGGGGGGGGAGGGTACACCCTGGACAGGTCACCAGTCCAGTAACAGAACAATGATTTTAAAATTACACACAAAAGTAGCAGAACATCTAAGCTCATTGACAAAATGAAATACTTTATTTAAACCAATACAATAATTTATAACAATCAAATTTTGCCACTGTATGGCAGACATTGGTTTATATACACACACTCATGTGCTCAATCTACACATTTCTACTTTTCAAATGATATAGTGTGGGAAACAGAACAGTACACACTAGAATATAGAATATATAGTACAGAAATATAGCAAAACATTTGTGGTGACAAAAAAAAAAAACAATCTGCAAATCATCTCTCCATATTTTCATAGAATATGAAATATTTTCCTTCACAGGTTCCCCCACTCATACTCCCTCTCTCTTCCTCTTTCTGCAGTGTTGCTTCCATTTTATGTTGAAAAGAGGCGACCTATTTCTAGTGATTACGACTAATTGGTGAGTTTACATTTAATCACCTAAATGTCTGCATGCCTGGTGGCCATTGGTTCATGACTGATATTTCTGAAGCACAGATTGACCTTGTTGTGACAAGCATGCTGAGAGTTACTGTACCAGAATCACATTCATTGTGTGTCCAAAATTCTTTGCAATAAATCCAATTCTGATTCTGTTTTTGGTTTTGTCATATATTGTAAAAAAATAAATAAATAAGAAATTGATGCGTTTTCTGTAATGTTGTGAAATGTCTTGTTTTCTGAAATGTATGAAAAGTCACCATCATTAGTGAAATGGTGTTTTGTCACTTAGGGCCACCATATAAAAAGATTGCTGAGATTGTAACTAGCATAATGTTTTGTATCTGTTAAACTGTGTAGAACTAACACAGATTGCTCATACTGTACTGACAGAGCTGTATTCTGTTTTTCTTAAGATACTGATATAAGAAATGAAATTTTAATTAATAAAAACAAATGCATAGTGGAATATTTGACAGGCAATAGCTTAATAAAGTGACTAATTTTATTTAGGGTTATTCCATGGTCAGGTCAGACCCACAATTATCTAGGTGATACATCTGTCTGTAGAAGGATTAATATACTTAGTGAAAATCATTTTATAACTACTTTCATAATTGATTTGTTATTGTGGTGTGTTGATCAGGCTGCTGAACTGAATGTTTTGTCACAATGTGTGCTCCAATAGTTGTTGAGATTTACTGATCAGACATCAAATCCTATAATAAAACAATAATTACTCAAATCAAAACACAAAAGCAGCCTGTTAGCCATGATGAATAAAAAATACCCTGCCCATATCTCCATTAATCATGTTACGGGCATTATTAATAGCAGATCAAATAAGACCCACTAACCAGAGCTATGCACATACATTTAAATTTAAGAGTCTCACAACTTTAGATTTTTTTAGGCTTTAAGAATTTCTTCTATTATTCATTTAAATATTAGAAACTTAATGGTTATCTTTGAGTGAACTTCCAAAACTTAATATTTTGATACATCTCAGAGAGCCCAGGTCTCCACCCCAACTTGTTCCCCCATAGTTTGAACACTCTGCATGCCATCTTTCTGCATGGCCAGCTAGCTCCTTTGACATGTCTATTATACAGAAAAAGAAAAATGACCACAAAAACGCTGCAAGCCTGGATGGGTTAGTACAGATTGCACATGCTACCACAGCTTCTGTGTTGACTGAAAATGACTTAAATTAATGAAGGCTTGCTAGGGTCCTGCATTAAATAAAGTGTGTAAGTGTGTACTTGTCATCAAGAGCCTTCTTTCAATCATAAGAACATTTCCTGTCAAAACAGAGAATATCACTTTACAAAGCAGGCATTTTGAAAAAATTAGTCATACACCACTGACACAACTTAATTGAGCAGTGTGACATTTATGCAATAAAATAAATCAAAACTTTTGTTGCTAATGACAAGATTTTTTGACACCAAATGAGCAGTGTTACTAGCTTGAATTAGTTTGTGGGACTTGCTGATTTGACTGGATTGTTTTAATAGGGCTTACCAGTCATGCTGTGGTAAATATCTGACACTGCAACCAAACAATTTTAGCGTATTTAATTATTGTCCATTTATAAATAGCAACACAAATTAACTGCGTTCTTCCATTTAGTCTAGATGCAGTTGGCCTCTGCAGCCCTTCAATCCTCTTCCCTGTACTCAAGGGAATCACATTCATATGCTCCCAAATCAAAGAGGAAAAGGAGGGGAGGAAAAAACAGGCTGATGTAGCCAAACTGGTGAGCAAGCATTGTGAGTGTACAATATGGAGTATAGGTGATCCCGGAGAGCTCACACTAAGCAAGCTTAATCCTGTTGACTAAGAATGGGCACGGGGAGCCATGCCAGCTACCATTGAGCTGTGGGTGTATGGAGCGATGACAGGGGAATTACTCACCATTGCAAGGGTGGTCCTCCAAAGCATGAGCTGAGGCTGCCAATGGCTGCTGGTGGGCACAAGCGCTGGGACAGGCTTAGCAATCAGGCGGTTCCCTGCCACAAATCTCACTGACTGGAAATGCTGCAGGCCAAGTCTTTGGAGGTGTTGTATTTAAACAGTGTTCTTAAATGTATAACATCCTGATTACTGTAGTGGTGACAGTATACAAGGAATGACATCATGGGTTCTGATAACCATCTGAGTTTTAGTTTTACTACTTAAGCTATATTGGTTGATGCTGAAAAAAACAGACAATTCATGTAGTTACATTCAAGCATTTATGCTCATTTTCAAGAATAGAAAACAAATTCCTGGAGACTACGATATGGTTTATGTTAGGTAGGATAGGGCTTGTTTATGCCTGTGCTGTACTACTGGCCCCTGGGGTTGAGGACTCCTAATATCATGAGTCTAAAAATCCTCATATTGAATGTTTCTGCAGGTTACAAATGGTAATCCGATGGAGAGGGAAAAACCTGTTTTACCAACTAAACAGAGGGGTAATCTGTCTGAGGAACTAGTTAAATCACCAGCACTGAGCTGGGATTACTGGTGTCTAATAACAATATAAATCAACTATATATAGTGGGGAAAATAATTATTTGATCCCCTGAAGATTTTGTAAGCTTGCCCACTTACAAAGAAATTAACGGCCTTAAATTTTACGGTACTTTTATTTTAACAGAATGAGGTATAATATATACAAACAAACAAAAAACAAACACAAAAACACATTATATTAAAGGTTAGAAACTGATTAGCATTTGATTAAGTAAAATAAGACAATACAAGACCATCAGCAAGAAGCTTGGTGAGAAGGAGCCAACTGTCAGTGCGATTATTCAGAAATGGAAGAAATGTAAAGTAATGATTAATTGCCTATGGTCTGGAGTTCCATGCAAGATCTCACCTCATGGGGAAAGGATGGTCATGAGAAAAAGGTGAAGGCACAGCCCAGAAGTACATGGCAGGAGCTTGTTAATGATCTTAAGGCAGTTGGGACCACAGTCACCAAGCAAACTACTGATAATGCACAATGCTGCAGTGGACTGAAGGGCCTGCAAGATTCCCCTGCTCTAAAATGTACGTGTACAGGCTTATCTGACGATTGCAATGGAACATCTAAATGATTCAGAAAAAGCTTGGGAGACCAACATTGAGCTTGTTGGCATCAACTCAACTTGCCGTGTCTGGAGAGAGAGAAATGCCAACTATGACCCCAAAAACACCATCCATAAAGTTAAACATGGAGGTGGAAACATTATGCTTTAGGGCTGTTTCTTCGTGAAGGGTACAGGATGACTTCATTACACTGAGGGGCCAATGGACGGGGCCATGTACTGTAAAATCTAAGAGGAGAACCTCCTTCCCTCAGCCATTGAAGATGGGTTATGGATGGGGCTTCCAGCATTACAATGACCCAAAACATGCTGCCACACAAATGAGTAGCTCAAGAAGAAGCACATTAAGGTTTAAGTTGTAAAGTGACAGCCAAGAAACCTTAAGGATTTATAGAGGATCTGTAAAGAGTCGACCAAAATCAGCTCCTGAGATGTGTGCAAACCTGGTGAACAACTACAAGAAATGTCTTACCTCTAAGCTTGACAACAAGAGTTTCTCCACCAAATGCTAAGTCATGTTTTGCTTGGGGATCTAAAACTTATGCGATCAATCAATTTACATTTGTTTTGTGTTTTTTTTTGTTTTTGTTTTGTTTATATTCTACCTCTCTGTTAAAATAAACCTACCATAAAAATTCTAGACCGTTCATTTCTTTGTAAGTGGGCAAACTTACAAAATCAACAGGGGATCAAATTATTATTTTCCCCACTGTAAATGCTTTAATACCTCAGAATGTGAAATGCTTTGAGGCCATTGCTCCCTGTTGTGAGATATACTTCATAAAGAACAATAATTTCTGAATAGTCGCATTATTAGCACAATACATTCACTAATTCACGATTAAACACTGCTCTGAAGGTCAGGTTTTAACAGCTTTAACAGAGAAAAATCCTATGGAAATGTGTCGACCTGTTGAAATCTCACACATTAATGCTGTCTAACCGTTTAGCATATTCTCATACACGTGGAGCCATACGGAGTGGAGATGATGCCACTTAAAAGCTACATTGTTCTGCAGAGTGAATATGTCAATCCTAATTCCTTTAGCCATGGTTAACAACCCATCAGCAAGATGCAGATTGAAGAAAGCTTCCCCAGGTGTGACACCAGGATGTCATCCTCTAATACTATGATCTAGATTGAGGGAGAATCCACAAAGGCAGAAACTGGACACACTGTCAGACTGTTCTCTTCTCCAAC
Source organism: Mastacembelus armatus (assembly GCF_900324485.2). Taxonomy (NCBI): domain Eukaryota; kingdom Metazoa; phylum Chordata; class Actinopteri; order Synbranchiformes; family Mastacembelidae; genus Mastacembelus; species Mastacembelus armatus. Next base: position 17,534,675 of record NC_046645.1, read on the forward strand.
TACACCCCTTGTACACCTGGCTACCTTCTTCTTCTAAATGACTGAATATGAGTTGATCAGCTCCACTTCAGAGTACTGAGGTGATACAGACTGACATCTTCTTCTGTGACCATTGTGATTTGGCCTCTGCCCACCTCTTTGGTGAGAGCAACAAGATGGGAGGGACTCCTTGGGGGCTCGTAACAGGAAATCACCTACACCCCTCCATTAAATGATCTCTCCCTTCTTGCTCCCTTCATACGAGGCTCCTTATGAGCTTTGTCCTGATGGGCCACCAGCAGACGGATAGCTAAAGGCCAGCCGTGCCACTTGGGTGCTTCCAGAAGCAAGTGGAAGCGGCAGTTAGTGGTGTAAGTAAGTGTGCTCACACACGCACGTGTGCACACACACACACACACACACACATACCAAATCAGGGGGGATATTCCCTGCAACCATTTGCATAAACTGTAGGCTTGTGCTTGTGTGTGTGAATAGAGTATAAAGCTTGGTTTCACATCACAGGCCTGTCATCAACATATTTCAGGGTTAGCATCCAGTTTGGTCTTTATTTTTCAGTTTAAGTTTAAATTGTAAAAATTGCTGATGAAGGATGATATATGTATTAAAAGCTTCATTTGTCAAATGGTTAATAAAATATCATCAAATAAATAAATATGACTGTTTAAAAAAAAACAAAAAACAAAAGTTTTTAGAGTACCTACTTACACTTCAGTGTTTGGAATACTTAGAAATGCCCGGAAGCATTAGCCTCAGCAGAGCCATAATACCCTCCAACGCTTATTAATGACAAAACTGCTGTATGATGACATACCGGCTTTGACTGGTGTGATTAAGAAGTGGTCATTGTTAAAGCCATTCTCCATGATAAAAGATGATTAAAGCAGATAAAACATTAGGGAAAAAAGAGCAGCAACTTAAGACTTCAACAGTAACAGTGTGCCTGTAAAATTTTGTGAACATGAATAGTGTGTGTGTGTGTGTGTGTGTGTGTGTCTGTGCGTGTGTGTGGGTGTGCAAGGGGGACAGCCCGAGCAGCTGTGAGCAGATGTCAGCGTAAGTGAGCGAGGGACTTGAGAGAGAGAGAGAAACGTGGCTGGGCCAACCCTCTAATTTACGCATGAGTGGTGCTGCACCGCCGATATTTACATTTAAATTGATGTTTCAGATACTTAATTAAAGACAAGGACTGGGCTCTTCTGGTCGGCGGCAGCCTCTTCCTCATCTTCCTCCTCCTCAGTAGAGTGCACAGACTGCTCACTGGAACCTGCTGCACTTCCCTGAGCCCTGTCAACAATATTTCACTGGAGGCCAGTTAGTGACAATGCACCCTGTTTTGTGTCTATGGTAATTTTCTAGGTGCAATACTGAATACACAATGCCCCCTGGTGGTTTGTGTTGTTGGCCCATATACAGACACAAAGCAAATCCTTCTTCTGTCCTGTGGTTTATAGAGTATCAGGTTGATGTCTATGTGTAACACAGGTGCATATCAGTCTGGGACAGAACTTCTGAGTGATTGTTATGTAAAAGTACATATAAAACTATAACTTAAATAAAATTAAATTTTAAACATCTGCATGCTCTACAAGTGTATTAGGGTTGAAATGATTATGAGTTTATGAATTTGGATTTTCTGTTTTAAACTACCAAACTACTTTATAAAGACTGTCATACTACTGCTAAAAAAGCCAAAGTAACTCAGAACAATCTTATGACTATACTGTATTTGCAAGTCTAGCTCATGAAGCTAACAGTACCTCAGCTTTATCTCATATCGATCTTCTGGTGTATTTTTCTAGGGAGCTTTTCCATCCTGTCTTAGGGTGACCTGCTGAGTGACTGCAGATGAAAAAGTACTTTAAGGTACTTAGGTGCAACACACTGAATTGCATTATTTAAATGTAATACTGCACATAAAATGAAGTAAATAATAAAATTAAACCAGTAATCAGACTCTTGACATTTGCATTTATATTAGTGTCACATGATTTAATGCTTGATGAATGCATTTTTAATGTTGATCAATCTATAAATGTCTGCACTACATTACCTCTAAACAATAAGAAAACACTGACAAAACCTGACAGTCTTTTTGAAATGAATGAAAATGAACAACACACAGAATACTCTCAAACTTGTAAAACACAGCAGCATAGCATGCAGTTGGCTGCAATGTGAAATATAAGTGAACTGTAACAAAACATTCACAGTGACCAGTTGCTATTTACACATGCAGCAGATCTTAGCTAATTGTAATTTCAATTGCAATTGTAATTGTAAAGGTAATTGTAAGTTGCATTTGTGCTCACCTGGTGAATTGTGAATTATATATTCATATTCATCCTCTTAGTGCTAATACAGTGGCTTGATTAGAGCATTTTTACTGGCAACAGCTGTTTCCTGCTCCTGGAAAACAGGCCACTGAGAAGAGATTTCTGGTCATAAAAACAAAATAATGAGCTAAAACACTCTGAAACAGCCATTTTACATTACAATTTATCAATTAATCATTATTATAAGACGATGGGTTAATACATATATACCTCTTTATTTACCAAAACAACTGAATGATATAAGCCACTTTGTCACCTATGTAGTTTACCTTCTCTCAAGACTTGGACAACATATGCAGATATGCAATACAAACAGACAAACCTGTTGTCTGACATGATGCTGACCTAACAATTACCAGTCCTACCTGCTGCTTGTATGTGTATGTACTGTAATATTTCCCAGTAACAAGGTCCGCAATGAGGTCAAAGTCCTAATGCAGTGGCTCTCCAGTCCTGATGAACTGTACTCGCCGAAGACCTCAGAGGAGCTGCCTGACTGCCCACAGGCCAACTCATCTCCACCACTTGCTCCCAAACAGCCTTTTAATAGGTTTTAAAAGAGGGTTATTAACATCACCTGCTAATTATGTTAAGGACCTAATTAGGGAATGAGAAAAAAGGCCTTTTTGTCTAATTAGGTTTTCTTTCTAAGTACACTGATAACCAAGGGAATGCTGAGATCTCTGTAGAAATGAGAGTGCAATGAGCCATTGAGAGGATGCTTCAGAAAAAGAGTTAACCCTTTCATCAGTCTCAACTCTATTAACAGACCACTGGCAGAGTGCAATTACCACCTAAATCGTTTATTTGGGACATGTTTATCTGGAGTGCGAGTCGGCATCATTTAGCGCATTATAAACTCAATAGTAGCTTCATTAGCGATTACAGTCTGTGGGTGGTATTACCTGTCTGATAGCCGACTGCAGCCTGATGATATCAGCTCCCACCTCTGAATTACAAGGCAGGGACCTAATTTTTCAGCCTGCACTGTTCTATCGTCGCTGTTTCCTCTACTCAAGCGCTACCAGCCAGTGTACTGCCAACAGCACTTCATTGCGCCTTCAGCTGCAACATGGAAATGGGAAGAGACAACATACAATGGTTTAGTCACAAAGCAGAAACAAGAGATGCCAGAGCAGGGCAAATAGTGTGTACAAAAGAGCCATTATGTGATATTCCAGACTGGTCTCATCAAAGTTGGTAACATGACTGCAGCTCAACAGCATATGTGTTTTGAAGTACGTAGGCAGGAGGCAGCTATAATGCTCGCACATTACATTTCTCCCTTCTATTTTTTTCTGTAACCTTTGCAAACATATAAGAGCTATAAGACCTTAGAGTTTTTAATTACTCAAATGGGAAAAAATAGAATAATAATAGAGAGAATATAAAACAGTGCTGACGATTTACAAAATAAAGGTTACGACAAAAAGTGACAACACTGAATAATGAAAGTGTGTCTTAAGTTCTGAAGAATATGGCCAATGTGAATCTCTTAATTAGTTGAAAAAATAATAGTAATGAGCTCTGATTTCAAGGTAAATATCATTATCGCAATTCTCAAATGTCTCATCATCATTTAGTGTGCTGTGCTGAATATTCATGCTATGGAAAGACCATATAACAATAACCTACAAGGAGCAAAAATAAAATTGATGACTGATACACAGCAAGGTCAATAATGATACAAACTGTACAATAAAAAAAAAGCCATTAACAAATTACCCACAAACCAAGAGACCTGCAGGAAAATATGTATATTACGAAATTAAGTACACACATATTCTATTTAATGACAGCAGGTTTTAAGATTTGGAAAATCTTTTCTTAAAATGATGCAGAAAAACTAGTCCATGCATTTGTTACTTCAAGGCTAGATTACTGTAACTCATTACTATCAGGATGTCCCAGTATTTCCATAAAAAGCCTCCAGTTAATCCAGAATGCTGCAGCCAGACACCTGACAGGAACTAGCAAGAGAGATCATATTTCTCCTATATTAGCTTCTCTACATTGGTTCCCTGTAAAATCCAGAATAGAATTAAAATCCTTCTTCTCACATACAAATCCCTTTATGATCAAGCTCCTTCAGACCTTAAAGACCTCATAGTACCATATTATCCCAATAGAGTACTTCGCTCAGAGTGCAGGTCTACTTGTGGTTCCCAGAGTTTCCAAAAGTAAAATGGGAGGCAGAGCCTTTAGCTATCAAGCTCCTCTCCTGTGGAACCAGCTCCCAGTCTGGGTTCAGGAGGCAGACACCCTCTGTACTTTTAAATACTTTTAAAACCTTCCTTTTCAACAAAGCCTATAGTTAGGACTGGTTCAGGTGACCCTGAACCATCCCTTAGTTATGCTGCTGTACGCCTAGACTACCTGAGGACTCCCCATTGGTGCACTGAGCTCCCCTCCTATCCCCTCCCCTTCCCACCTCTCCTCTCCTCCAATCCTTTCATTTCCTCTCCTCACCCCTCACATGTATTTGCCACTAATGAATGTCACTAACTTTGTGCTCCCTCTTTCTCTCGCTCTCTCTCTGTACCTTCTACAGGTGTCTCTGGTCCTGGAGCTGTATATTGCTGATGTGCAGTCACTGGTCCCACCAACCTGCAGTGTCTATTTGTTGTTTATTGTTGCTGTTCTTTTCTCTCTCCTCTATCCACTCACCCCAACTGGTCGAGGCAGATGGCCACCCCAAACTGAGCCTGGTTCTGCTGGAGGTTTTTTCTTCCATTAAAGGAGTTTTTCCTCTCCACTGTCACCAAGTGCTTGGTCATAAGGGATTTGTTGGGGTTTTTTTGTTTTTTCTAAAGTGCCTTAAGATAATTGTATTGTGATTTGGTGCTATACAAATAAAATTGATCTGAATTGAATTGAAAATATCAACCCCAATTAATCCTTGTAAAATAATGTGACCCCGTGCAGTCATTGCCTTTTTGTAATCTGCAATCTGGTCAGAATGTCTCATTTGATTTTTCCATAAACTAAATATAAATAAAAGAAACCAAGTCCATCACTTCAATGACTGGCATTCTGGAAAGCTTTGTGAAAAGTAAAAAACAAGTTTCAAAACACGTGACAGATGATCATTGCATTCTTACAGAGAGCTAAATGGCAATGGTACAGTTTCTATCTACGCCAACTCAAACCAGTGACAGTGAACTACATATCTACATTGAGCTGAAGAGCTTTCACACTGTGTGTAGTGCATCACAAGAGTTTGCATCTGCAGCCAAGGCCTGACATCAAAGGTCAGCACATCATCTTTTTCAGGTGGCAGGAAATCAAATGGTACGGCATAATTTAACAATGGGGAGATGAGGGTGAAGATAGGTAACGAGAAATGAAAACAAGCCAGTGAAATGCCTTTGGATGATCGCAATGGGCTTAAAGTGTTGGGAACCTGCACCTCCTGGGTGATTACATGTTTAATTTACTTCACATCTCAGAAATTGTCTGCTATGACAGAGCCAATTTACAGTGATACCTGTGTGAGTGTCAGGCAAGCGAAAGGAAGATGAAACTGCTCCCTACAGCCTTTAATGGAATCTCAATGAACCCCTGAGCTGGCAGGTTTGGGGACCAGACAGCCCCAACCATTAGAGCCAAGGACCTGCTTTAACCAAACACCCCTCACCTCAGCCAGTCAGTCTGTTATTATCGCTTCACTCTCCCTGGGTGAAACACCACCAGGCTGAAAAGAAGAGAAAAAAGCAGCAGAGAGAGGGGGAGGTTATGCCAACTTAGACCTGTTGTACTTTGACATCTGTTAAATCCAGTTCAGTCGAGGGGGCAATCAAAATAGCAGCTTTCTAAATTGATGGTGCTGGACACTGTGTTTAAACTGATAGCTGATGACCATACTTGCCCCAGTGTCCAATCTTGCAGCAAGCAATGCTGGGATATTGCATATGGCTGACTTAAGCCTTAAAAAAGACCATCTCTTTATTGTTGAACATTATTCAAGTTTTTTTAATGTTAGGGGTCTCAGGAAATTTCAGAACAAATTGCAGAGCTGTGATTGAAGGTTTGTACTGTTATGTCTAAGTCATAAACATATTGGCTTATGAGTCAGCCTTTTACCAACTTCAACTCTGAAAGATGCAAATTAACAATTTGATGTCAGAACAACAGCAATCCCTATTTAATTCAGTACTGTTTAAACAAGTGACATTCAAACCAAATAGAGTTGTTTTTAAACTAATAATGTTAGAGTACAAAAAGGGGCATATGCATATTGTGATTGTGGAGTAAATCAAAACTGACACCCCCACACTAGCGAACTCACAGATTTAACAGTGGCGTTAGGCAGGTTCCAATGGTCACCAAATCCACAAAAAAAAAAAATAAATGCTGTGTGCCTCATGCAGAATTTATTTGGACTCTTAGAGAGAGTGATGCAGATATCACTAGGGAATGCAGAGAAGATCTACATTTCATAGTGATATGGACATGATAATATACGAGAAGAATAATAAATATAGCCACAAGCAGCGATGAAAGGCCCTCGCCCTGAGCGAACCGCCTCCCCGAGCGGACCACCCGCCTTTGAGAGTACCCCTGCCCTCAGCAGTTGCAAGTAGTAGTATAAAGCTCCCATTGGAAATGAATGGCTGATTTCAGTCATCCCCACAGCAACAGCATTGAAAATAGGGCATGGGTCTGATTGGCTTTTTTGATAGGGATGACCTAAAGGAGATCTGTGCCAATTTTGGTACAGTTCTGACAAAGTAAATATTTGTGCGTGAATGGTAATTTTCAAATTGTTATACAGCAGGCGCTATTGGGCCTATTTTGATTTAGTTTAATGAAATGGGTTCAGGGTGGCAGGGACTACAATTCATCAATTGGTCCGATTCAAATCCAACAATGCGTGTGCGAGTTATCACAAGTTGACTGCGTGTGCGAGCCAAAAAATGGATGTCATCTGGTCGGCGGCGTCAAAAGAAAACCGTGAAAGTTAGCAAAAAAATTTGAATAACTTTTGCAGCCCCACATGTCTAGGTGATGTAGACGAAGAATGAGCACATTCGGTCAAAAGCCCTGGGTCAAGTTCGAAAAGGCAAAAAAGGTAAAAACTCAATTAGCTCCAATAAAAATCCACACTGGTGGACTTCCTGTTGGTTGTATGACCTCGACATGATAAGATTTTTTGCTTGGCCCAACATGAAGAATAAACATGCTGAGTTTGATGACTGCGATGAGAAAAATGTCGGTCGGCCTCCCATAGGCCCAATGCAAGTTTGGCGTTCTCGGGTGTGCTGTAGAGCCATTGTTTTAAGGTAATTTACAAGAGCTTTAAATAACTAAAGTTTCACACGCTGTTGACGTAGGGGAGATATTTGGTGCGTTTTTGAATATGTTCAGGGGGTCAAATTTGAGGTAAAAGGTGCAGAAAAAAAGTATAAGAATATTCCTAACGATTTCCAGGCCCACAGCCACCTGTCAATCATAATATATACATTTTCGCAAAGGTCTCACACATCCCCACGTCATGGTGGAGTGTGGGTCTGTCCCAGATGCTACTTGGAAGAACTCCTGGCTCACTGAGCGATTATAATAGGCCCTTGCCTGCACTGTCAGTGGGCTTGGGCCTAATAAAACGAAGAAGAGCAGGAGAACATCGATTTAAACACCAAAATAAAATGTAGGGATCATGATGAAACATTCAGATCAGTCAGATAAATCTAAAAATATATATCAAGTCATAAAATGTAATTCTCAAAAATGATTAACACCAATAGTGTGCATGCATCAAAATGCCACAAACTCATAGCCTTTTTCAGGATCACACAGGATCTGTCCCAGCAACATTGTCCCTCTCTTTAAAGATGCCATGAACATTTGTAGATTGATATGAAATAACTTTCCACAGATTTAAACATAAACATTGTATGTGTTTGTTAGTATGCCCATTACCAGCACAACCATGTGGGTTATTCTGTAACATGACAATACACAACAACTACTGTGTAACATAGTCTTCAAAGTATTTTGTACCGCTTGGGTGTCCAGCCAGGTCCCATGGTTGCTCAGTGGTGAAAGTCCAGGTCTCTAGCTGTGAAGGCCTCATCTCCAGTGTCCTCACAGTCTGGGTGAAAATGGTGCTGACCAGCATGCCACGGCGACCCAACTGACAGGTAAAAAGTCACTACCTCCAACTTCTGGGTCCTTTGTGGGCGTGCAGACCAGAAGGAGTGCAGGTGGCTCTGACTTCGACCCAATCCAATATTGTGATGTTTGATAATCACATTCGACATCCCTTGTCAAACTGCTGTTTCATTCGATGCTGACATTCTGAAACTCATTCCACAACACCACCGCAGCTTTGAACTGAGGAGGTGGGACCCGGGACCCCGGTAGCAGCAAGCTACTAGGGGTAACGGTAGCTTGCAGCCTGCCATAAACTGTGCTCGGGTGTAGAGTGACTCTGTAGCGAAGCAGAGTGCAGGACAGAATGTCACAGAACATTAACAGCTTTTCATAGACTTTGAAAAATTAGATGATAAGAGACCTACTAGTGGCACACACTAACAACCCCAAAGACTCAAATTCATAAAGACTAGGCTTATCTCTTCTGTTCTCTAAGTAATGGTGAACCAACTCACCTGGGTGTTGATGGGGCTAGCAAAAAGCAATCCATCAGAGTATGGTGCTCATTGGGGCAGCAAAATATCCTGACAGTTTGGTAGCACAGGCACTATACGCGGTTGCAGGGCTGAGAGTCTTGAAAATCCTCTGTCCTTTGCTGCCCAAAGTGAACATGGCTTTCTTGCTCTCTGCAAATGCTGCTGCAAACGTTTCAAATGCCAGCAAGTCCATGGAATTGGGAGCTCACCAGGTGGTGCAAACTTTTAAGATTGCTGTGTGAGACACTGAGACCTGGTGTGGCTCATACACAACACTGTGTTCCTGTTCATGTGTTATTATACATTGTTATATTTTATTATACTGTTTATATTTTTCCTAAAATGCCATGATGTAATTATTCACACAACATATGTGCATTTTATCTCATGTTCTCTTTTATTGTTAGGCAATGATCACATATAGTCAAAGCGTTTAATTCATTTTTTATATTGTTTTACAAGAAGATTAAAATGTAGAGGAAAAGGTATTAAGTGCAGTAAAAATTGAACTAAGGTTGTTAATTTGATCTAGAAGGCCAGCTTTCTGTCGTCTTGGGCAGGGCATGTCTTGTCTCCCCAAGTGAAGACGCAGCTTGGTGTTTGGGTTTTTTGTTGTTCTCTTTTTTTTTACTCTGCCTTCTCTCTTGGGCTTATTCCCATTATCTTTATCTCAGTGTAATTGTCTTTTTGTCACTGTAAGTCTTTTTGTAGTTTCATCTAAATGTTTTATGAGTTGTTTGGTTTTTTCAGAAGTTCAGAATAGTTAACCTGGCTCATTCTGAAAATATAACATTTTTTTGTAAACTGGTTGTTTACTTTACTAATATTTTTAGTAACATGGTGGCCACAAACAGAAAATATGTGTGCCCATTTCTCATCAGAGTTGCTTAGAGCAAGTTCTGTGATGCAGACATGCAGCAGATTGTTTATTCCTGAGTTAAAACTGCTTTGATATTTATTCAGTGCAATATGTCTTAAGTGGTGTTGAACAGATGATTTTGCTGATCACAGATGAAGGGTATTATAGTGCATAGTAGGGGTGGAAACCTTTAGGCATGCCACAATTCGATTTGAATACCATTTGGAGGCCCACAAACTTTACTTTTCAGAGAGTGCCAGTAACAGCATTCATGGATAAAAGTTTGACATGACTTGTGCAACAATAACACCTGCTCTCATTCATAAAAAAAGAAATAAATAAGGACCTTTGTCTAACCAACAACTTTTGCTATGGGCAAAAAAAAAACACTTGCTGTCAAAACAGAAAAACATCTACATGTCTTTTAGTAGCAGCTCTAATGTGAATATTCTTGTGTAACAATAAAACAAGAAAGAACAAATAACAGATAATACATAAAGCCAAGCTGCTTAGCTGGTAGATTGTAAAATCCAAAATGAATAAGACATCAATCATAAGGTTTATGTCTGTTCTGCCATTTTCTTGCTCATACACAAAAACATAAGACAACAGTTTGAACACGCTCTTAATATTCCTAAAATTTTTATGTCGATATTTGCTCCGTAACACAAGATACTAAGGTAAATAACTGACCAATCAGGTGCCTCCTTTAACCCTGAGGGGTCGACAAACGTGCCAGTATATTTTGTGGCATCTTCTCCTGATAACGCCGAAACAAACTCAAATTACTCCGTCAGTTTTGATCGTACAGATAAGAGCAATACATGTTTCGAATCTGGAAAGGGTCTAATTTTATTTGTATACACTCATCATAACAACAAAACGCTGTGCTTTTGTAAAATTAAGAAAGCACACAGCATGCACTCTGTCTTCTTTGTCTCTGTCACCTATCTTCACAGACACGTAAATAAAACAACCTGAATCTCAGCGAATACTTGCCTCAATAACATGAGAAATATATACATAGAAAGCTTGAAATGTCTTCTTTTAAATCAAACAATTGTAGTTGAAAACAAATAATGTAATAATTTTGAAAGTAAGGAGTGGTATGGTTTCTCCTTTCTCACCACATTATAACTAATGTGATCCCACCTCGAATGCACTGTTCATAAGGAAATTATCTGAGGTAAGCCAGGTAATTATGTGCATGCCTCAGAGAAATAAAATAAAACATCAAGCTTCATCAAAAACAAAACAAAACAAAACAACTAAGTACATATAATTCAGTGGCAGCTCTAATGTCAACATTCTTGTGTAACAATAAAACAGGAAAGAACAAATAACAGATAATACACCAAACCAAGTTGCTTAGCTGGTAGATGGTAAAATCCAAAATGAAGCAGGTTTTTGTCTGTTCCACCATTTTCTTGTGTAGCCCATACACATAAACATACAAGCCTAAACGTGCTTGTAGCATATGCATGTAGGACTTTATTTAATCAAATATTAAAATTGATTACTAAGTTTTCTCTATTGATTCAGGACCATTTTGAAGTGAATGACAATCCATCAAAAAAAAGATCATTTTTCCCACCCTTACAAACTAGCACTGTACATCATAAAGTAGAGCAGGGGCACCACAGCACTAAAGACTAAATTTAATGATAAATATAATGTGTACAACTCTCAAGCTGGTTTAACAACACTTGTGTTTAAAGTTTGTTCTGTTCCTTTCTTGTCTGTTGCTCCACACACTCACTCCCTCCTGAACCTGTTGTGTAACCAGCTTGATCACATTTCTGCTGTATTCAACAGAAAACATAGTATGCAGGGGGGCGGATAAGGCCTTTGGTTTGGCCTGGGGGGAGGGGGGTGCATGGAAAGACAAGATGAATTTGACAGCTAATGTAAAAAATAACAGACAATAATAAATCATGAAAGCAGGCGTCATGAGTCGATGATGAGAGTTAATCGATACAGGCCTTACTTTGCCATTGTGCAAAATGGCATTCCATTTATTACAGCAGGGACTTGGAGGAAAAACATTATTCAAATTAGAGTATGCACATGCTGGTGGGAAAATGGCCAAGGGAGTGTTCAAGCAGGGAACTGCTTAGTTGTGGCATTGCTCATTGCTAGTGTAAGGCCAACTCTTGAACCTATACTTGACCTCAGAATAACAAAATTATTCATTGTTTACTCTATCTCATTTAGTTTAACATACAATTGATGATCCACTCTGTGTTAGTCTTGTACACAACAAAACACAGCATATAGTGGCAGTAAAAGACCATCAGATTTATTTATAAAATCTCAATGATCTCTGTCAATTTGTTCTGTGCAGCCGATCCCTCCTTAATAAACACCACATATTTTTGGCTCAAAAAGTATAAAGTAAAATAAAAAAAATGTTACTCCTCTTCATTACTTTTGATCAGACTCTGGTGTCTTTTGTAATATACCTCTACAGCCAAAATGTGAAAATGAGTAGAAGGTGGAAACATGGTACAAATGTAAATAATGTTTTGCCTCATCTATTGTTTTTGGTATAATAAAGAGTAAGTAAGGCCTGTTGTAGAACCTTTGTTTTAAAAGCACTTTGGAGACACAAGTCTGAACCAGCTCTGTGTCAAATGTGTTTATAAAGGATCCAAAAAAGTGCTTTCTGCATTGTTAAAAAGAAGAAATTCAAGACTGAATCCAGTCCAGACACCGCTCAAGTAGGCCTACCAAGGCCAAAGTGTCCCACAGGTGGGACATGTTTATAAATATACTGTTTCAGTAAATTGGACATTTGAGGAAGTGACAAACTGGTAAATAAAACATTTTGAACATTTGTGTAGTTCTGTCAGTTCATGGTTGAGTCCCACTATAAATAAAAAAAATTAAATACATAAAAAAGTTAATTTCAGCAGGACACTAATAAACAGAGGTGTTAAAAGTACACACATTTTATACTAAAGTAAAAGTACAGATACTTGTGTGAAAAAAGACTGGCAAAAATAAAAGTACTGACTCAACTCCTTTACTTAAGTAAAAGTAAGAAAGTACAGGGTCTGAAATGTACTTAAGTAAAAAAGTAAAAAAAAGTACAAAGCACAGATACCTGAAAAATCTACTTAAGTACAGTAACAAAGTATTTGTAATTCGTTACTTCCCACCTTTGCTAATAAAATAGAGAAAATAAAATGTAAAGTAGAAGGAAATTATTAACTCATTAATTCAAATACTGTATTTTTTTATTATTAAAATAAAGTTTGTGACATGAAACTGAACTAGCAGACTTCACAACATGCAACATTTGAGAGCTGATGTGCAGGCTGTTGATGTTGTTATAAAAGGAAAACATTTTATTGACAAACAGGCCAGATGAGCAGAGCTAACTGATAGGTTGCAGATTCTTTGCTTTGTATATACACTGCAGGAACTGAGAATAGTTACATTGCTTAGAATGCTCTGATGGAGGAATTTTTTGTCTTCTACTTCAGGGTAGGTACTCTCCCAGAACCATGAGTTACCTAACTGTATGTTGGCAAATTTGTAATGTACTTAAACTTCGGTGTAAACAACATTATAAAATTGGGAAAAAAACAACAAAAACTCAGCAGTAAAGTCTAGGTTTTATTGAGCTGCTGTTTAATGAAGAAAATTCAAACAGATTGTGAGGGGTCTAAAATTTTGTCACCATACCAGCCTTCAGCCTGAAATAAAAAAGGGGCACTGGGAAAGCAGTCCCTGCAACCTGGATCCATTGGGGGTGCTGCAGAGCAGGCTGGACTGAAAATAAAAAAAAAAGCCTTTTATTTTACAGTGAACATGTAAGCACAATTTAACTTATGTTTAGGAACACTGGCTATGTTTATCAAAATGCATATGCACAGCATATGTAGCATATTTGGAGTTGCTCTTTTGGATATTTGAGGCAGACTGTGAGGTAGGAGCAGATTAGATACAACTCTCTGGCACAAGGGTTGATTGGAGTGGCTGTGGCTGCCCTCCTCTGGGGAAATTGGGCCTTAGGAGTGGGGTTTCTGATTTACTCCAGGCCTTGGCATGTCTGGCTGATGAGCTCCAGGCAGCCTGGGCCCCATGTGGGAATTAGCTCCAAACAATATGTTCCCTTCCACTCAAAAGGACAGGGCTAATGTGCTAGAACCCAGGCCCTGATGCCCCCTCGACACCCCTCAGTAAACCCCCTTCCACCTTCATTTAAGACTCTCTCTATCTTGCCTGTCGTTCCTGCTATCCTATTGCTTCTTCTTCTCCATATCAGCACCACCTCTCTCAGCCTCACACATATCAGGATCTCTTTTCCCATCTTCCCCTCTTCTCGTGTTTGCCTCACTCTCATCCCTCTCTGCTGCTGCGTTCAGGTGCTGCAGTCATTTTTCCCCACCTGAGGCTCATTTCAAGGTCTAGGGGAATGTATAGCTTTATTTGTATGGCACCAGTATTTTATTGGATTCCTATTGCTTTGGAACAGAGGTACCACATTCCAAATTCATCAAGGTCCAATTTAATTCAAAATTCATGAAGTGGGCATCCGTCAAGGTGCCACTTTCAGTGTGCTTTCTGTGATCTCAGAGTGTCTCCTGTATGCATAGGAGACCATCACTAACTCCTGTCCCATTTGCCTCTCTGATTAGAAACTACTGGGTGGCTTCCTTTAACTCAATACTAGATTTCAACAAAAATTACCTCATTCCTTCTTTCTGTTGGCCAAGGTACATCATCACATAAGCCTGAGGCCCAGCTCTTATCTAATGCAGTCAATCACCAGATGACAGATGGAACAGTTAAGCTGACACAAAGATTTCTTGTTCTGTCACATTTTCACCATCAGTTAAACTGTCTTACTTATTCTTTACTGGGTGCTGCTGCTTTTGCACATTATGTATGTGAATATATAGCATATATATATATATATATATATATATATATATATATATATGAGTACTCTCAGATTCCATGCACACTCACAATGATCCATTATTGTGTTAATGACCTGCCAAGATTTTAAGATACAGTTCTCCATTCCCTCCATGGGAACTTTTTTTGTGTCTGTGGCACTAGACTTCCATCATCAGTCTTGCAAGGTGAGAGTGCTCATTTGGGCAATTTATGTGGCCCTTACGAGTTCCTTATGTAGTTTTAGAAAGCTAATATTTGGACTTTTAACATGCATTCTTTAAGATTAAGGCTGGCTGGCTGGTTCTGCTCCAAGGTACAAGATACAGCTCAAATTTAATGTCCTTAGTATTCAAAGTTTGGCATCTAATCAAGAGCTTACAGAGAGCTTTCCCTTCCACCTTTCCCCCAACATTTTTTCTTCACAATCCAGCTTTTTACCCCAACCACCTCCCCTCATTCTGACCTCCACAGACCATGTTGAAAATTTCACACAATCTCCCTGCACAGCAGTGGTTGCACCAGCACTGGGAGCCAATATGTTGCCATAATTGTGCCTGTAGTGAGGGCAGAGTCCAATGCAATTAATCCTTTCCTCCTGTTGTTTGCACCCTGGTTGGCAGTGACAGGGTGCAGCGTAATTGGACAGGAGCACACTTGTCCCCTCCATTTTACATTAATATTCCATCAACTCCGTACTCTAATCCAGGCCAGGTTGAGAATTCCACTTCTGCCACCAATATCCACTGAGTCCCTCTTTCCTGCTCTCCCACTCCCACCTGTCAAAGCTCCTCTATCGCCATGCTGAGCTAATCTACAGCCCAGATGAAGTGAATGGTTAGCTGAGATTGAAGTGAGCAAAATGGGATGAGGAAGGATGGTGTGTGTGTGTGCTAAAACTGGCAAGTTGGGAATCACTAGCTTACATGACTTGTGTTTATGAGTCCTAAAATGTCATTGGGTTCTTTCTGACAATAAACAAAACACACACCTATTCTATATGTACTTTCTTTATCCTGAGAACCTTTGAATGGCTGTATCACCTTCCTCCCCATCCTGTAATCCCCAAATTCTCATATTATTTTTCTCACTTGAAGATTACTCTTCCACCCTGTACCCCATCTCGCTTTCCTCCACCTTTTCTGGGCCATTTTTAATCTCTTCAAGCGACTCTTCCTAGTCTAGGTGTGCTTCAAAAACAAATCAATAGAAGTATAATAGCACTGTGCACGCTTTGTAATTTTTATATCATTAGTTTTTCTTTCTTCCCCCTTGCCATGCTTACTTCTCATACATCAAGAGGGAGAGATGATGGGAGGTGGGTGGGAGGGGAATGGGGGGGCGTACAGTAGAGTGCCCTCGTAAACTTTATTTAGTATTCTATGAATTTCATATCAGTTATGTTTCATAATGACACAGCCATGCAGCCAGCTGGTGGCAGGTGGGTGTTGGTGGTGAGGGGGAGGGGGCAGGTGGAGAGGAGATAGGAAAGGCAAAGGGAGAAAAGGGAAAAATCAATACAACTAGCACCATTTTCCCTGGTATGGCAAAGAGAGAGGATCTATTGTAGGGGAATGATGATTTATGTCAGGGGTGGAAGGACCGTCAGGGTGCATCAGGAATGAAGGTGTGCGCCAATAATGATTAATGCCCCCCCCCCCTTCCTGGAGACAATCCAGCCAGTGCTCTTTCAGTCTACATGCACCCTACCGCTCTCGTTCACCTCCTTCTGCTTGACACAGGAACTTTACCTCCTTTTCCAGACTGCCAGTCTTACTTCTTACTATACATGCAGACATTTGTCCTTTGGCCTTCAAATCAGATAAGATTTTTTTTTTTATCTGATTTCAGTGTCTAAGACTGTAAAAATTATTATTTGACACCAGAAATTTGAAAACGGCATTTACAGGAATGCTTTCTCTGCAGACATTCACTAATTTAAATTACATTGCTGTCAGTAGTCCCAAAGCTGTATGCAACATAACATTTGGCCAAAAGCTACACTCATCATTTAAGTTAAAATCACATTTTTGAGCAGGAAAAACGTAAAATCATGCAAAACCAAACATTTTGCATTTTGTGGCATCCAGACATGTAGAAGTGTGATCAGCAAATGTTCAGTTACAATCTGATATCAATGTTAATTTTTATTACACATGAAAAAGAGCTAATTCTGATGAAACAAAAAAGCATTAGGTTATTGGTTAAACTTCTTGTATTGGAGAATGCTGCATTCAAGACCCATAGTAAAAGACTAGCAAGAGCCATAAGACACGTTGCTGTGACATGATGGATATACTAGAGTGAATCTACGAAGTATAAGGACATTTTTTTAAAAATAAGAAAACAAAGACTTAGATACATGTCAATATTTTTTTTTAAACTGTGGTGATGGCTAATGGTTGAGCTAATGACAGAAACAGTGATTCTGTTGTATGGACGGACCAATTCACGCTCAACATATGACACAGAGTCAAACACAGGTCGGAATCTGCTACAAGACTTGCAGCAATGCAATGTTTCTTTGTTGTCTGGCACAGGAAGTGAGAGGTCTAATGTTGCATTTGCAGCTGCTACCCAGACAGAAACAGTTCCCTCAACACTGAAGAGCTTTAAAACCAATATTTTTCTCTTTGACCAGGGTTTTTCACTGTGCAGAAGTCAGCACTGGGTCAACGGTTACATTGTCCAATAAATGGATAGCCTTCTGTGTTGTCTTCCCTCCACACTCAACTGCTCAAATGACTGCAAAGTGATCATAAATTGGTTGAGTGTGCCCAGTTCAAAGGAAAATTGTTTCCATTCACTTTAGTAGTCTTGTGGAGAATCTAAATAAGCTTACATTAATTTGTCATCCAGTGACTCTGTAGAAGAATTGTGAAGTCTGGGGAAAAAAAACCTAATGGTGCCATCAGGGTTAATCTGTTATGTCTTAGAAAAACAAGTGAGGCAGGACCCAAGTTGACATAGTCAAAACACCACATGTTTATTTACAATTACTAGAGCAATAACTAGCGAGGAAGCTGATTCTGAGAAGGAGGTTAACCATAAGGAAACAAGGGATAAAGCAAATTGACAAACGTCAGGTTTGCAAGGTAGGTAAATGCTGAGAGCTCTGGAAACAACAAAGATAGAAATAGATAAATTAAAAGGATTAGTTTTAGAGGAAGTTAAAAAACTACAGTCAAATGCATAGATACAATCTGGCCCCGCAGCTGATGAGCGTGGTGCAGACTAAGTGTAGTCTCTGCATATGACCAACCTGTACTTACTCAATCACACACATACACACACAGGGGGGAGAGAGAGAGAGACACACACACAGACGGAGGGGCAGAGAATCCTGTTATAAGTACTTCTTACAACAGCCACTACAAACACTGCAAACCTCCACAATTATGTAATTGCAGTCAGTACCTCTCAAGATTTTAAACACTGAGGATTAGTTTACTGTTTCTGAGTGTACTTAGTGTGATAGCGCAAGTGAGTTATGCACAAAAAAAAATACAAATTTTAACATGAATGACAGAGGAGAGTACTTCACTCAGAGTGCAGGTCTACTTGTGGTTCCCAGAGTTTCCAAAAGTAGAATGGGAGGCAGTCTTTAGCTATCAAGCTCCTCTCCTGTGGAACCAGCTTCCAGTCTGGATTCAGGACACAGACACCCTCTATACTTTTAAGGCTAGACTTAAAACCTTCCTTTTTGACAAAGTTTATAGTTAGGGCTGGCTCAGGTGACCCTGAACCATCCCTTAGTTATGCTGCTATAGGCCTAGACTGCCTGAGGACTCCATCATGCACTGAGCTCCCCTCTCCTCTCCTTCCCTCCCCTTCCCTCTCCTCTACTCCCCTGTTCTCTTCTCTTCTCTCCTTTATTGTTGCAGTTCTTTTCTCTCTCTTCTATCCACTCACCCCAACCGGTCGAGGCAGATGGCCGCCCAAACTGAGCCTGGTTCTGCTGGAGGTTTTTTCTTCCATTAAAGGGAGTTTTTCCTCTCCACTGTCGCCAAGTGCTGCTCATAAGGGATTTGTTGGGTATTTGTAAAGTGCCTTGGGATGAATGTATTGTGATTTGGTGATATACAAATAAACTGAACTGAATTAAAGGATTAAAATACATATTGATTATAGTCCTGAATATTAATGTAATAACATATCTGTCAAGCAATAAGGTGTACCCCTACTTTTCACCCAAAGAGAGCTGTGATAGGCTCCAGCAGACCCGTGACCCTAGGTAGGACTAAGCAGGTACAGATAATGGATGGATGGATGGAAACCAGGTAATGGTAAACGCATAGGAAGAGATTAGTCGTAAAATCAGTAAATATTATTGGCATAGCAATATGTATCTAAAGTTATGAGGAGTTAACATTGTTACCCTAAGCTGCTGATCATACCAGACCTAGTAAAAGTGTAGTAGCTAAACGGTTAAGTGTATTTAGTGAGTCACAGTGTAATTTATTAGGTATGTATTCAACTTTCCAAAAGAGAGATTTTTATTTATTTCTTTTGAAATTACATCATCTTGACTTAATGCTATTACCAAATTATAGTCCTACAGTAAGGAGGGTATGCTGTTTAATGTGGAGATGACAATTATTTATCCATCTTTGAAGCAGAAGAATTTTGATACCCTCAACATTCTAAAATGATCAGAAATTTCATTTAATTCAGCATCTATATAGCAGCTGATCTTTGGTAACAGTCTCAGTTCTTAATACACTATATTTCTGGCGACACACACTGCAGTAGTGAAATAATCCTTGATATGCAGTATGGGTTGTTGTTAGTCTTCTAGTTATTCCACCTTCCACCTGCCCTCTTGCTCCCCCACCTCCTTCCATCCGTTTTCCTCTCACTGCATGCTACTCTATGTATGCCATGGGGTGATGGATCTTTGGCTCCCCAGCTGTGGGGCTGCAGGACAAGGGCAACCACTTTTAAGCTGGGCATCAGCACTTAGTCTCTGCCAGAGCTGTCAGCACTCACCACTCGGTACAAAGAAAAAGAAGAGAGAGACAAAGAAAGAGGGAGGTGGGTATGACAGAGGGTGAGATGGACAGAGTGAAAGATGGCCTTCTGATGAAGGAAATGAATAGATTGCGGAGACTCCGCAGACAGGAGATGGAAAGAGAGATGAAGGAGAAGAGACAAACTGCTGGTCTCTTCTGTCATGACAACAAAGAAAGGCCCTGCAGACATTGATGTGTGTGTATGAATGTGACTGTGCGTGTGTTTATTTATACCTCAGAGCACCACTTTTTTTCCTGTGGTGTAAGGATTATCCTCCAAAGTGAGGACATTTTGTCAGTCCAAGGTTTTTCTGATGTGGAATCATCCAGCATTTAGCTGTGCCTCCAGTGTCAATATATGTATGCTTATGTTAATGTCTGTATCATGTTTTGCTATACCTTCCTTAAAAATATCATTGGGGCTGTTTGCTGACCTTAATTTTCACAATGCAGCCTACATGGAGAGAAATGAATCAAATTCAAGCAACTTGATTGATAATGCATTTAGGATAAGATGTGGTGGTAATGTAAGCCTAAACATTAAAATTACAGTTATCTGTAGCAACACATACACTATCTCACTGTGAACACAGAATAAGGAACTCATGAATCTACCCTATTCTAGGTCTTCAATTTTTTGCTGAACTTAAACTATTTATAGCAGCCTGACAGCAGTCTTTCTTGAATGTACAGGCATATTGACCACAATAAGAACAAACCTAAATTTGGGGGCTTTGTGTACAATGGCCGACAAGGGCAAACGCCCCGCAACAGTCAAAACACATGCAAAAGAGAAACGCCGCAACAGCCAAAATACATGCAAGAGAAAAAAACACTGCAACAGTCTAAACACATGGAAAAGAGAAACACCGCAACAGCCAAAACACAAGCAAGAGAGAAACGCCGCAACAGAAGTGTGCCAGGGACCCTAAACTGAGGGATGCTATGAACAAAGTTTGGCTACGTTTTACAGAGGTGACATAAAACAGGTACGTTTTCCGTTTATTTCTTTTTAAATACTTGGCCGTCATGTTTTAAAATATTATAAAAGTACAGTATTGTAAAAGATGATGGCCAAGTGTTTAAAAAGAAATAAATGGAAAACGTACTGTTACCACTTGTTCCAGGTCGGCAACAAATAGGAGTTCCACACCAAACAAGTCAGTTTAACCAATTCATTTATTTAATGCTTCTTTATATTAAATGAAATATGGACTGTAAAACATCCATGATTCAACCAGTAACTGTAAATGTAGTGTGAAAAAGCAGCAAACAAAATGAGAGGTGGCTCACCTGGGAGAGAGATGATAGAGGGCTGGTTTTTATAGACCCAGGCCTTTCCCATCTCTCCCAGGTTAGCCACACCTGACGACCTGCCCACCATTTACTCAGCCAGCCCATTTAAAGTTACATCCAAATGGTGGGGCCGTGGGGAACTTGCGAGAAAAAAACTGAATGGACCAGCCCATCTTTGTCCGTCTGTAGCAAAATAGCTCCTGCACCAACTCCACTAGAGTCTACTTGCAGCTGGAAAGGCTCATTCAGTCGAGGAGCAGCCAAAACTGGAGCAGAGGACACAGGTTTTTACCTCCTCAGAACCCCTTTGACAGTCTGACATCCATTCAAACTTTAGAGCTAAGCAAATTGGCAAGGGGTGACGCAACTGTTGAAAGGTTTTTACAAAACTGGTGATAATAACCTGCCATTCCAAGAAATCTCATCAGTTCCTTTTTAGAAGATGTTGGGGGAAACTGATCTATAGCCTCCACCTTAACTCGGACAGGTCTAACTTGACCTTGACCCACTACCTTTCCCGAATAAGTTACTATACCTTTAGCAAACATGTATTCTTTCTAAATGCTCATCCCATGTATCACTGCAGAGTACAACATCATCTAAATACACTGCACAGCCCTCTAAATCTGAAACAACACTATTCATCAACCTCTAAAAGGTTGCTGGAGCATTTCGTAAACCAAAAGGGCAAGACCATATTTGAATACAGGCCCGATGAGGTTACAAAAGCCAAAATGTCCTGTGCACTTTTGGACAAAGCTTAGTGCTACAGCCACAAATTTCTTTGAAAGAAGCTACATGAATCTATAACAACACTGAACAAACACATCTTGCTATGCTTCTTCTTCTTCTTCATTTCCTTTCAGCTGCTCCCTTCAGGGGTCGCCACAACGAATCATCTGCCTCCATTTAACCCTATCCTCTGTATCCTCCTCACCCACACCAACTATCCTCATGTCCTCCTTCACTACATAAACATCTTGCTATGCTATTGATTTCTTAAAGACTTACATACAATTAATATTTTTGTTATGGCTACAAAAGCTGAAAGCTTCCAAAGGCCTCATAGAGCACAGAAGTGAGTGCCTTTCTTTCCTGGCCATCCCGGGAAGATCCATTCTAGTGATTGGTGAACAGAGACAGTTAAAATGGTGAAGGTCATTTGTAGGACATCACTCTAGCATCTATATAAATCCAATGAAGTTTCAAATGTTGATATACATTTTAATTTGCATTTGCAACATTTCAACTAAATAAGATCATAAATAATGTTAAATACTGCAGTTAGTAATAACATTCATTGCACAAAAAAGTCTTTATATATAAATAAGATAAAACACCAGGAATAATGAATAAAAAAATTACAGGTACAAAACTGTTTTCATGCACACCTTTTACAATGATAAAATATTCCTCATGAATGAGATAGGGGGTTGACCAGGAGCTGAGAAGGTGAATGATGAAGACTATTGTTGCTTCTATTAAACATGGCACAGACAGAAACAAAGGCAATTGCCTAAACATGTTAAAAAAATAATGCCAAATGTTTTTCTGTGGATGTGGGTATAAATTTAATAGGTAAGACTAAACGAACAAGGGGGCACGGGGTACAAAGGCTGAGAGGGGAACAGAGGTTGGATTAGGGCTGAAAACCTAATTTCCACCCTCCACTGGTTCTCTCTGCCTCAGCCTTAGAGATTACTCCACAGTACGCTAACTTACAGCCTGGTGTCCGCATATAGGAGTGTGTGTTTTCAGGCAAGAACACAGTACTCTAAGTAAGGAAAGAGAAGAGCAGTTGCGAGATAAAAAAATACTGACTATGTCAAGTGCATTTTGCATGTGAAACATGCTGGAGGGTCTCTCTGACATCTGTTGGCAATGTACAAGGTTTTCAATGGAAAACAATATTATTGTCAGTATTTTATTTATTGGAATGAAAATGTGTTGCTAGTGCTCATTTCTGTCCCAGAAACTATGAACTCAAACTGCTCAAAAACTTAGAATTTGCACTGCTTTACAACATTTGGTTCACCGAAAGCAAAACAAGTACAGATCACTACATTTAAAAGCGAAACATTGTTGCTAATATTATGAAACTGATGGGGGATCACTGATCTAAACTATACCAAAAATTATGCTTGCATAATTCAAAATGTAGTATAATGTCAGTTGGACCATGATCACATTATATAACATAATAACTCTCTGGAAATACATTATTGTAAACTGCAAAGTGGTATTGATCTGGTATTGTTATCTCTTAAATCCAGATGACAATCTTTCTAGCCAGCCTTGAAAGGGCAGTTTTTTAAATATAAATCTGAAATCTATGTTTAAGAATCTAGGTAGATGTTATGAATTATGGAGTGGAAGAAGGATCGGGGCAGGGCCCAAGTGCAGACAAGTCTCTTTTATTTTTGGACAAACCAGGCTCAGGTACGTCTGAGAACACTCTCAGGAACACTATACATTACAGCTGTCTAAGCAACTCCACCAGTTGGGGTGGAAACATAAAAACTCTCGAACACCAGCAATCCTCGTGAACGTAGGTGCAAACATCAATCCTCCAACAAAGCACAAAAGAAACAGAGGAGTATATACATAAGAACAAAAGGCCAGTTAAACAAAGGTGAATGCTATCTGACTAATAAATCCCACCATAACAGTTGATCAAAGAAATTATTTAGGAGTTCTGACAAACTGTGGCCTTTCTGTCACATAATCTGTGATCCAGGAAACAAAGGAGGGGTCCATTCTCATCCCTTTGAGCATGTCTCTGAGGATGATTGTTTGGATGAAACTGATTGCACTTGAATACTCAAAGAACATAATCCTTACATAAATTGCAGGTTCCTTTAGATGAGGGAAAACACAGTGAAACATGTAGAGGACAGCATCATCCACACTAATGTGTTCTCTGTAAGCAAACTCAGGGGTTAGTAGTTGCAGAATCATCCTCTCCAGGAGCTTTACTTCAGGTACTGGAACAATACAAGATGTTTTCCACATAAGACCCTCCCCAACTTGACTCGACCCAGGTTGAAGATCCTCTGTAGTGGCTCACATAGTTGGGCAGCACAGTCCTTAAGCAGCTTTGAACATACACCATCTGGGTCAGCTGCCTTCCCATAGCACAGTCTTTGTAACTGCAGCCACACACCTGATACTGTGGCAGAAGGTGGAGCATGCCCAAGTGAAGGAGAGGGTTTAGCTGCAGTGGTGAAGGTGCACACAGGTGGAGGACAAGGAGGAGGAGACACTGAGGGAGAATACGGGTGTATTGCTGGATAGATTGGGGCTTTTTTCAGCAGTGTCAAACTTTAAAACCACTGGTGCCTGGTTGTTCTTTTTTTTGTAGCCAGTGAAGTTGTTAATTCCCCTCCACACCTCTCTGATGTTATTGTGCTGTAGACTTTTCTCAATTTTGTTTTTTAGTCCTCTTCAGCTCATGTTGGAGGTGTCTTATTTCCTGACTGTGATGGTGGTTGCATGTTGCTTCAGTGCACAGGGTTTATAACAGGTCTGCAGTAAGACCAGGTTGTGATCGGACCTTTCGAATGGTGGTAGGCTGGTAAATGAACAAATAAATAATAACAGATATGCTTGCATGACAGTTATTAATAGTCCTAATTTCTAAGTACGAAGAAAACACTGTGAAACATGTAGAGGGCAGCATCATCCACACTAATGTGTTCTCTGTAAGCAAACTGCTCAAACTTCTGTTTTTTATTAAATAATACCTTTTTAAGGCAAATTAACCCAAAGCGTCTTGAACCGACAGGAAAGCCTTTGTGCAGCCGGAGTCCAGAGAAGGCGGGCATCTGGACTGAGGGATCCACAGAGCAGCGTCCCAAGTGGTCAGCAGGTTGGAGGCAGGTACGTCGAACAGCAGACAATAATCATTCATGGAGGGAGGCAGCCAGACTTAGGCGCAGTGGAGAAACATTCCTGTACATAGGCACAACATAACTCTGTTAATTCTTCGACAGAGAACAAAGGAACATCGGAAGTGTAAATACACAAAGACCCCAGCCTAATAGAAAGCAGGTGCAAATAATTAAGGCTAAATAAACATAAAAGCTGAGAGTTCCTCACCTGACCTCACCTAAGTTTCCGGCCAGCCTCTCACCTGAGTCTCCGGCAAACCCTTCGCCTCAGTATCTCGCCAGCCATCCACCTGTCTCCAGCCAGCTTGTCTCAGTCTCCGGCCAGCCTCTCACCTGAGTCTCTGGCAAGCCCTACGGCCCCAGTCTCCAGCTAGCCACTCACCTGAGTTTCCGGCAAGCTCTTCACCTCAACTTCTGACCAGCCCTTCCCCTCAGTCTCCGGCTAGCCCCTCACCCGAGCCTCCGTCCAGCCTTTCACCTAAGTCTTCAGCAAGCCCCTCGCCTCAGTCTCTGGCCCACCACTCACCTGAGCTCATGGCTAGCTCTTCACCTGAGTCTCCAGCAAGCCCTTTGCCTCGGCTTCTGAGCTGCCCTTCCCCTCAGTCTCCGGCTAGCCCCTCACCTGAGTCTCCGTCCAGCCTTTAACCTAAGTCTTCAGTAAGCCCCTCGCCTCAGTCTCTGGGCCAGCCACTCACCTGATTTCACGGCTAGCTCTTCACCTCAGTTTCCAGCTAACTCTTCGTCTCAGCCCGCTTCGTCTTGTAGAGTTTTTAAAAGTTTTTTTGGGGCAGTTTTATATTGTTACCTCATGGATAGGACAGGTACATGAACATGTACTTAATACAAAACATACATTTTTAACAAATTCAACTGTAGAAACATGAGAATAATAACATGGGTATACATAATTCTTTTAAATTCTCTGTATATTTTTCATTATACATTTCTTGATTTTAATCATAAAGATGACTTTTCTTTGTAAGACACGTTTTGTTCAAATGAAGCACAACATTTGTCAATAGCCACTTTATTCATGATGTGTCTTTGAGTGATCACCTTAGATGGAGGAGACTCCATACAAAATAACCAACTGTGATCATTCACTTGAATATCTTCAATAGAAGACACACAGGCCCAAACAGAAAGCCAAATCTAATATATGGCATTTTGTGGCCAGACACTTGGTTTTTGAATTTAAAATTATCAATTTCATATATGAAATATATATATATATATATATATATATTATCAATTCTAATGCCACGTGAATATTAAAATCACCATCTATTAACACAGTCTCCAATTTGATAATAGTGGATACAAGGCAAACTCGTTTAAAAACTCATGTGCAGGACCAGGAGGTCTGTAGATTAACACACAATAAAAAGACAATAAAAAGAAAACCTTAGTCATTTGGAGCTCAAATGAGCTGAAAGAGTCCTGGCTCATTTGCCAACACGAGAAACAATCCCGGTAAACAAAGATAAGTCCTACTCCACAGCCTATTGTGTAAGCTATACCAAATACGGAACAGTCCGGGGGGCACAGTTCATTCAGTTGTGTATGTAAGTCTAATTGTTCCTTGATGAAAATGTCATTCAGAATGAAAGCTCTATTCACTATGGAGCGGGCATTCAGCAGATCAATCCGAAGTGGGTTTACGTCATCTCCAGCTGACTGTATCATGCAGACAGGAGGCTCAGAATCAGAATTACCTTTTTTTATTGGCCACGTTTGTGCACACAAACAACAAATTTGATTCCAGTTCCCTAAGCTTTCTCTACGTACAAAAATTAAATAAAGTTAAATTTTTAAAAAAGAAAGATGGTGGGTTTAAAAGAAAGCAAAAATAAAAAAGACTTGAAAAAACTCTACGTATACAGGTGCATCTCAATAAAATAGAATAACAATGGATTTTTAACAGAAATGTTGGACTACTGAAAAGTATCAACATGTACAGCAGTCAATACTTGGTCAGGGCTCCTTTTGCATGAACTACTGCAGCGTGGCATGGAGGCAATACTGCTGAGGTGTTCTGGAAGCCCAGGTTGCCTGATATTGGCCTTCAGCTCTTCTGAATTGTTGGGTCTGGTGTCTCGCATCTTCCTCATACAATAATCAAAATTAAAAGAAAACAGGCAGAAAACAAACACTTGTAATATATCAGTCTGTGTGTAATGAATCCATATCAAATGGGTACAGATCAATCAGGGGTCAATATTAGGGCCACTTCTCTTCATCATATATATACTGTATATATCAATGATTTTGTTCATTCCTCAAGTATGTTAAATAAAATTATTTTTGCAGATGATTCAACCCTATTTTTGTCACACAAAAATCTAATTCATCTTCAAAATAATATAAACGAGGAACTGGAAAAGGTGAACACATGATTAAAATTTAATAGACAACTTTTAAACATAAATAAAACTAATGTTATTGTGTTCTGTACCAACACAAATGGAAATAATGCTGACCAAGGCTGTATATAAAATCAACTTTACAAACATTTGTTACCTGCTCAGCCAGCTGATGTGTCACCTCTGTGATGCAGGCCTGAGGATGTAAATTCCGATCATAACAAAAGAAGCAAACTCCTGCTTTAATGTGTCAACACTGTCTCCCCAATAATGATAATTTAGTTAATCATTTCAGACATGCTCCTGAACATTGCTTCATTATTACATTGTTTTTTCTTTTTTTTTTTAATGTGAGTTCCCTTATAAAAATCTGGGTTGTATAGTGGTATGACCCAGTGGAGGACAGCCCATCTAGAGCAATGGGATGTTTCCTTGTGGTCTGTGAGTCATTTGTCCTAGGCATTTAATTTAACAAGTGATAGTATAGCAGCAGGATAAACTGACCACCTTGTCAGAAACCTTCCATCAAACACAACTTTCACTCTCGTCATGGTGCCAAAAAAGATGTCACTGTCTCTATGTGACACACAAAGCAACCATATTGCCTAGCAACTCTCCACCTGCTTGTCCACCAATATTGTTCACATTTACAGAATGGCCTTGGATGGAGTCAAAGTCCCAACCTGAATCAACGTTTCAGTCCATAGTTGGTGTGAGCTTTGCTGTGTCTCAGATATTTTCTATAAGGCAACACTGTCTCCCACTGAAATCCTAAAGACAGCTATACCCTACAGATACCACTGCCTGTCCTGCTGACTGAAAATGGCACAATTTCAATGTTATGTATGGGCCATTTTCAGTCAGCAGGACAGACACAGTGGTATCTGTAGGCTATAGCTGTCTTTAGATATTCACAAAACGTGGCAGACGAAATGTAAACATGAAGCCTAAAAACATGGAGGTTAAGGGTGATGGGTCTCATGTTTGTGTCTCAGTCACCGTGGATTGACATTAAATAACACAGAAGTTATCATGCTTTGTTAAGGGATTTAGCTTGACACTGGAGATCTTGGCTTCAAAGAACACAGGGAAGCAGGTGAGTTGAATATGCATGGAACTGGAATCCAGGAGGAGTAACTGCTAAGACCACGGTGAGTTTACAAAGAAAACAAGACTGAAAGACAGAAGTCTGCTCAGTGAGATCCTCAAGTTATTACACTATGTTCAATGACGTGAGAACCGTGATCATCTCACCACGTAACATAAAAACTAGAACAAGAAGGCACCACTATTATCCACATAATAATGTAAAAATGTTTAATAGTGAAAATTATTGTTATTATTATTAATCATGATGATGATGATGACGATAATAATAATAATAATAAAAATTATATGACTGTTTGTTTTTATATGGTCCTGTGACCTGTCCAGGGTGTACCCCCGCCTTTCACCCAAAAAGAGCTGGAATAGGCTCCAGACCCCAATTAGGAATAAGCAGGTATAGATAATGAATGAATTATGTCACTTTCACTCTTCACTATTGCCATTTTCGTCTCTGCACTTACTCACCAAGGACTTGCATTTCTTAAGGGAATCTTAACAAACAGAATACGATTTTTTCTTTCTTTCTCATTTTTTTTAAATTATTTATCTATATCATTTATTATTAAATTATATAGGTAATGGTAGATAACTGGTTCACATTCCAACACAATAGGTGGTGGTAATACATCTTTAACGCTGAGTGCCACCTGTCATAAAATCATAAGAAGAATAATAATACTGGCTGACTTACTTCAGTGGAGTTGTTTGACTACAACTGGTTAAATTACATTTGTCAGTATTTTTTATTATTATTTATTATAGAAATGCGTTTTTAGTTTTTTGTAATATAGTGCGACAACATAGTGTTGCCTTGTTTGGATTATCTCCACTTGAAATAACACTTAGTCACTCTTCCTTCTCTAGGCCCTTCTGGGCACAGACAATGTCCAGTGAACAACAATTTGAACAAACTGTCGCACCATCTAAGGTTATCAAATTTGATGTGTGCCAAAGTGCCTTCTTTGGGTGATATATGTTAAAATAAAATAATCAGTTGCCTAATTTGCAAACACTCTTGGTAGTAGTTAGCTATCTGTTACTGTTTTTTGACATAACTTTACATTAGCCAACGTTAGCAACCTACCAACATAGCTAACTGCTACTTTGTAGGCCAATATAATACTACAAACGTAAACAAACAGAAGGCCATAAAGGTTCATAAGACACAATATATAACCAAAGCAATACAAACTACTTAACGTTACATTTGGCTGTGGTGGGACAATTAGTCATAATCTGTTTGTTAAACCAGATTCTCCTAAGAAATGCAATAAGGTCATTTGTTTAAATCAGCCGGTCGTACTTCCGGAATGGTGTAACTAGCGATCTAATTGGAGACTAAACAGCCAATCAGAATGAACTTTCTCCAGTCCTCGGATTGGCTGATTTGGTGGCACATTTGTAACACTGTGTGCCAAACTGAGCAAGCATGAAGAACAAACCCGAGCGCGCAGAGTGGACGGTCGAGCGAGCAAGAGATAAAGGGAGTGAGAGTGTACAGAGGAAAACTGAGAGCGGTTATTATTGCACATTCATACGGATACAAACATACAAACACATACAAACAAAATTATTTTTTGCTCGAATATAATTTCTTTTCAAATATAATTTATGTGCTCAAAATCTCCCATTGCTCGCTCAGGATAGAGGCACAAATATAATGCCATAATCATGGAATAATTTTGTATTGCACAATTCAGCAGATAACATCCTGCCCATAGGGAATGGATGGGAGTGATTACCTATCAATGCAGCTAACGTCCCTCTTTTCTTCACACATCATAAGAATGAACTACACAGCAGCCAAATATAGAGGTCTGAGTCTGAGTCTCAAGGGCTCCTAGTGAGTATTATTATTATTTGATCATTTGACCTAATTTGTTTAACATTCTATATAAATGGACAAAGACCATGGGCTAGATGCTGAACAGTGGGTGTATGAGGGGGGGTAACAGTCTATACACTACATATGTAAAATGTGTGTGTGTGTGTGTGTGCAAATCTGTGACTGTAAAAGTCCGTGCTACTGTGGGAGCAAGAAAAAACTAGAGCAGATCCCGGTGGTGAGACTATTAGAGCCTGTGAATTATAAAACAATTAACCAGAATGTGGCTCCCAATTATAAAATGATTCAATATCAAGATCTGATGGCTGAATTTTGATTAACCAGGGACCCCATTAAGAGCAAAGGGAGAAGGACAGCGGCTGACAACTGGGCCTCTGCTTAAGAAGCAGCGGTCTAATACAGATTTGTCTCTTTTTGGGCAAATAAAGGTTAATTACTTTATATAACATGGTTGAGAGGAAGCAGAGGGAAATATATGTTTTAATTGTCTGGACAGTCAAAGGGCAGTTGAAGAATGTGGATCTGCTTGTCTGCTGGAGGACATAGTCACATAGGGGTGAATGGGTACATGCAGACTCTTTTTATATTTAAAAGGATGTTCCATTGACTGGATTTAAAACTAAAAATACCAAAAAGCCTTGTAGGAGTTTAAATTCTTTATTAGTTCAGATTTGCATGCACTCTAAGACTGTGAATTTGTGTCTCACTACACTTGTTTATGTTAAAAAAAAATTCTAAAATGCTTCATGTCATTTCAATTCAATTCAATTCAATTTTATTTGTATACCGCCAAATCACAACACAAATCATCTCAAGGCACTTTACAAAAACAAAAAAACCCAACAAATCCCTTATGACCAAGCACTTGGCAACAGTGGAGAGGAAAAACTCCCTTTAACGCAAGAAAAAACCTCCAGCAGAACCGGGCTCAGTTTGGGCGGCCATCTGCCTCAAACGGTTGAAGTGAGTGGATAGAGGAGAGAGAAAAGAACAGCAATAATAAACAACAAATAGACACTGCAGGCTGGTGGGGCCAGTAACTGTACATCAGCATTATACAGCTGCAGGACCAGGGACACCTGCAGAAGGTACAGAGAGAGAGAGGACAGAGAGAGAGGGAGAGAGCACAAACTAAGGGAGAGAGAGAGCACAAGGTTAGTAACATTCAATGGTGGAATATAAATGTGAGGATGGAGGAGAGGAAGAGAGGGGAAGGGAAGGGAGGGGAGGGGTAGGGGAGAGGTAGGGGAGCTCAGTGCACTGATGGTCCTTGGGCAGTCTAGGCCTATAGCAGCATAACTAAGGGATGGTTCAGGGTTACCTGAAGCCAGCCCTAACTATACGCGAAAGTGGGCTATTGGGATAATATGGTACTATGAGGTCTTTAAGGTAGGAAGGAGCTTGATCATGAAGGGATTTGTATGTGAGGAGAAGAATTTTAAATTCTATTCTGGATTTTACAGGGATCCAATGAAGAGAAGCTAATATAGGAGAAATATGATCTCTCTTGCTAGTTCCTGTCAGGACTCTGGCTACAGCATTCTGGATTAACTGGAGGCTTTTAATGGAAATACTGGTTCATTTTGAGACAGGATGTTCCTAATTTTGGCAATGTTGCGCAGGTGAAAGAAGGTAGCTCTAGAGATTTGTTTTATGTGTGAGTTAAAGGACATGTCCTGGTCAAAAATAACTCCAAGGTTTTTCACAGTAGTGCTGGAGGCCAGGGCTATGCCATCTAAAGTAGCTATAATTTTAGAAAAGTTATTTCTGAGGTTTTGCCAAATAAGTAAACCACTTTCTGTGTTAGGCAGTTACAGTGAGTTATTATACAAAGGTGACCAGGTGATACAAGAAGGGGTATATGTTGTTGAGGACTTACATGTGCTATTAAGCAGATCAGCTAGTGTAAAGTTCAATTTCAATTCAATGTCAGTTTATTTGTATAGTGCCAAATCACAATACAGTCATCTCAAGGCACTTTACAAAAAAGAAAAACCCAACAAATCCCTTATCAGCAAGCACTTGGCGACAGAGGAGAGGAAAAACTCGGTTTGGGCACCCACTGCCTCGACTCATTGCCAGTGCCTACACATCAGCAATATACAGTTCCAGGATCAGCTGGTTCAGGGTAACAGAACATTGGTTCACAAGACTTTTAAGAACTGCATCTTGTAGTGTTTGCTTCACAATGATATGAAAGTCATCTTGTTCACTCATTCACAGAAAACAATACACTGATTTAAATTTTCTAAGACACTTTTTGTTTAGAAAGGACATATGCAGGAAGGTGTGCCTGAGCATGAATAGTCGTGATTTACCTGAGAAGACAAAAGACGCACTCAAAGACCCGCACAAAGAACTGCATAATGAGCCTTTCAGTCAATGTGGCTGAGAGGGAATTAGTGCAATACAATACAATGTGGATCCAAACATTCGTCATTTGAGTCGTGTTTTTCCTCTGAGGACAAAGTAAACTATTCGTCACTGTTTGGAACATACGAAGTGCTTCTTCACCTGCCTAGCGTGCACACAAAAGCGTGCGCACAAAAAAGTGAGTAAATTCTATGATGAAGTTTGATGTTTTATGTCATTTCTCGGGGGTGTGTATTATTATCTGGCTTACCTCAGATATTTTCCATATATATGAACAGTGTTCTCAGTGTGAGGCGGGATCAAATTAGCTGTAATGAGGTGAGACAGGAGAAAATGTACTTCTCCTTACCTTCATACGGATTAAATACAAAGTGATGATTTGTTTTTGACTTGAATTTTTACTTTTTTAAAAGAAAACATTTCAAGCTTTCGAGCCATATATTTCTTATTTTTATGAGACAAGTATTCGCTGAGATTCTGGTTGTTTTATTTACGTGTCTGTGACAGAGAAGACAGAGAGCGCACCCTGTCTGCTTTCTTTATTTTACAAAAGCACAGCGTTTTGTTTTTATTATGAGGGTATACAACTAAAACTAGACCCTTTACAGATTCGAATGATATATTGCTTTTATCTGTACAATCAGAATTGACGTAATTTAAGTTTGTTTCGGCGTTATCAAGAGAAGATGCCACAAAACGCGCTGAGACGTTCGTCGACCCCTGAAGGTTAATTACCACTGCTATGCAGATGACACTCAGATAACGCAAACCAGTTAGCCAGACTTAGGCGTGTCTAAAGGACATAAAGGCCTGAATGACCAGTAACTTTCTACTTTTAAACATAAGTTATTGTATGTTAAGTA
Source organism: Mastacembelus armatus (assembly GCF_900324485.2). Classification (NCBI taxonomy): domain Eukaryota; kingdom Metazoa; phylum Chordata; class Actinopteri; order Synbranchiformes; family Mastacembelidae; genus Mastacembelus; species Mastacembelus armatus. The sequence continues at coordinate 17,568,157 of NC_046645.1, forward strand.
AATTCTTTTAACAAATAGATGAACAGAGGACGAACGTCTGTACGATTATATATAAGTTTCACGTACAGGGAGTGACAGTCACATAGCACCTTAGTATAGAGTCACTGGCTTATCAAAAAAATCATGACAAAAAATCATCTCAAAGCATTTTATATAGTGTGGGAATGCAGACACACTCTGTGCCTAGTATTGCAGTATAGTGTAATCCTATATGTTTAGACACGTGACAGGGTCACCACTCTTCACTATGTCTTTACTATGAGGGAGGGTAAAGGGAATAACAACTCCATATATGGTAATGGTCCGAATTCCTTTTGTGGAAAAGTACTGCCATGTAGGGCGGTGACCAAGTTACAAGGTATATACATTCTCTAGATTTGGCCTAGAGCTCAGATCTCTCCGTGTGTCCCATGAGGGTTGATCTCCAGAGCGCTCTGTATAGTTTGAATAAAACCTATAATCAGCTGAACCACCCCAGCCGCCTCTGTGTACTTCCTCATCAACGGACCTGTGTAAAACGTGAGTATTCAACAATAGAAACCCAACAAATCCCTTAAGAAAGGGGGAAGGAGAGGAGAGGCGAACTCAGTGCACTGATGGGAAGACTTCAGGCTGTCTAGGCCTAAAGCAGCATATCTAAGGGATGACTCAGGGTTACCTGAACCAGCACTAACTATACGCTTTGTCAAAAAGGAAGGTTTTATGTGTAGCCTTAAAAGTACAGAGGGTGTCTGCCTCCTGAAGCCAGACTGAGAGCTGCTTCCACAGGAGCAGAGCTATATGTCAGATCACTGCCAACAAACAGAAGCTTACAGCTTGTTGGTTAACTGATATACATATATATATAAAAAAAAAATTTCCTTCTCACCCCTATGGGTGGTGTGTGTGTGTCTTCCTCAATCTCGGGTCCTCTACCAGAGGCCTGGGAGTTTGAGGGTTCTTCACAGTATCTTAGCTGTTCCTAGCACTGCGCTCTTCTGGACTGAGATCTCTGATGTTGTTCCTAGGATCTGTTGGAGCCACTCTCCCAGTTTGGGGTCACAGCCCCGAGGGTGCCGATTACCACGTGGACCACTGTTGCCTTCACCTTCCACATCTTTTCTAGCTCTTCTTTAAGCCCTTGGTATTTCTCCAGCTTCTCATGTTCCTTCTTTCTGATGTTGCCATCACTTGGGATCGCTACATCTACCACTACGGCTTTCTTCTACTGTTTGTCCACCACTACTATGTCCGGTTGGTTAGCCATCACCTGTTTGTCGGTCTGTATCTGGAAGTCCCACAGGATCTTAGCTCGGTCATTCTCCCTCACCTTTGGAGGTGTGTCCCATTTTGACTTTGGGACCTCCAGCCCATACTCGGCACAGATGTTCCTGTACACTATGCCGGCCACTTGGTTATGGCATTCCATGTACGCTCTGCCTGCTAGCATCTTACAACCCTGCAGTTATGTGCTGGATTGTCTCAGGGGCATCTTTGCACAGCCTGCACCTGGGGTCCTGCCTGCCGTGCTGAGCCGTGCTCAGGGCCTGTTCTTGTGCCGCTACGATCAGTGCCTCTGTGCTGTCTTTCAGTCCAGCTTTTTCCAGCCACCGGTAGGACTTTTCGATATCAGCCACTTCTTGGATCTGTCGGTGGTACATGCCGTGCAGGGGTTTGTCCTGCCATGATGGTTCTCGCTCTTCGTCCTCTGCATCGGGCTTCTGTTGCCTGAGATATTCACTAAGTGTTCCATCGCTTGGGGCCATCTTCCTGATGTACTCATGGATCTTGGCTGTTTCATCTTGGATGGTGGCTCTGGCGCTCACCAGTCCCCGGCCCCCTTCCTTCCTCTTAGCGTACAGTCTCATATATATATATATATATATATAGATATATTCCCTGATATATCTATATATATATAGATTCCCTGAACAGGAACCAGTAACCATCGCAGATATCCGAGAAAGGGTCTCCAACATGAAGAACTGGACAGCACCGGGGCCTGACATGATCCACACCTACTGGCTAAAGAAGCTAACTGCCCTCCATGAACGCCTGGCAGCTCAAATGAACCAGCTGCTAATGGATGGGACTCACCCAGAGTGGCTAACTGAAGGCAGGACAGTCCTGATCCTGAAGGACCCCCAAAAGGGAGCAGTCCCATCCAACTACCGTCCGATAACCTGCCTCTGCACAAGATGGAAGCTCCTGTCGGGCATCATAGCGGCTAAGATGAGTAGGCACATGGCTCACTACATGAGCGGGGCCCAGAAAGGAATGGGTAAGGACACCAGGGGAGCAAAACACCAACTACTGGTGGATAAAGCGGTCGCTCGAGACTGTAAGACCAGGGAGACCAACCTGTGCACCGCCTGGATTGACTACAAGAAAGCCTACGACTCAATGCCTCACACATGGATCCTGGAATGCCTGGAGCTGTACAACATCAATAGGACCCTAAGAACCTTCATAAGGAACTCAATGGGACTGTGGAAAACAACCCTAGTAGCCAACCTCAAGCCGATAGCACAAGTCTCCATCAAGTGCGGCATCTACCAAGGAGATGCTCTGTCCCCGCTGCTGTTCTGCATAGGCCTGAACCCCCTCAGCCAGATCATCACTAAGACTGGCCTTGGATACTGACTGCGAAATGGGGCAACCATCAGCCACCTCCTGTACATGGATGACATCAAGCTGTATGCCAGGACTGAGCGAGACATCGACTCACTGATCCATACCACCAGGATATACAGCAACGACATTGGAATGTCATTCGGACTGGACAGGTGTGGTCGAATGATAACAAAGAGAGGGAAGGTTGTCAGGACTGAAGGAGTTGAACTCCCAGAAGGCAGCATAGCGGATGTTGAGGGCAGCTACAAGTGCCTTGGAATCCCACAGGCAAATGGGAACCAGGAAGAAGCCGCAAGGAAAGCAGCCACAGCCAAATACCTACAGAGAGTAAGGCAAGTCCTAAGAAGTCAGCTAAATGGGAAGAACAAGGTCCAAGCCATCAACACCTACTCCCTGCCAGTCATCAGATACCCCGCTGGCATAATAAGCTGGCCAAAAGAGGACATAGAAGCCACTGATGTCAAGACAAGGAAGCTCTTCACAATGCATGGAGGACCCCAAATCCAGCATCCTGAGACTGTACGCTAAGAGGAAGGAAGGAGGCCGGGGACTGGTGAGCGTCAGAGCCACCATCCAAAATGAAACAACCAAAATCCATGAGTACATCAGGAAGATGGCCCCAAGCGATGGAATACTTAGTGAATATCTCAGGCCCCTGAGACAATCCTGCACATTACTGCAGGGTTGTAAGATGCTAGCAGGCAGAGGGTACATGGAACGCCATAACCAAGTGGCCGGCATAGTGTACAGGAACATCTGTGCCGAGTATGGGCTGGAGGTCCCAAGGTCAAAATGGGACACGCCTCCAAAGGTGAGGGAGAATGACCGAGCTAAGATCCTGTGGGACTTCCAGATACAGACCGACAAACAGGTGATGGCTAACCAACCGGACATAGTAGTGGTGGACAAACAACAGAAGAAAGCCGTAGTGGTAGATGTAGCGATCCCAAGTGACAGCAACATCAGAAAGAAGGAACATGAGAAGCTGGAGAAATACCAAGGGCTTAAAGAAGAGCTAGAAAGGATGTGGAAGGTGAAGGCAACAGTGGTCCCTGTGGTAATCGGCACCCTCGGGGCTGTGACCCCAAACTGGGAGAGTGGCTCCAACAGATCCCAGGAACAACATCAGAGATCTCAGTCCAGAAGAGCGCAGTGCTAGGAACAGCTAAGATACTGCGAAGAACCCTCAAACTCCCAGGCCTCTGGTAGAGGACCCGAGATTGAGGAAGACACACACACACCACCCATAGGGGTGAGACGGGAATTTTTTATATATATATATATATAATGTATATATATGTATATATATATATATATATACATATATATATATATTAGGGCTGTCAAAATGAACACGTTAACTTAAACACATTTTAACAGCACTAACAGCACTTTAACAGCACTAATTTTATTAACTCATGATTAACACAGCACACATTTCCTGTGTGATCCGTGGCCTAGCCCGTAAGTAGGAGAAATCGAAAATGCAGCCATAGACAGTAAAGAGTGCAGCAAACAGAAATAGAGAAAGAAAAACATCTGAACGGTAAATTAATTTACTAAACGATGTCTGCAGATACTTAGCAACACCTGCCACATCCATACCTTGTGAAAGATTGTTTTCACTGTCAGGGCATGTTGTTCAGAAAAAGTGAGCTGCCCTGTCGTCTGAAAATGTAAACAGGCTTGTCTGTTTGAGCAACTGGCTCAGTGCAAAGAAAGAAATAATGGGAACTTGTGTTTTTTCTATGTTATTTTTTTCCATGTGTTTAATAGACATGAACAAGTTCTTTGAAAAGCATATCTACCATCTTTGAAACATGTCTTCATGCTGCATGGTTAGGGTAGTTTCACTAATAATAAACATACATTTGCATAAAGCATCCATGTTTGTCCATGCCCATGTTGATTAGAGTATTAAAAACTTGAAAATTATGAATTTAAATTTATTATTAATTTATCTACAACAGATAAAAATATGCGATTAAGTTGTAATTAATCACAAGTTAACTCACGACAGTCCTTTAAGCTTTTATTTGATATTAATATTTTGTGAAACTCTATTCAAATTTAAATAACGATCTTTGGTGATATATCTGGACATACTTTGGACTACCTTTGGGCTAACAACTTAGCCTTGTTAGCCTATTTATACCAGCTACCCCTGCAAATGACACTAGGATTTACAAAGTAACTCATACAACACTACATATATCAAATTCTGTTGTGTAATTTTAAATCACCATCTAAGTCCACATGCTGTTTATGTTGTCTACTTAGTCTGTGTGTGCCCTCCATTTTGCACTTGATGTAGCAGTTACATGGTTAAACAAAGGTCGTTGGACTTTAGATACAATGAAATGCAAATAAATTGCAGTGACCTTCAGATCTTAAACCGAGGCGTGAAATTTTATCATTGCACACTGCAAATAATGAAACGCAGGCTATAGGTTCATCTGACATCAGCTTAATTTCATATCAAGTCTCTATTGGGAGTTTGCTTTAGTCTCACCTTGTGAGAAAGACGTAAAGAGTGATGCTGTTGATGTTGCAGATGATAATCATCATGGTTTCTTTTGCAGTAGAAAACATCTTCATTACCTTCTCTTTTCCCAAAGAAATGAAGGAGGAAAACAGAATGGAAACTGTAAGGTTTTTATTGCCATGAACAGAAGAAACTAAGAAACAATGGGAAGAGAAATTAAATTTCACCTCAGTCTGTTCATAGTAGGCAAGGCAGTGGAGAGACTTGACAAAAGGAAAAACATGTTCTCTCAATAGTGGCTGACGTCAACACCTCATATTATGGTCTATTGAACAGGATATGTTGTTGGAGAGGAGAGGGGGACGATAAGGATTACATTAACAAATCAGTGTGAGTGTGTGTGTGTGTGTGTGTGTGTGTGTGTTCAAGGAAAGATATTCTGAGTCACTAAAACAAAGAAAGATGCAGAAGAGAAGACAAAGTAGAGACAGAAAGACAATTGATTTTTCTATTCACCTTGCAATGTTTAATGGGTGTGATCAAATTAGAAATTAGAATTGTTTGTGCTTTATCTTAAGCACTTTGTGTTTGTATACAATTGTGACTTACAGTAGATGAAAATTAGATCATATTTTATGGCACAATACCAAAATTATTGCACAAAACCAGTTAATTCCAAGGGGCTCACATTGTTTTTTTTTTTTGTTTTTTTTTTTGCCAATGTATCCAAGGAGATGGTGAAGTCCAAAACAGAGTTAACAGAATAAATATTTGGTGTATATTCATCAACAATAAATCAGATTGTTTATTTACAAACAGGAAGGATTCTAAATATTTTTGCGTTATCTTTACCTTTCATGATATCAACATATTGATAGCATAATTAAGAAAATGAGCAGGGACATAGCAATGAAAGTAAATGTTCTCTATTTCATCATCAGTCATGAAATATGTCATTAACGCATTAGTGTTATCTCATTTGTAGCATTGCTTTATTATATTGTCTGCTGCTAGCAAAAATACCTTCACGAACTTCAGTTGGTCCAAAATAAGGCTGCAAGATTGGTTTTAAAGATCACTGAAATGCATCATCTGCTTCTTTGTCTTCATGTGTGGTTTATTTATAAGGAAAGCAATATTGTTAGGTATGGCCCATTTGCTTTCTATCTTCAATATACTGATGAAATACAAAAGTATTCTAGTCCTAGGTTACTTAGTAATTCCACATGCTAAAAGTAAATTTCTAAACAATTCTGTTATTTTTAGAGCAACCTTAGAATGGAATCAGTTGCCTGTGGCTGTCAGGAAATCTAAAAGGATAGATAGATGTAAAAATGTACATCAGCTCCATTGATTGATTGTATGATTGTTTTTGACATTTTTTTTTTAATGTCTGAAGAATTTGCATGAAATCGTGTGCTTGTTTGTGCTCATCTTTGAATGTTGATGTTTTTAATGTCCTCTAGCTTGTGTAATTGTACAATTTTATGAATGAACCCAACAAAGTTTAACCCAAAGCAGCACACACATAACACATACACATAGTGGTGCTCAGATACAAACATAACAAAAAGCCTGTGAGGCCTGAGTGAGCAGCCCACAAAAGGGCTATCCCACACAGTTCCATGATCTAAATCCTAATCAAACATCATTTACAGCTTGTTTTATTTGGGCCCCTGGAGAGGCCGTCCCTCTCTGCCTTTCACCATGGCAACCCAGCTCTCATTTCAGAAGTGTCATGCCACATTATCATCCGATGGGCTCACATACACTCCCGCCAGACAACTTCACTATGGGCCCAAGTGAAAAATAACCAGCTTTCTTGCACTGCCTCTTCACCTTCCTCCCTCCCTTCCTCCCAATTTCTGTCTATTTGACTCCCTGCTGTACCTTCACCTATTCGCCTCTGTGATCCTTTCTTCTCTCTGCAGGTAACCAGTGAACACTGGATGTGTGATGTATATTTGTAATTGGAAACAAGTCCAGACACTGGCATCAACAACAGAAATAGCGATTAGCCAAAAGATGGATTGGACATGTATGGTGTCTAGTGCGCATGAAAGTGTAATGATTTTTCATCAAGACCTCACTGAAACAGTTAGAATTACACAAATATGCATACCATAATGTGGTTGTGCTTTGCTGTGGATTCATTAATCAATGCTGGAGAAGTAGTAGTCTAGGACAGGCTTGGCTGGTGTTGTAATATATCAACATGCTGATCTAATGCAAAACAATCAAAGCAAAAGTCACATGTGTATATTAAAAAACATAACAGAAAATGCCAGTGTACCTCCAGCTACTGCAAATTGTGTGGTGCAGTTCACTCAAGGTACAGGGAGAGAGAGCACTAACTATGGGAGGAAACCAGCATATCTAAGGGATGACTCAGGGTCACCTAAGCAAATGCTAACTATACGCTTTGTCAAAAAGGAAGGTTATATGTCTAGCCTTAAAGGTATGGAGGGTGTCTGCCTCCTGAAGGGAGAGAGAAAGGGAGAGAGCACAAAGTTAGTGACATTCAATGGTGGAATATGCATGTGGGGAGAGGGTTAGGGTAGGGTATGGTAGGGTAGGGTAGGGGAGCTCAGTGCACCGATGAGCACTGATGTCTATACGTGGTCCATCACAGGGTCACATATAGACACACAACCTCACACACTCACAGTCACCAGTCCACCTAACGTGCATGTTTTTGGTCTATGGAAGGAAAGCGGAGTACCCGGAGAAAACCCACAAAAGCACGGGAAGAAGATGCAAAATCCACACAGAAAGGTCCCTGACCTGGTTTCCTCTGATTCACTAGCTTCTTTTTCAGAGGGATCTCAGTATCAAGTGTTTCATGCCAAGGGGCAGCAGCACAGTCAACATGATAATCAACTTGACAGGGAAAGGATTGAGGCAGCTCCCCTCCACTGTGTTCGCACATGGCATAGAAGTAAATAATGATGGAATTCATCCATCCATTATTTATACCTACTCTTTCCTATTTAGGGTCACAGGGATCTGCTGAAGCCTATCCCAGCTCTCTTTGGGTGGACAACAGGGACACACCCTGAACTGGTCACCAGTCCATCACAGGGCTGCACAGAGACAAACAACCACACACTCACTACTATGGGCAATTTAGAATCACCAATCATCCTGACATACATGTTTGTAGACTGCGGGAGTACCTGGAAAAAAATCCATGCAAGCATGGGGAGAACATGCACAGATAATCTGCCGGGTTTTGAACAGGACCCTTCGTGCTGTGAGGCAACAGTACCAACCACTTAATTACCATGCTGTCAATGATGGAATCATTTCCTTAAATTTATTAACAGTGTTGTCAGACAAACATCTGCCGTAGTGGAATTTTCTTCCAAACGCTGCATAATCCATTGTTTTAAATTCAAAAGTTAGAAAAGAATGGTAAGACAGAAGAGGATATGGTGGAAATACTATTAAATGTTCACTTTCAATGCCAGAAACATACATAGTATAAACATTACAGTGGTCTAAGTGGTTTCTCCCTTTCTCCCTCTCTCTCTGTGTCTAATGTGTATGTATGCATGTGATACTGCTGAGAGTACGTGACATCGAGTTAATGAAACGCATCTGACATTCACCAGCCATCAGAAGGAGTCCTTTATAAGACGGCACTCTACAACACCTCGGTGCCTGCTCGTACTTCCGCCATGGACGGTAGCAGTTGTCTATCCAAACTCTACTTACTGTGTTTAACGTATTTTAATCCTGAAGTAATCCTCCTGTGTAGTTCTCTCATCTGACAACTCACCCTGGTCTTGGCAGTCATCCCCCCTCGATTTCTGGATTCCTGTTCCTGATCTAATTAACTCCCCTGCCTACCCATGTGCTCAGCCACTTAACTGATTCTCCAAGTGTCCTGGTTCCGGTTCCCAGCGTGTGCAACCCACCTTCTTCTCCATTTTCCCTGGATTCCTGCCTCCTTGTGTATGAACTTGCCTGATTCTCAGTGATATTCCTTTCTATTCCATATTTGTAGTGGCTTGGACAGAATTTTCCCTGAGGAGCCACTTTTTGTTAGGTAGCATAGGGACCAGTGGGGTTCACAGCCCTGAGGGCTGTGCCCAATTAAAACATTCTGTTTCACTGCCACAACACTTTGGGCCACTGCTTATGGGTAAAAGCAATAGCAATTGCTTCCTGCTTCTGAACAACGCAGACACATTTCTGTTTGCTCCTACATTTTTTAACATTATTTTTCTTTCTTTTAAAGACTCACATTCCCCAGACTCCTGCTCTACTCCTGACGTTGAAATTATGGGTGTTCCCAAGAAGATGGGAATGAAGCAGCTTTGGTCAGGATCTAAATGGGAACAGGGCAGCTTCAATCTCTAATGCAGCGGCCTCCAGAGAAGGATATTCAGGAACTGTCTTTGAACCTGCTCAAAAACTTCTCCCAACCTCTACAGAGTGCCAGTAGAGTAGGAATGGGTTGGGAAGCGTGGACGTTCAACGGGAATGGGATGGAAGTTAAGCGGCAACAGCGTGAACAGAACGGCATCAGGTTGGGAGTGAGGGACCACCGCTAATTACCCCTTCATTAACACTAGCGGCACCAACGCCATTTAATTCCTGTTCTACTCACGCCCTGTTGACAAAGAGAGTACCTGAGCCTGTATTTCAACAGCCCTTCCAGCTCTGTACCAAACATGATCACAGCTATGAATGAGTAGACACTAAACCTAAACTTGTGCTTGCAATTTTATGAATTGATTTGTCTCAAATGTAATAAATTTTGTACATCTCCTACGCTTAATATGAGGAATAAATTTCATACCTTCCATCTTAACATAAACTGAATGTTTCTACTGAAAGATAACTATCAAAGAAATTTATCTAGCGAAATTATTAACTATTGACCCAGATGTTTATAACAAATAACTATTGTTATGTCCTTGGTCTAGAGGAACCTAGACACAACATGTGTGACTCTCCCCATTCTCCCACTCTCAAGTAGAATCAGCTACAGAGCTACTTCCATAGTAAGGCAGGTCAGTTTATTTATTTCTTCGGAGATGAGCTTAGCCCAAAACAACAACCAAAAATGCTAACAACCTTGACTTACCTAACCACAAGTTCCAAGTTGTCCAATTAGGTGGCATCAATTAATTCGAATGGTCCAATCATGAATCACCACCTGTTTTTACTCCACCCATGCATACACCATCCACTCACACACAGGGGAGGAGAGAAACTGTTAACCACAAACTAAATTATAACAATTTCCTTTACAGTATGAATAATGACCTAGGGTCATAACACTATTGAATGGCAGAGAGCAGCTGCTTTCATGAGAAAAGAGTGTATCTTAGTCAGGGTAGGTGTAAGTACAGCGGGAAAGCCCTGTAAGTTGGTCGTAGGCAGTGTATCTGCAACGTAAGTAGGATGGTAATGGAGCGTAAGTTAAGCACATTGGTTGTTGGTGCAAAATGACTGAATTGTGAGTGATGCACAGGTAAAGGGTTTATTCATGAAATTTCTCCTGACTGCTCCCGACCTGAGCATAAACGCCAAGTGACAGTGAATCAACTGGTCCATATTCACCTGCTGTGAGTGATATGTAAATGAGTGTCATCTGTGTAATTATGGTAGGACACATTATTGCTGTGTATTAACTAGCCCAAAAGGAAATGTAATGATTGAACAAAAGGGATCCCAAGATAGACCCCTGGTGGACCCCGTATGTCAAGGACAACAGCAGACTGCTATCACTTTTTTATACAGCTATCCATCTGGCCCTTATAAGGGCTCTTGGACATCGTGTGTGGAACATCGGCATGCTCGCCAACACTAGAAGCTGATGATGCAGGTGCCTGCACCACCTCTCTCATCTTGTGATAACAGTTAATGGTTGATGGGAACTTGGAGGTGTTATTTGGTCAGTAGTGTCATGGAAATTTCTTTAAGTTTGAGAGTTGCTAATTTTCAGAAACAACCACAAGTGTGATGAATCATCTCAGGTTTAATCACAGACGCCCAGAGAGAAGTCTTTGCAGAATTGTCTGACTTTGTGTTACAGAATCGGGTTTATATATCTTTGTCAAAAGAGGTGGACTCATATTGGAAAAGACCCTACATGTTTGTAGGTGTCCTCTATCTTCAGGCCTCTACCAGCACTAATCAAATTGTTGGCAGTTATTTACAAGCCACTAAAACCCTAAAACACTACACCAATAAAACACTAAACCCCATGCATGTTTTAGCTCAATATTTAAGTGACCCTTTGACCTGGTGTGTAAAATCCCCACAGTAGTCAAAATGAATGAGCGCCAGTGGTCGGATGCCTGTTTTATACAACGCAGACAGTGTGAGCTGTAATTGGACAGGGTTTAACCACCAGTTGAGCAGCACAGAAATGATTGGGCAGGGGCGTGAGTAGAAGTGAATTAAATGGTGTTGGTGGTCAATGAGTGTAAGTGAGTCAGGTGTTAAATAGGACTGTTGGGAATGGATCATGAGTCAAACAGCAATGATCAACAGAGAGCGGCAGTGAGTTTTTCCTCTTGACTCACTCCCAACCTGATGCCGTCCTGTTAACACTGTTGCCGCTTAACTTCCATTCCATTGAATTGACACAAGAACACAAGAAAGCCCATGAAGCTGTTGAACATATATCCTCCACCAGCATTCACCAGTAGAGCTGCGAAACATGACACACCCCTAGTGGCGTACACTTTGATATACCGTTTGGTCTGCTACTGAAATTACATACTGCCGAGTCTTGCAATATGGATTCTCAGAAGTTTATGAACTCAAAAAACTTGCCTGACAAGTTTAATTTATATTGTTTGTTTCATGTGATGAAGTCACTTCCTGTGAAGTAAGGGATAATCCATTGCATCCACTAAAAAGCATCTTTTTAGTGGATGCATGGATTATCAGAGAGAGGACACTAGAACAGGGAGCCCTCACAGGAAGTGACTTCATCACATGAAACAAATAAAAAGCATCTTTTTAGAGGATGCAATGGATTATCAGAGAGAGGACACCATGTCTGTCTCATTGTTTTCATGCAGAACCAGGAGCCCTCACAGGAAGTGACTAAACAGGAAGTGACTTCATCACATGAAACAAATAATATAAATTTTTACAAACGAGGTAGATAAAGGAAAAGTAATTTTGAATATGTACCAAAAAATATTTAAAGCAGATATTTGAAAGTTTACATTTCTTAAAGGGCAACACAGTAATTATTGTTGAATTTAACTAATTACCATCACCAAGGTGCAATATATGAAAAGGTTTACTATGAATACTTTTTGTGATTATTAGATTTTAAAAATTATTCAGATGATATAAAAAATTGAATCGATATTAAATGACATAATGCTGGTGAAAATTGTTGCAGTCAGTGTGTTGCTTGTATTTCAGGTCATTGTCCCTAATATGGAACCCGTGGGACAGTGACTGATTTAACAGTAACATTAGGGAACACCAAAGTTTCACATGTTCTGTCTTCAGTTTGAGTGCATTTATAAAAAATATTTTTTAGTTTTGTAAGAATTGTTTGCTTATATTCCGATAAAATGTACTTTTTGAATGAATGGTGTCCTGCTTTTTCCTACGGTAACAGTAACATCCAGGCACTATAGGTAAGTGAAGTTCTGTCTTGCAGGAGACCTGAGTTCATGCCCTCTTTTGAGCTGCAGTATGTGGAATTAAACTTTTTCCTGTGAGACTTGCACATTTTAAATCATTAAGTATATAAAATTCAGGTTATAGTCAGAAACCTGATTATATTAAATATTTCTGCATTCGTTTTTTTTTTTTTGTTTGTTTTGTTTTTTGGCTGTTGAACAAAGTACATTCACAATGGATGGAATGTAAAACTAAAAAACACACATACACTGAAACATGGACACATAGAATACAGCACAGTTCACATTTGTTTATTTGTCAACATGAACACAAGTTTTTTGAGAGTGATCTGCAACCCTGATGAAAGAACCAGTTAGCCAGACTTCCAGGATTACTGTGAAAAACCTTGGAGTTATTTTTGACCAAAATATTTTGAAAACCATATTTCTGAGTTTTGTTCTGTGGCAAGGGAAAATGTACAGCAGACTAGTATTTATATAAGACGTTTTCAAAACAACTATATAATCCATAAATTTTGGAGGAAAAGAAAAGACTAGGAGTTCCAGGTGTGTTTTGAGATCATTTGAATTCTGAGCTCTTACATAAATAATACTGAACAATACTCCATGTTACTGACATGCTGTATAGCTTACACATGCAGTTATGCCAACAGGTTGTTTGGGGTAAATGAGCACAGAGTCCATAAACCAGTCCAGTGGTCAAATTTATGCATTTAAAACAAGATGAAAGTTCACTTTGCACTCCATCTGAACACAGTGTTTGCATTGTTCCTATAAAGTAGGGGCAACTTCACAACACAATATCTTATAAAAGATGAATAATAATAACAATAATAATAATTAGCAATATATAAATTTTGTAGTGTGATGGTTACTTTGATTTTTACACTTTTGTCCTCAGGTGTAGTTAATAATAACTATCAAATGCAGAAAAAGTAAAATACTAAACCAAAACAGCATTTTGTATGTATTATTACTTTCCAAATGCAAGCCAGATTTAAAAAACACTTAACTCCTCAACACTACTTTAAAAAACCCAATAAAGTTCACTCACAAAGAGAAAGTGAAACAAACCTTTGGGGTGTTTTCTGAAACTAAAATTATATTTCCCATTGCAATGACATGTTGAGCAGCTGGTAGGCCTTCCCTCTCTCTGCCTAATCATTCTGATAGCCTGCCTTCACACCAGGCTCCTGCACATATAGTCAGCTGGGATCTCAAACAATCATCAGAAGCTTACAAAATGTGCCTGCTTGTGTGTATGTAAATAAATAACAATATTCACTTTCAACACTTGTATTGGCCCCATGACAAATTTACTGTAAAATCAAGCAAGGATGCTCCCAGGTCGGCCACAATAAAGCTAGCAAATTGCATTGAGATGCAAACATCCCAATAAAAAATCTCATTTCACCCCAAATAAACCACAGGTTCCATTGATTGCAAACCACCACTGTTTTCATATCAAGCAAATCAAAAGATATGACAGCCCCCCTCCCTTCGCTTACAACCGAAACACAGCATGGATCCTTGGTTAATAGGCCCAGTTCATGCATTTGAGCATGCAATGCAAATTAGGGGAGGGGAGGACGGAGATGAGGCTTCCACTTCCTCTTCGGCTGTTTCCCAGCATCATTGCAGGGCTACAGATGTAGAGAGCCAATCACTTTTGCATAATATTTGCTTGTATATGGATCAAAAAACAATGTGACACCCCTCCCCCCGATATTTTATCTCTTTCTATGGCAATGAGATGGGCCATGTTAGCATGGTAGCCACTCCATTCATTTCATTTCTATATTAGGATATAGGCAAGTTTAGGAAAAAGGTGAGGGAAGTGGAGCTTGAAAGATTGACAAGACAGAGAGATGTTGGAGGAAGCAGGAGAGGAAAAAAAAGTTAAAGTTAAGAAACAAAAGAAGGTATGCAAGAAAAATAGAGAAAAGTGGTGACAAGAGGCCAGTGAAGGGTGGATGTGGCCTTTGGAATCTTTGAGCTTCATTTTCATTTGTACCAAAAAACACTTGCAGCTTTGGGATTTTGGTTAAAGCAGTGACGGTGACATCTGGTGTTTTGAAAAACATAGTAACCCTTCAAGACTAGCTCTGAAAGCACTCCCATACAACACCTCACTGATTATAACTGTTCTGAGCAAGAAAGTTCAAGAAGCTTGCACTTTATCATAAAATCTGAAATACTCAGTAGTGCCACATTAAATATAATGTTACTTCACAAAAAGCTGCAATAAAATAAGCCTACATATAACATGTTGTAGTTAACATAAAATGTATTTTCTAGGTTTAGTTTAGGTTGTGTCACTGTGGGCTCATGTGTCATGAACAATGTTCCAATCTGTCAAACTGAATGACACTCTTTCTGAAGCACCAGTAACACTGGTACTGGCGCACATTTGGTTGCTTTGAATGCCATCAGTCATCTGCAGAGGTAAAGGACAGAGAGAAAATGGAGTAATGGAGGGCAGCTGTGGAGCTCCAAAGAGGGGGAAATGAGGGAAGAGTGATGGGAGGAAAAATTGAGAAAAGAAAAAAGGGAAGGTGGAACAATGAGTGTAAAAAAATTTAAATTCAGGGAAGGGGTTAGGGGGAGAAGCACTGAGAAAATGAAGATAGGGAAGGAGATGTTGGGGGTAAAGGGATGGACAAAAATGGAGCAAAAGGGAGCAAAACATAAAGATATTTAAAGAAGAATAAAAGGAGGAAGGGAAGAGTAAAGAGACATAGGGAGCAATAAGGAAGATGGAATGGAGGAAAGGAAAGAGAAAAAAACGGAGCTATACTACTATATTATAGCTTCCTTTCTTTGCTCCTTCCCTTCTTTCTCCCCCTGCCTTCTCTCACACCTCCTTCCTCCCTTCTTCCTTTTTCTTTTTCCTTTAACATTTCTCCACATTTTTTTGTCTTTTTCTTTCCCTTCCCCTCTCTCAGTTCTGCTTCATGCAAGGGTGAAATTAAATTTCCATCATCAGAGGTCGCAGTTTTCACAAAACAATGTGAGATCACATGACATGCTAAAGAGCCACCACCACCATCCACCCCACCCGGAGTCCTTGACGCGACCAGTGCCTATGTAGATTGAAATAAAAATGTGTGCATATCTGTGTGTGTGTGTGTGTGTAAGACAATAACAATGGCAATACATTTAATAGTATTTTTATAATTCTCTGTAAGTTTGTGCACACGTGACAGTGTGTGTATGGAGGAAGCTCCATATGTGCCTGCACACAGACTACTAGGACAACAAGATTCACACAGGGTAAATGGAGGGTGTGACATTGGCTGCTTCACTGTCTTTCTTCTCAGCATCTCTCTTTTAATATCAGTGTTTTCAAAGGATTGCAATAAGCTGTCAGAGCCATCCTGAACATGGGCGAAACATAAGAAATGGGATTGTGGCGCAAAAGCAAACAGTCTCTGAGTGAAAGCGTGACTCTGTCAGGGGAAAGTTTTGCAAATGTAGAAACAAAGAAAGTGTCACATGATACTGGTCCACAACCTGAAAAAAGTCTGCATGTGCCACCTACTGTACATACACTTTTTCAGTGTTCACATTTCAAACTTCATTATGCTTACGTTAATCTGATCTATTCATCTGGCTGAAGTACAGTCTGTTATGCTGGAAAAAAAATCAAAAGCCATGTGTCAAATCCACATAGAAATCATTTTTTGGAAAACACTGCTGAACTTGTATAAATGTGTCTTTCTCCTTTTAGTCAGCATACATATATATACATATATGTATGTACACACAGTACATACACATAAATATATACTTTATATACAAGAGTATATGGAATTGAAGATGTATACAAACTACTTTCACACACACACATTTTCAGTCTGTACGTGTAAGGTGCTGGGGGAGTGTGAGCTGCTTGGTCCCTGATGTTGTTTCCTAGAAAACTGACAACAGTGGGGTCAGCCCTGGACTGCAGCCCAGCTGAACAGCACTCACCTCACTGACCCCAGCTACTGCTAAGCCTTTCCCACAGCGGGACAGTGGGCCTGCACCAAGTGCTCTTTCTTTTGTTTCTCATTGCAAGATGACTTCCTCACTTACACAGTTTTTTTCACAGGCCCACGTATACACAAATACAAACATACTCTCTAAGGAGATATTTGTTTTTTTATTTTTGGCTGTTTTTGGGTAGAAGCAACAGAATACAGTGATCATCATCATGTAGCGGACCTAAAGCAGCAGAATATGATCACATTCCTGATTGAGGCAGGAGTGGTATCCCTCTGATAATTTATGACTAAGAAACTCTTTGTAACCCACTAAGGTAAACAACATGGGATGGTACAGGCCCTCGCCAACAAGCACTGCACTGTCAAGACTCCATTTGATGAAGAGCAGATCACTGGTTCTTCACAAAGAAACTCCCTTTTTGGTGCTTTACACCCTGCCATAAATTCCTTTAGAACTACTCCCTTTTCAGGAAAGACCTGAAAACTATACAATGACTTATGAACTGGTCTTCATATCCTGTCCTTATATTCCTGCTAAATATGTAACATGCTTATACAGAACATCATTGTCAGATTATGGGGTGATATAGAAGATGTGCTATTGTTTATCTGTTATTCCTGCTTATACTTAATCCATATAACTATGTGAAGTTTTTTGATTTTCATTTATGTTGTTGATGAACCTGATTAGTTACTAAGTTTGACGTGTTTAAACTTTTCTGAGTGGAAAAAGAAATTATGTTCCCATTTTAGTCTTAAAACACTTAAAGAATAGGTTAATCTCTTGATTCACAGAGATTAGTGACCACCCATTACAATCAGGAGACTGATCCAAATATGGAGCACTTCCTGGACCAATCACATAATGTAATGCACAATGAAGGACTAATTTCAATTCAATTCAATTCAATTTTATTTGTATAGCGCCAAATCACAATACAACCATCTCAAGGTACTTCACAAAAAAAAAAAAAACAACAAATGCCTTATGAGCAAGCACAGGGCGACAGTGGAGAGGAAAAACTCCCTTTAATGGAAGAAAAAACTGCACGTCAGCAATATACAGCTCAAGGACCAGGGATACCTGCACAAGGTACAGATAGAGGACAGAGAGAGAGGGAGAGAGCACAAACTAGGGGAGAGAGAGAGCACAAGGTTAGTGACATTCAATGGTGGAATATACATGTGAGGAGGGAGGAGAGGAAGAGTGGGGAAGGTTTTTCACAGTAGTGGAGGCCAGGGCTATGCCATCTAAAGTAGCTATAATTTTTTAGGTTTTTAGGCCAATAACTGTAATCTGTTTTCTCTGGTTAACTGGTTTGTGTTGTCAGGTCTCATAAATAGATAGATACATCTGCATAGCAGTGGTAATTAATAGAGTGCTTAATAACATTGCCTAAAGGAAGCACGTACAAGGTGAAGAATCGGTCCTAGCACAGAACCTTGTGGAACTCCATAACCAACTTTTGTGCACATGGAAGGTTCATCATGGACATGAACAAACTGGAATCTGTCCGATAAATAGGATTGGAACCATTTTAATGTTGTTCCTCTGATACCAGTCACATGATCCAGTCTCTGTAATAAGATGTTGCGGTTGATAGTGTCAAATGCAGCACTAAGGTCTAGGAGGACAAGTATAGAAATGAGTCCATTATCTGAGGCTAAGAGAAGATCTTTGGTGACTTTGATGTGCTGTAAATCCTGATTCAAAATCTTCAAATAGTTAATTTCTGTGTAAGTGGTCTGATAACTGCTTAGCAACAGCTTTTTCAAGGATTTTAGAAATAAATGGTAGGTTGGATATTGGTCTATAATTAGCCAAGACTCCTGGATCAAAACTAGGCTTTTTTAGTAA
The DNA here is from genome assembly GCF_900324485.2 of Mastacembelus armatus. Lineage (NCBI taxonomy): Eukaryota > Metazoa > Chordata > Actinopteri > Synbranchiformes > Mastacembelidae > Mastacembelus > Mastacembelus armatus. The sequence continues at coordinate 17,586,727 of NC_046645.1, forward strand.
AGGTTTGATTACTGCAGTCTTAAAGGCCTACGGTACATAGCCTGATACTAGAGATAAATTTACCAAGTCTAATAAAGATGAGCCAACTAATGGCAGGGTGTCTTTAAGCAATCTAATCGGGATGGGGACTAAGAGACACGTGGATGATTTAGATGAAGCAACTACTGATGTGAATTCAGAGAGATCAATGGGAGAGAAGCAGTCTAAACATAACTGAGATCTTACAGATGATTCAAGATCTACGGTAGTAGAAGATTCATTTATGGCAGGTATAGGAAGCATCTGATGAATTTTATCTCTAATGGTTGTGATTTTATTTTTAAAGAAACTCATAAAGTCATCACTGCTGAGAGCTAAGGGAACACTGTACTCAACAGAGCTGTGACTTTTTGTCGGCCTGTCTACAGTACCTGGGATTGTTCTTATTTTCCTCTTATTGATGAATAGTATGCAGCTCTGGCTTTATGGAGAGCTTTTTTATATGTTAATAGACTGTTTTTCCAGGCTAGATAAAATTCCTCTAACGCCACTTCCTTTCCAGCCTTTGTTATGCCTGCTTTAAGGTACAAATATGTCAACTATGTCAAATATGGAGCTAATCTCCTCTGATTCACTAACTTCTTTTTCAGAGGGGCTACAGTATCAAGTGTTTCATGCAGTGAGGCTACAGCACTGTCAATATCATGATCAGTTTGGTAGGGAGTAGGATTGAGGCAGCTGCCCTCCACTGTGTTGGCACATGGCATAGAAGTAAATAAAGATGGAATCATTTTCTTAAATTTATTAACAGCATTGTCAGATAAACATCTGCTGTAGTGGAATTTTCTTCCTAATGCTACATGATCCACTATCTTAAATTCAGAAGTTATTAAAGAATTATCTGACAAAATAGGATTTGGGGGAAAAACTATTAAATGTTCAATTTTGATGCCATAGGTCAGAACAAGATCAAGGGTGTGACTGAAACAGTGGGTGGGTTTATTAACATTTTGAGTGAAAGCAATTGAATCTAATATTGAATTAAATGCAGTGCTGAGACTTATTTTCAACATCTATATGAATTAAAATCTACATGAATTAAAATCTCCCACTATAATGACTTTATCTGAACTAAGCACTAAATCAGATAGGAAGTCTGGAAATTTAGTTAAAAACTCAGGTGGACGGTACACAGTGACAAGTAGAACGTTGGTTACGTATCATAACCCAAGATTCTGTGTATTGGGCGCAGCCCTCTGGGCTATCGGTATGGGTCATACTCCCTCTTCGTGGCTGCGCACTGAAGAGAAATTCATTTACGCCCTCTCTGTAGTGAACAAACAGGTGCTTCGAATGGCGCAACTCCTCCGTGCGTTCCACATAACATGCCAGAGAGTGCACCGGGAGGAGAAGATGCAAAGCAGCTTCCTCTGCAGACACGTGAGGAGGGGGAAAGAAGCCCTCCAGCGTGATCACTCTAGATCTAAAAGAACTAGTGATGCATTTAGGCATGTATGCTAGGTTAGGATGCAGAACTGCTGCACTGCGGTCCTCCCTGACCTGAAGGCACTCCGGGGATAGTGATAGAGCCGACAGATTGCTGACCCTCTTTGCAGAGGCTGCCAACCGAAGAGAGGTTTTACCCGATAAAAAAAAGAGGGACCTGCTGTAACTAAAAAACCACAGTGAGGTCCCATTGCAGAGCCAGAGGAGGTGCGATGGGGCCTGTGCACTCCCCTCAGAAAACGCTTTGTGAGCGGGTGACTGAACCCCCGATCTTGTCAGGCTTTGGGAACTTGAGGACCAAAAACGCCACACAAAAGTTCTAGTCCTTAGTGATAACTTTATTTACAGTGAACCAAAGAACAAACGTGGAGATACTGATGAGTGACCTTGGGAATGGAGTGAAGAGTCCGTGACTTAGCTTGGGAGAAGTTGGGTTACCACCTAGGCCCGCACCAGGTAACTCCGTAGGGAGTCTAGGAGGAAGGGGAAGAGAGTCCAGGTCTTGGCCCGCAGAGCAACATCTTACGGAGCGGGGAATTCTGGTCAGGAATCCAGGGCTATTGCAGAGTCCCAAAACTAAACGCCAGTCTTCTCACACACAACGAAAAACTCCTCCGATTAACCCCTTACAGGTACTGGAGGGCAAAAAGCAAACAGTCACTGGTTCTTTGAATAACGTCCGAAAACATCTTACTTAGATTACCGTTGGGACTCGTTTCCCTCTCCTTGACGAAAACCCTTCGAACTTGATAATAATTCCGTCTGCGGAGTAAATCCCTCATTGGCTCGGATAAATAATACAAAGCAGTCTTCCTCGGTGGCGAAGCAGACAATCCAGCGACCCGTCTGTGACTGAAGAGGAGTATATGTACCGTGAGCTCCTGAAAGACAAAGCAGGTGAGTGGTGTTGCATAATTACTCCCGGAAACCCAAGGGTAATTAGTCCCGCGTGGGAACTCTTCAAAACAAAAGTCCCAACCGGAAACCCACGTAACCAGTCATGACAGTTCTGTCTCCAAACCCTTCATGGCATGAGGAAGCGTATGTCTTAAGGGTGCTAAATGCCAAGTTTCTCTCCAGTAATAACGGGAGAAAGGACAGAATTGCGGAGAGGACATGCAACGGAAGAAAATGCTGTTATCCGTGCACCATCTCTCAAATGCTGCCCATTTAGCCCCATACGACGCTGTACTGGGCCCAGGCGCGCGCCCCTTGTATGGCGGCAATGACACCGGCAAAAAAACCCCCAAACTCTCTAAGCAGTTCCTCTCAGCAGCCAAACCCATAGGTGCTGCCCTATTACCGAAGGGCTGACTATTACGCCCCCTGCCTGTGACAGAGCATCCTCCCTACATGGAATCTTCTAAGGGGAAGATGCCAGCATGCGCTGCAGAAGGGGAAACCACGATGCTCCGGGACGGTCCGGAGCTATCAGAATCACTTGTAGATCCTCCTCCTGAACCCAGGCCAGCAGCTGAGGGATCAGGGAGATCGGGGGAAACGCATAGAGAAGGCAACGGGGCCATGGCCAATGAGCGAAGGCGTCTATGCCCAGCAGGGGGTTGTCCTTCGCACGCAGAGAAAACCACAGGATCCACTGTGGCGTATCCAAACCTGCTCCATATCTGAGCCACCAGGCTTGGATGGAGACGCCAATCCCCTGCGCGAGGACCGCCGCGTGACATGATGTCCGTGGCTACGTTGCATTATCCTGCAATGTGCATCGCTTTCATGGAGCAAAAATGCGTGTGAGTCCACAGCAACAGGCGGCGAGCGAGGGACAGGAGATGAGCCGAGCGAACCCACCTTGCCGGTTGATATATGCCACAGTTGTCGTGTTGTCCGTTCGGAGCAGGATGTGGCGACTCCTCAGCAGTGGAGAAAAATGCAGAAGAACTTTCAACACTGTGAGGAGCTCTACTTCGTTTATATGCGCCAACTCTCTGACTGTCCACACCCCCTTTACTGTACGGGAGAGGCAGGTTCCTCCCCAACCGGACAGGGAAGCATCCGTGAACACTGACACATGATTCGATGGAATTCCCAGGGGAACCCCTCAGATCCACTATGGACTAAGTGTGCTGGGGCGCGCTCTTTTTCCAATTTATGGTGAAACCTAAAGAGCTCAAATGATCCACTAGTTCCGCGGTCTGCTGCCACGACTCCTCTGGGGAGTGGGCCAGCAGAAGCAGGTCGTCGAGGTAGAACAGGACTCTCATTCCCTGTCTCCGAAGGGGCTCCAGTGCCATCTCAACGCAATTTGAGAAAGTACAGGGAGCCAGCGAGTACCCAAATGGCAGGCTGTTTTACTGGTAGCTGGTCCCCTGGAAACGGAAGCGCAAAAATTCCCTGTGTTGGGGAATGATGAAGACATGGAAATACGCGTCCTTCAGATCGACGTGAACCAGTCGCCTCAGTGAATGCACCGAAGGAGCTGGGCCGTCGTTAACATGTGAAATCTCCTGACCTGCATTGATTTGTTGAGACGCGTCAGATTCAGGATGGGCCACATCAACCGGTGGAACAACAGAAACAACTCCCTTTGATAACAGATCTTGTATCTTTGTTAGCAATTCCCGCGCATGCACCGATGAGGTGAGGTGAGTGTTTATTACCCCGCTGAATGGCGGAGGGGGCCATGCAAACTGAAGAGTAGGGCCGCTGTGGATGAGCTTGTCCATCCAGCAGACCATCTCGCAACGCTTGCGCCACTCTTGTTAAAAATCTGAGAGGGCGAGCTGTCATGTGAAGCCCCTCTGCCGCTCTCTGTGACAGCAGCTGTACGGCTTTCTGCGCCGTCTGACTCATTATCCGTGGGAGCCCTCTTGTGGTCAAATCTAAAATTAGCCGACAGAGGGCCCACACAAGACAGCTGTGTGAAAGGAGTGTGCTGATTAGCATACTCACTCAAGCTAGCCAGTACATGCTCGGCAGAGTGACGGCTGCACTGTGCCGGAAAAGTATGGGAAACAGCCACAGCTGCCTTATGACTGGCAGGAGTCGGCTGGCCTACGGAGGAATATTTGCCCTTTAGGGGGATGTAGACATGTTTATTTTGTTCAGAATCATAAAATGGATATATACATTCCTCAAAACTTAGAACACCACACATATTCCTCACTCACCATCAGAACCTTCGCTGTTTGCGGGGGGGTTCGGGTGCCGGGCTAGACCAGGAGCAGGCTAGCCGAGGAGCCTTGGGAGCCCGCTGAGGAGCAGGAGGCATCTGGTCCGTGGAGGAAGGGGCCGGAGCTGGAGCGACCACTGGTTGTGGGCGGTGGTCGGGAGCTCGGGACCCGGTGGGACGTCTCGCCCTCAGGCGATAATTATGATGCCCATGCCATGCCCAAGGGGTGTGAGGGGGGGCCGTCACATGGTGTCGAAACCTCTGCGCTTTGTCTGCGGCGGATTGGAGTTCTTTAACCAGCTCCTGGAAGTGTGGTCCAAATAAGCCGTCACGGCTAATGGGACCCTCCAACAAATCCTTCCTCACCGTCTCTGGGATGCAGGAGACGTGCAGCCAAATATTCCGGTGCGCCATCGTCTGCCACGTGGCGATGCGGGCCGCTGCCACAGCAATGGGGGCGTAGAGGGCCAGAGTGGCCCCCGCCATCTTGCTAACCTCCTCTGAGCGCTCAGGGGGGAGGGCCTCGGAATCCGCCGCAAGCTCGGACAGAGAGTGAGCCAGGACGGCGATATTATTAGCTGCAGCGGCGGTCTGGAAGGCGCACTGATGGGACCCGTCCGCTAGCTTAGCAGCTAGCAGGTCCTTCGGGCCCGTAGCACACACTTTGCCCCGAACAAGGCCAGGCTGTGTTCCAGCGCTGGGACCGTGGGAAACCCCCCTACCATCAGGTCAGCCACCTGCATGATGGGGGAGAAGGTCGACACCGGAGCCTTTAGCTTGGCTGGCTCTGACGCTGCCATGGAGAGGTAAGCGGAGATGGTAGGCGACCGAGGCCAAATAGGTACACGGCATGGCGCCTGCCGCGGGTTGTACTGGCCGAAGTGGGCATCCTGAAGCGGTTGGACCAGCTCAGGAGGGACGAGGAGCTTACACCTGTGAGCGGCTATTATGATAATGCCCGGGAACTCTTGTAACAGCTGAGCCATGGCTGGCAGATGCGAAGTAGAGGCCAGTGTAGGCCGCTCAGCAGGCATGCTAGCGGCAGACATGTACACCGTCTCCCCGGAGGGGAGGGGGGGGGGGGGGGGGAGATGTCCAGCGAGTGGCGTAGCAAGGAAGCAGAGTCGTCTGACTCTGGGTCCAAGGCTAAATCCAGGATGGGTTTGAGCTCGTCACCCTGGACGGGAGTTTCCTCAGTGGGGAGAGAGAAGGGGGAAATCGCGGGAGCGGAGAGCAGAGCAGAGGGAGGAGGCCTCTCCTCGATCTGCCAGCACTCTTCAGCAGCAAGGATGAAAAAGTCCGCTCTCTGGCGGAGTGCCTCGAGGAGCAGCCGCTCGCAGAACGCGCAGTTAGCCCTTGGAGTGAGGGCTCTGTCAGCATGTTCCACTCCCATGCAGCCCACGCAGCGGGGGTGCAGGTCGTCCCCGAAGATGTAGCCGGTACCACATTCGGTGACACAACAGTCTGCCGAATCATGTCGTTGGTTGTCTTGCTCTTAGTGCTTAGGCTGAAGAAAAGGAAGGGAAGAGCCCACCGCCTTATATATGGGAGCTGCGGACGTGTGGTCACGCGTTTTGGGCGAGGGGGGCCCACCCCGGGTGGGCGTAACTACATTTCTCTTCAGTTCGCAGGCACGAAGAGGGGATATGACCCATAGCGATAGCCCAGAGGGCTGCGCCCCAATGAGCCGGAACTGGTTTTTGTGTTTTCCAGTTTGGATGTGAGAGACTAAGATATGATATAAGATATAATCTTCAAATTCAAAAGAGTTCCTTGAAACAATTTTATGAGTATTTTTTAAACCATACTACAGGAAGTTTCCTGTAAAGAAACTCATCATAGACACAGTGTCCAGTTGATGCACTTCCAAATATAATATTTTACAGATGTACATTGCTTTACTTTGTCTTACATCCAATTTTCCAAGAAACAATGACTATTTATTTGTCTAGTCATGTTTTTTCACAAATACACAAGGACTAAATGAGGGAACTAGGTAGAGAAACTGTTTTTATTACATTTATTACAAACAACAAAAAAACTAAAAGTGCCCAAGGAGAAACAGCACATCAATGTAAAATCAAAACATACCCTGGGAGAAGAATCTAGAAATATAAAGGAACTAATGAAACACAATCAAGGAAATCGGTATTTTTTGTGTATTTATTTATTTATTCATTTATTTATTTTCTTTAGGATTTGTCCCATATGGTGGTGGGATGAGCTGTGCTAATTGTTGCCCATAGAGACATTGAACCATGATAAAGTAGCCCACACACCATCCAGTCTATCGCAAAAACTGCTAATATTGTATTACTGTGAATACAGAGAGTAATCTTTGAATCAGTGTAAAATCTAATTTTAGCCAACACTTAACAATACATTTAATTTTTATGTTCTGCATTTGGGGGGACAAATCCCTTATGAGCAAGCACTTGGTGACAGTGGAGAGGAAAAAACCCCTTTAACAGAAGAAACCTCCAGCAAAACCAAGCTCAGTTTGGGCGGCCATCTGCCTCGACCAGTTGGGGTCAGTGGATGGAGGAGAGAGTAAAGAACAGCAACAATAAACAACAAATAAACAATGTGCAGATTGGTGGGGACAGTAACTGCACATCAGCAATATACAACTCCAGGACCAGTGAAACCTGCATATCCCCCAGTCCATGGAGGACTGGCCACAGCACCCCTTGAGAGAGACCGCTACTTTCCCCAGGCCTGCTCAAATGCAGCCACCTCTGGAGTTTACCATTTTTGGATGTTTTGTGTGTAAAATAAAATTTCCTAAGTATCTTTTTATCGTTTGTTGGTTTGTTCATGCAAATATGAATACTGCTTACGACCCACTGACTGATCATACCAGGCCTTCTAGTGCTGCTTGCAGCAGTAGTTGACCTAGCTTCTGCAGCGTCTGACAACTTAAAAAAACTGAATGCAAAGAAAGCAGAAATGGTTTTTAACTCCATCTACCCATCTACAGAATGTAGTGGCCCAAGGTAAATATTTTATTTTATGCCTGATGGACCAGTAGCTGGTTAGCCTGGCTGGGCTGATGTTAAGAATATACTCCTTCTTCATATCATTAGGCTCAGTCTTTCCCTCTCCCTGTAGCTGGGAGGAAAATGGTGCAAAAGGATGGATCTTTTTGCAGCACTTGAGTAATGTAACAACCATACAACCTATGGGCATGTCTGGAGTGGCCTAAACTACTACTTTTACATCAGTATCTTTGGATTTCTTATGTTTACTTTAGCTCTGTGGCTTCTGAGACTTTCTTCTTGTTGTGTTTCCCTGTATTGTTATAAAATTGTTAATGTTATCTGCCAGCCTTCCTGTGTGTGTCTGTAAATGGGTCCTATTCTTCCATTATAAGAAATGAGACTTTGTGCTCTGTTGACAGCAGTATTACAGCATTGTCATGGGCTTAGCAAATTGAAATGGACTGGCAAATCATGACCCGTCACTGGAAAAGGGTAACTGCTCAGCAATTTCAACTTCCAACAACATATAACCCTGCACTTGCACTTCAATATAAAAGTAAACAGTAGAGTAAACCTTCTTGTTGTCATGCACACAGCAAATGGGAGAGGTCTTTAAAGTGCAGATAACAATAGCTGTAAATAAAAGAATGTGTCCTATTTGGTCTGTTGGGCACTGCTTAGACTTATACCAGTCAAAAGGTTCTCAATTGCTGGCTGTTTAATATAAGTATTCAGGGTTTCTTTCTTTCTTTTTCTTTTTTTTTTAAGAAATGTTTTTAGGAACGCTTTTTAGAACCTTGGCTAAGTTACAGGCCATATTATGACAACACAAGTTAGAGAAGCTACAATAACATCACAAGGGCTGTATCCCAAACACCCACCTCCAAAACCCATACTCCCTGATGCCCAATTAAGAGAAATCAGCACCTCAGTAGTGTCCAATTCTCATGAGTGAACTCAGATTTTGAGATTCAGATACACACACACGTCTGTTTTCATTCCCCCTGGGGACTTTATATTGACTCATTGCCTTTTGGTATGTCTGACAGAAATCCAAACAGGTGAAGCAAGCTTTCTTGTCAATTGTGTTGGTTAGTCACTCCATAGTGCAACACATGCCTGTCTCTGTCCTTAACACAGGCTCTACTGTCCCAGAGCCTGAGTTAAGGACATCAAAAACTTCAGGGCTCCTGAAACAGCATTACTGTTTCTGCCATTGTGCAAGTATGGTCCTCCACATAAAATGCCGACAATCAGAAAGACTTAAGGTGGATTTTACAGGTCTGATGGACTCTCCACTGGATCATGGTAAGCAACTCATTATTTTTGGCCCACTCCCTCCACCATGTTTTAGCAATATCAAGTGGCATTAGACAGATGCACATCTGGCTTAAATGCTACTGCAGGAATAGAGGCATGCCATTTGTGAACAGCTTTGCAGCTTTTCTAAATCGTACTGACCGTCGACATCCAAATCATAGATGACTGCATTATTTTTCTTACTAGTATTGAGCTTACACTGCATTCCTATAATACACTTTGATATTATTTTTATCTGTGGATAAAAACATCCACCTTGACAATAGCCCTAGTCCTGAAACTAAAACAGCATGTCAGTGGTCCCACACATATGAAGGAACACAATCTGGATCTTATTTATGCCAGAGGTCTTATTGTTACTGGAACAGCCATAATAAATGTGGCAATTTATGATCACTTTAGTAATTTCTCCAATGTGGTCTGTAAACACAGACCACAATTCTGTTGGCTGTTTTAAATCCATTGGAATGAAAAGCTTTTCAGGAGTACCACAAGGTTCAATTTTAGGATCATTATCATATATATATCATTGATTTTAGTAAACTACATTGATGATATAAAGAGCTGCTTGTTTCTGATTTTTTTACAGCTCAGCGGTAAGACAGAAATAGTAGTTGTAGGTTCTCAAAAACAGAGACAGCATATTCACATTTAAATTTACTATCTTGTGAATACAGTGAGCAGGTGAAGAACACTGGAGTCATTCTTGATGCTGACCGCAACTTTTAAACATTAATTTCCTAGCCTGGACTTTTATTTTGTAGTGTTTTTTGTTGCTCATGCAACCCCTTAATGTATCTAGATTTACTTCCGTGTTAATATCTTGATTGCCCACATGTGTGTCTTGTTAGCTTCCCTTGTTTTATTATATAAGCCCTAGTTTTGTGTCATCAGTTGCTGGCTCATAGTGTCATGTTTCGTGTGTTTTGCTTCCCCCTTCCTTGGGCTATCTTGGGCCTCCTGTTTGCCGTTTATATCTTGTCTCCCTCATTACTCCATGAATCCTGTTTTCATTGAACACTAGTGCTATGCTTACCTTTGCAACTTATATTAGATTCTCTCCCGATCGGTCCAAGGTGTGTTTGTGTGTTTGGCTTGCCTGTTTCCCTTGTCAATTTCATAATAAATCTTCACATGAATTATCTAACTGTGTTCTGACTTCAACTGGTTCCTACACTTGAGTATGGACAGTGCAAATAGAGTCCAGTCTGTCCTTGAGTCCAGTGGGTCTGTTATCCTGGGTGATGGCACCTCAATCTCTGTTCTAAATTGGTTGGCACTGTTGCCTCACACCCTGTGGTGGGTCAGTGACATCTCCTTTGTTCCTGTTCCCAAAGGGATAAGTGACGCCCGACCCATTCCTTTTCCTGTTCACTAGTAGGTTGACAACACCCCCTCTGTTCCTGTTCCCAAGCAGACTGGTGACAATACACCTGTGCCTGTCTAAGTCAGTGGCTCTGCCATCCTGACTGATGCTTTCTCTGTTTCTCTTCCCAAATGGGTCAATGCTGCCATCTCAGACCCGGTATCTGTTCCCTGGTGGGTTGACAAGGCTGTTCGTGCCAATCAAGGCCAACCCCCTTAGCACCACTGGGTTCCCGCTCTTCTCAGTGCCCAAGTCCATTCTCCTTCCTGTTCCTGATTGGCATTGAGGTTTCCCTCTTGAATTGCCCCAGCTTCCAGTCTGCTTAGAAGGCCACCCTCCCGGATGACCCCAAACCACTCACTCTTCTCTCTTCTAATTAACATTAGTTATTTTACCCTTTGGAGAATTAATCATTAAAAATATATATAAATATATAAACAGGAATAATACAATTTCAAATTGTTCACAGTAATAAAAACAATGGGAAAATGGTAATTCTTTTACCTGCTGCGAAAATGGTAATATGTGTGTAAAATGTTTCTTCAAATACATAAGTCAGCATATAATGTGTTGTTCCAATTGCTCAACAGTCCATCAGCCTCTCAGATAACAATATGTGTAGCAGTGTTTACAGCCCTTGAATACTATGTTAAGATTTAGCCTTAGTCTTAGCAATAAATGTCAGTGTGGGTCCAAAATTAAAAGTTCGAAACCTCCATGGAGCATGAATGTGCTAAGTAAACAGAACTATCTGCCCATCATGGTACTGATAGTGGCTCTGAAAGAGACATCGCGAGATTAACAAACAATATGTAATAGAATCTTATTTTTTATTTTTATTTTTTCACTATTTACTAGTGTTGTCAAACGATTAAAAAATTGAATCCCGTTGATCACAGTCATAGACAAATTTAAAATACTAGGATCCATCCATTTTCTATACTCACTTATTCCTTAACCAGGGTCACAGGGATCTGTGGGAGCCTATTCCAGCTGTCTTTCAGGTGGAAGACAGGTCAACAGTCCATCACAGGACTACATATAGACACACAAAGACAAACAACCACACACACTCCTATGGGCAATTTAGCGTCACCAATCAACCTGACATGCATGGTCTTAGACTGTGGGGGGAAACCAGAGTACCTGGAGTAAACCCACGCAAGCACAGGGAGAACATGCAAACTCTACACAGAAAGGCCGAGTTGCAAACTTACACCCTTCTTGCTGTGAGGCAACAGTGCTAACCACTCAGTCACCATGCTGCTCACTAAAATACTAGGATTTACCTGTAAATGTGCTGAAATAAAGAAATGCATGACAAACTAGTTTAAGGAAACAGATCCAAATGAATTTTGCCGTTCAGCAGATCCAACGTTGTGTCATCTGCCATCATATTAAGTAGCATAGCGTTCGCTGTAACTTGATGATAGATATCCACCAGCGATGAAAGAACTTGGAGACAAACCTTATCAAATTATTTATTTGCGTTAAAAAATATTAAAGCGTTAAAATTTTTAGATTAATTGCATGTGTTAATGAGTTAACGCGTTGACAGCCCTACTATTTACTGATATGGTCACAAATCTAAAGCATCTTCAGCGTCTTGCCAAAAGATACTTCAGCATGTGGACTAGAAAATTTTGGAACCAAACATTTGACCCTTTTGATTAGTGGAATACCTGCTCCACCTCCTGAACCACAGCCACTCCATGTAATAACATACAGACTGCAAAGTTTTGTTTTTTTTTCTTAATTACACAATTGATTATCAAGACTTGACATTGTTAACCAATTTTTATCACATGGCATTTACTTCAATGTTTAGGAAACACCTGTAATACATGCAGCTCTCTACTCATATTCACACTGCACTCTACACAAGGTACTCATCAAACACAAAATTCCACCACATTTAGCAAACTCTTGATACCTCAGTTCACTCATACTGGTTAGAAATTTCACAGCTGCAAATTAGTTAATAACTCACTGGCTGTAATGAACCAGGGAGCTGTCATGTAAAATTTATACTGTATTTTCAGTTCTGAGTACATGTGTGTGGAGGGGGTATTCATTTAACTCCAGCAAAGGAAGTGAGGAGGTGTGCAGGAGAAATGGAACAGAAATTGAAAACTGTTCTTGTCTGTGTGCATATTCCTCTGTGAGAATTCAAATAATCATAGCCACAGTAGTGAATAAACCTATATGAAAATGTTCTTTATTTGTTGTTCTAAGACATAGAACCTAAAAACATGTTTGTGAAGTCACCTACACCTTTATAAGGGAATGTTTTGAAGCTTGAGTTTCCTAAGCGCATATTGCTGTTTTGGCAAACTGAGGCCAGGACAGTGGGCAAGTATGATTGCAGCTAATAAAGGACAAGCATGAAGCAAATACTGTAATATACTTGTTGAATCTCGTGTCAGTAAAACATGTCAGAAACCAAATTCAGTTAAAAGAAGTAGAATTAGTTATTGATGCTCTTTTGCTAACAAACAGGCTGCAGTAACAAGGCACCTAATTAGGTTTGTCTGGCCTGGGGAGGGAATAGGCCCCGCAAAGCCCTTCAAGAGCCCTTTCCCAGTGAAGGGACTGGGACCCCCCCCCCCCCCAACCACCCAAATCACGTTGCTCTGCGCCGAGACATCATGCTTTGGTCTTCTACTGTCCTGCTATCTGTCCTGCTCATAGAGCTGACCATTCCCTGGGGCGAGGGTATGTCTCACTAACTGTGAGTGGTTGGCCAGAGATCACACGTTCCCAGATCACATCAGAACACCACATCTGGGCAGTCTACATCTACCCTCTGGAAGAAGGCTGTCAGGGCTTCGTCAGCACTTCTACCACCAGACTGCTCCAGGATGTGGGCCTTTCCGGGGCGAAGTTCCACAGAACAAGGAAAGCCCTCACTGAGGAAGCAGAAAACGCAAGCTTCTGGCTGTGGCTAAGGAAAAGAGACAAGGAGTGGGGGTCAAGGCTATGAGGAAGGTCAGCTGTGGGGGGTGGCAGGGAGATGTGCTTGCCACCGCTTTAACACGAGGAGGTGTTCCGGGGTTAAAGCGAGCGAAACATCAATGAGCAGTTGTCCCCAGCTGAAAACCCTGCAGCTGTCCCACCGATGCTGTTGGAGGGGCGGCAGGAAGTGATGCCCAGCAGTTTGTTCCATCTACCTGTACATTTTAATCAAACATTTTGTTTACAATAATATTTGAATTTGAAATATTAAACATTTTATTCAAATTTGTGAGCCAGTATTTGACAGTATTGCAGATAAAGGCACTTAACATTTACAGCATTTTTTTTTATTTTCCAGACAATAATTGTTAGTAATTTTGGCTACCAGGATTAGGAATGTAGTGCAAAAGCACAACTACACATGACTATTTTACAGTTTCAAGAGGTCTCATGATTGGAATGGATAAGCTGGTAAAATTATTTTTGTAGTTATTGCATTACCAGATAGTGAAGCATGTTATAATTTCTGTAACATTTACTGTATATCATAATCATCTGTCCTGCTAACCATTTGCAGACTAGCAACAGCAACAGAAAAATTGAAAAAATTGATAAGATGTTTGCTCTGAGTCGCTTATAAATACCAGTGTTTACAGTTTATTGATATGGACACTTTAGCTTTGCTTTACAGTTGCAACACTATACTATTAAGACAATTATATTGATCTTAATGGACTGTAGCAGAGAGTTTTGTTAAATGTAAATAACACGCCCACTTCATATCTACAGAGAACATATGAAAGAAGCTGCTGACCTTGGAGTGCTCATAACCTGGCTGACGCTGTAGTGATGCAGACTAACAGTGCAGATTTATGAGACAAAACACAATAGGCTGTATCAGTTTTTAGAGAAGCTGTACTCGTATGCACACAGTCTCATACACAAAAAATGTATAACTGCTTATTTCAGTTAGGTGATAGTTGTTAGCATCGAACGTGAGGGAGTAGCAAAGCGCACTATTGGTTAATCTTTCAGCTGTGAATTATGGGAATTTACCTTCATGCCTCAGTGCGTTTGCTGCCAGTCTGCCTTTCCTGTCTAAATCAAAGGCTGGGATCTACAACACTGGCACATTCTCCTTCCTACAAGGGCGCATGCTGCACAGTTCACATTTACAGTATGGCAAGTCTCGGACTGCCACTACAGACACAGTGAACAAATAAACCCAAACACAGTGTGTGTATATTCAGATCATCTCTGAGTATAAATATCTGGTGAGTGCGTGGCTGCAAAGACAGTGTAATGTGGCTACGAAATGGAGTAGTGAGGAGTCTGTGAGCGCACTGCACGGTCACTGGATTATATGAATAGTGGGGAAATTCTTTTCCAAGCAGATTCCCCTCAGTGCCCAGCATGCTCCCCTTCTATTCAACCTGTGTCATGCACTCTAAATTAAAAGACACATAACATATATCACAAGGAGAAATGGTATAATTTTATTTTTGAAAAATTCTCTCAAGGTTAGTTATTATACTTACCCCAGTAATGCATGAGACTTCATTAACCTATTAACCTAATGCTGAACTTACAGCATGGAGCTGAATGCAGACATGATTAGGGTATCTTAGCCTAAGGACTGAAAACAGGGGGGCACAGCTAGTCTGGAGCTGTATTAAAAAATAAACCTACAAAAAATCTACAGTCACCTTTAAAGCCCACTAACTAACATTTCTCTGGTGTATTTAATCCATAAACAAACAGAATATTAACCTGATTAAAAGCTTACAACCATGTTAGCTATTCTGCAGGATTGCACAGCAGTGTTTTAAGATGTATGAAACCTAGATATTGCTTTTACTATTTCAGAATGCAGTTTTACAGAAAATGTCATCTCAAGTTTGACAAACACTAGGGCTGGTAAGGCCCCTGGGGATGTTATCCATTGTCTCAATATAGTTCATAAACCAAGAGAGCACAGTTAATTTGAAAATGATCCATGGATGGATTAAAACAACCTGTGTTGCTCCTTTTCAGTATTAAACTGATTTACTGACATTATTCATGGCAAATAATAGATAAAGCTGGGAATCTAATGTGCAAGGCTGGAGTGACTGAAAGACCAGAAAAGCAGATGGTAACAAAAGATGCTCAAAATGTGACTTAAGCCTTAAAAGAAAAATTTCCTTTAGTAGAGGGGCAGGGGCAAAGAAAGCTTCACAAATGCAGGCTGAACTATAGAGAGAAAACTGAAAATAGGTGAGATTATTTCTTACCTTCAATATCTGTCATGCTGTCTTGGGAAAGCAAGGCGACCGGTGAGCCTGACTTTGAAGAGCTCTGTGTCTTAGTTTCTCAGCCAAGATATGGCTCTCATTTATTATATGAACAGCTCAACAGGTAATTTTCCAGTTAAAACCCTGATTACTTCCAACATTTGCTTCTCTTCAGCATGTATTGTAATTACCAGTGGCTTTGATCTGAGGCCCCTTCACAGCTTCACAACTTCTTTTCCAATCGCTTTTCATCAGGCTGCCTAATTTCCTTTTGGCACAGAAGCTTTTTTGTAATGGTAGATATACAGGTTCAGTTACATGGCTGAGATAAAGGCACAGGGGTGTGTTAATAGAACCAAACACTGGCGGGGGAGATATCAGGTGGTGGCATTTTCCCAGCATCCCTGAGTTAGACACAGTGTAATGACAATCGCGTCTAGGATGGAGTAAGAGGAGTGGGGAGTAGACAGAGCGTATTAGAGTTTCACCTCATTAAAAGTTGAAACTAGAAGCTTCTATTGATGCTAAGTACATGCGTCATTTTCATCTGCTGTCAAAATCAGTCATATGAGTGAACATGCATGTAATAAGAGCATTACATTGTAAAGAATGATGAGCAGTGATTGCAAGAGGAATCATTTGCTTTTGTTTCTTTGGAGGTCTTCTCTGTCAGTTTAGGCAAAGTAAAAGTGACAAATCCTTCCCCCCGCATATCTTTGCTCTTAATGTCATCACTCTCAAAATATCCAGTTGTGACTCCTTTGTTTTTCGTCCTCAGGCCAGCACGGGATAACAGCCTGATCAAAAGCTTAACCTAAGTCAGATTATCAGCACATTATGCTCTCCACTTTACATGAAGGATAAAATGAGGTTAGACCTTGTCTGCCAGACTGTAAAGACTTTGAGGATGGATTCTTGTGCATACTTATCTTGCTCCTAAGTCATTGGCTCTGCTCTGCTTGGTCTATTCACTCCTCAGCTCATGAGTTGTACTTTTAGTTTCTCTGCACAGTGTCCACTGTCCTTAGCCCTCTCTGTCTGGAGGAGAGCTTTTTGTCAGAAGGAATTGAACAGTGTCTAGCTTAGCTCTCCAGGACCATGCTATTACAGAATGCCACGTTCCGCAAACCTGCAATCTCCTACATCCCTTCACCCCACCTACATCTTGCTGTGCACCCATTAAGGCAGAGTTAATTAAACCACAAGTCATGGCCTCAGCGGGAGGGGGCAGGAGGAAGGAAAAAAAGGGTGGGGGGTATATAGCAGTATATGGCACTCTGCTGGCAGTCACTTCTTAATGCACATGCCTCAATCAAACTTCAGCGTTTATAGATGGCACACTAGAAGTCAGAACGGTTTTCTATTTACTAGGCATCTTGTGACAAATCTGCACAGGGAATTGGAGAGATTGTTGATGGTGAGTGATAAGCAAAACGAAGGGCAGCCATTTTCATGTTAAACATCATATGAAGGAACATACTCTGTCCATCTGCTTGTCTGTTCATACAAGGTTATTAGGTTTGGGGTTGGGGGATGGTTTCAAACACAGTTACTGCACTATGCCAAGTCGTCTATTGTGCCTCCCTTGCCCCCTCGTCAGTCGACAGATATGCAAGCCCACTTTTACCTGCTGCGATTCCATTACCCCGACTGCCTGTTCCAGCACTCAAATGTTTCTGTAGCATATTAAACAGATTAATAGAACAATGCTCCAGGGAATGAGCAGTCTGTCAATCTCAGCTAAAAACACAAAAGCAGAAAATTAAAAAGGCCCATGGCTGAACTCCAACACTGATAAAAAAAAAAAGTGCTGAAACCTTTCATGGCGAGAGCGAGGAGAGAAAAAACACCACTGATGGTAAATATTTATTCTCTTATCCTGCTTACAGGACATACACACATGCAAAAATAC
The DNA here is from genome assembly GCF_900324485.2 of Mastacembelus armatus. Lineage (NCBI taxonomy): Eukaryota > Metazoa > Chordata > Actinopteri > Synbranchiformes > Mastacembelidae > Mastacembelus > Mastacembelus armatus. The sequence continues at coordinate 17,604,146 of NC_046645.1, forward strand.
AAACACACAAACAGACAGGCCACAGTAGTAGCTGAAATGACAATAGGGAAAATTACCTCTGAAATTATCAAAGAATGTAGAGGCAAACACAGAGTGCTTTGTTTCTTTTGTGTGACTATCTTTATATTGGGGATTAGCTATAAGAACCCCAATCTAGAAAAGACACTTCTGCTCTCTGAGGATGCTGTGTTTCATTCCAAATGGACTTTCCTTTGTTTATCAGTGAATTCCCACCACTGACAGGATGTAAAATATAAAGCAAATCCAGAGCATTCCTGCAGTAAGACTGATGCTTTCGTTCCCATCTGAGAAAAAAAAAAAATCGAATGCATGCACCTATATGGTCTCAGGAGGAAGCATAGAAAGGGAAGTATCCTCCAGTGATGTCTGCTCTCATCCTGGGAGACTCCAGAGGAAAATTCAATCTGGTCCTCTGCTTGCAGAGATACTGGGAGATTGAGATAGAACTACAGATGGTGGTGAGGGGCCCCATTCAGTCTTTACATTCATGGTAAACACACACATAAACACAGCATTTAGATGTTACAGACCATATATTTATTTTATTTAGTTGAATTACTCAAATATGAAAAATACAATTAAACGCTGGTTAGTGGCCTTCTGCACTTTACTAGTAAAACTACTGTTCAGAACTGACAAATCAAGATCCTATATTTATCATTTCCTTCCTGTGTAGGTAAAGGGCTTTTTAATATTCTCCTATCTAACAAAGAAGGAATAAAGAGGTAATACTATCAGTCAGCCAAACTCAGGTCACTCTTCCTGTCTCTGCACTGGAACATTGCAAATCATCTTTAATAGTTGTCATCTTGATGGTTCATTACGTTAAACTATCTCTGCTAGCATCCTCTAATCCAATGGCTCTCTTATGGCCTGAGGGTCTATGAGCTAAGGGAAAGAAGAGACTGTGTGTGTGTGTGTGTGTGTGTGTGTGTGTGTGTGTGTGTGTGTGTGTGTGTGTGTGTGTGTGTGTGCGTGCGTGCGTGACAAGAATTGTGCTCCTTGTATTATTAGCACGTTAACTGCCCTGTTCAAAAGAGTGACTGGGTAGCAACTGGATGCAATTGTACTTACATTTTTAAGTGTCCTATACTGTAAGTCCCTGATTTTGCATCAGTAGACCCAAGGGTGCTTGTGGACACACCACAAGATGCTGGCAGCTGTGTCATACTGTATATGACGTAAGGCACATCATCAGTGTCAGAGTGGAGCTGGCACACAGCGCCATCTAATGGTGGAAAAAGAGAACAGCATATCATGTTAGGATCTGCAGTGAGCAGCATCTGCTCTGCAGAATGGTTAGATAGATCAGGTACACTGCACAGAGCAACTAGACTCCTTCTAGTATAATATTTAATGTCTGTTTTCAAGTAATGTATTGTAATTTTACATTACAGGTTTTAACTCTAAATTACAAAATTAAAGTCTCATATTTCTTTTCTTTTTTTTAACTACCATGTTAACACCTAACACAGAAATGAATAAGCCAAATAATTTTCTGGACTGGTGCATTGATAAAAAGGCAACATTAGTACATGTGGCATAAACAGTCAAATGAATTTTATTTTATTTTAGAACTGTAAATACTATTGTAAATGTGCTAAAAATGTAAATTAAAATATTGAAACTGAAAACAAGGAAATGGCAAGTGAGTTTTGGCATAGGAGAAACGACTGTATTCTCACACTCACCACTACAAAAGTCCATCTTGAGGCCATACTGACAAAGCTTCAAAGATTCTCCAAGTAAGAAAACTCTTAGAAAATGGCATGATTTGAAAAATTTTCTAAGAAATAATGCTATCTAAGAATTTCCCTTACAGTTAAGACTAAAAACAAAAGTTATTCACAAAACATCTTAGTTCTTAAAAGACCTCCTCAGGTTGTTAGGTTTTTAGGTTATCCTCAGGTTGTTAGGGTTACCTGAAAAGGCTTAAGAGTTTTTTAAACATAGCAAAATGGCACAAAAACAGATTATAAGATTAGAAATTAATAAACCCCCCCCCCCCCCCCCCCCCCTCGGAAGTTTCTTAGTTCCTGTAAGATGGTTTTCATGAGACAGTGGTGGTGCCAGGCTCAGCAGTGAGTGTGGGTCCGGCTACATCTTTGGGGGTGATCTGCATCCCCACTACATGAGGAGCATGGGGCAGAGTACGCCGGCTGGGCCCTTTAGCCTCAGGAGCCAATGCTTCTTCAAGCAGCTGTTCAAGGGCTAATGTTAGCTTAAGACAACGTGCAGTGTGTCTCTTCCTCCTTCTGAGTAGTGTTAACAGACCAAGAAGCCATCTTTTCCCTCTGCTCCCTCCAGTGCCCCTGCCAATAAAATCCTTCTGCCTATGTCCCAGGAGAAGAATCGGACCCAATACTTGAGCTCACTTTGGACTCCTGAATCGGACAATTCTGCCTTCATCCCTGGCCCCTCTCCGGAGGCCTACTTGACACACCCCTCGTGAGCATCCTTGGAAGCAGTGCAGTTCTAAGTGATGCAGGATTTGTATGTATGTATTTCGTTGTGTAGTAAGTATTGTTCTGTTGCTGTTGCTAATAAAGATGGCAACGTTTTTTTCCAGGGCATGTTTTACACTCTGGTGCAGCCAACCCCTGCCACTCATAAGGCAGTTGTTACTGTTATTCCAGTAAAGTTCCAATAAAGATGTTGACTTCCCTCCTGAAGGGCACTTGTTTCCTCCAACCCCTACGGTTCTTAAGGCAGCCGTGGCTGTGTTTGCACATGCATCTCAACACAAATATAAAGCCTCAACTCGCTCCCCTGCTCATGCGCAGGTGCTGCAGGTGGATATACACGAGTGGCCAGTGAGTGGTGTTATTTTTCCGAAGTGCCAACAGAGGAGGTGGCCATTCCTCTACTTCCATTATTTCTTGGTGCCCAGGGAATCAGGGGAGAGGAGGTTTTTTGATCAATTTGGCATGTCTTAGAAATCGATGCATGTCAGAAGTATTTCATGATGACAGGTCTCACCCTGCATTTGCCAGAATCTGGGGAATGATCTGACCCGATCATTCCCCAGCACAGACCCCTCACAGTCCAAGTTATCACTATAATTTCTGAGTGTTTGTTTTCTAGCCCACTTCCCAAACCTTCTCCAAGTGCATGAAGACCCCTAAGGAAACAAGGAATGAGGGTGGTGTTCATTATTCGGACAACCTGTTGTTTCTAAGTAACTAAAGATCTCGGAGCCAGTATGATTATGTAAGGTGTGACATAAGTTGGGAAAAGAGCTCTCCCATTCAGGTTTTTGTTTATTTGGGTGTGGAATCTAATATGCTCAGTATGAAGGCTTGCCTCTCTGGAGACGTGTACGACAGATGTGTATGACAGCGTTAGTCATGCGCTGTCGAAGCAGCCTGGATATTCTGTATGTGGGGAACCCCTTCATGCTGAGGCAGGGCCATACTGACGTCTCCCTCACTGAGCCTTGAGGGTGCTATGACCACCCAATGAGTGCAACACATAAACGGACTGGAGCTGCTCATGGTATGGAAAGTATTTCAACATTTTCCTCCATTGTGGAGTTACTGTCATGTCCTGATTCAGTCAGAAAACATGACAGCAGCATCACATATGAAGAGTCAAGCTAGAGTGCGCCCATTGCGCCTCCTAAGCAGTGGACATCATCATATACACGTCCTGTCAATCTCATGATGTCTCTGACCCTGCCTTTGGTAGATCCGATTCAGGAGGAGGACTGGGGAATGATTCTGATGTCTTGGGTCCACCCCCCCTTTTTTCCCCGCCATTCAGAGGGTCACACATACTACTGCTTTATATGCTCTTTCGCATGCATTCTCAACATGGCTCCAGCTCCATCCACATGCCCGCTCTCTCTGGTTTTGTTGTTTCCCCCCAGTTACTCACTTGGTTACTTGGTTTTTAGCACCATTAATACATACACTGGACTATTTCCTCCTGTCACAAATATCAAGCGACAGGTCATTGTTCAGTCATTCCCTCGCTAAGGTTTTTTTGAGGGCAGTGCACTTAGTTGCGCACTCCCTGACATCTCGTTCTGTTTTTGCTTGCACTTGTAGGTGGTCTTTTTGTCGCTGAAACACTGCCCTCTTATTGGCTATTGACAAGATGATTGCTATGGCCATTCCAGTAGGTACAGAATTCCGGTAGTTCTAGTATTAAACAGTGAATATCTCCTGGTGACCACAACCTTACCATCTTCTAACAAGATTTAACAATTTTAGTTTCTCCCTTTACTTTGGTATCAGGTGTACATTATTGGGTATGACTTCTCAGTACCCAAGACTAGACCCACGCACACCCATAAATGTATACACGCCTGAATTTACAGGTCTTATTGTAATTTTTTCTTGTTTTTCACATTTCTGAGTGGCTTGAAGCTGTCCACCTGTCACTGAGTATAATTATCCATACCAGTGGATCTTTAGCCAGCAGGATGGTTGGCACCTTGTCCATTCTTTTGGTTCCTAATCACTAAAAAACACTACACATTACTGATCTGTATATTATTGATATGTATTATGGTTACCAAACAGCTTATCATGTTTATATTTCATCACATCCATTATAAATATGTTGCTCTAGCTTGTTTTGCACCTTAACGCACTAAAATTTTGTACTGGTCAGAGCTGCGCTGTCATTAATTATGCCTTAGTCTATCTAGGGTCTCATCCACTTTATGTGAATTAGGCCTCTTAGTCAAAGTACTAGATATGTGTAGGGAGTATTAGATATGTGTAGTCTTGTGTAATATTTTGAATTTTTTTTTGTAGCACCATGGTTCCTGGGCAATATTGTTTTGTTTTACTATGCACTGTATACACTGTACATGGTTGAATGACAATAGAAGTTGTTGGCTTCTTGTTGACTTGATGCAGGCTGGGTCTTTGAGGGTGATGGAAACTTGGGCTCAGGGGATGATCAGGGCTGCAAATGAACAGGCCTACAACCTATGCTAAAGACTGGGAAACGAGCATACTCAGAACACACTTGGGAGTTCCAGATAGTCAGACTGGTAGGTGAAACCATCTAAACATGAAGGGATCTGCTCTTCAAGCTCAGAACATTAAACTCGGTTTGCGTCCCATCTACCTCTTGACAATTGCCCGTCCACATGATTAACGACCTCAAAAAACCATCCCTCTATACTTAAATCCTTCCATCATTACCAATAGGAATATCCTTCCTCCAAGCTTACCTAAATTCCCCCAGTGCATCATCTCTATTCAGCTTCTCACATCTGGCATGTCACAATCATGTCAGTCTCCTGTCTAAATCTGCAATTGGTTTCACCACATTTCCTACATGTGGCTATCCTTCTTTTGAGGCACTTGCTCTGAAAACTAACTAAACTTGCCACTCAATCTCCCCTTTCTTCTTTAAATTGGTTGCTCTTTAAGGACCACCAGGCCCATATCTACCCTTTCTTGATGAATTTGGAGACTTTCTCAAATACCTAGTGAGTCAGCGTGACAAGGTTATTCTAATGGGCGACTTCATCTGTCCCCATCAACCAACATGGATCATGGATTCTTTTCCCAAATCTTTTTTGTCTCTCATTGACATATGTAGCTATACTCCATACTCCCACCCACTATGTGGAAAATACACCTGACTTAATACTAACCAGAGGCATTACACTTTCTATTTTAACTGTCCATCCTCTGTCCTCAGTTATCGCAGATCACTCACTCATTCATTTGGATATCACCCTATCTCCAGCATCGCCTCAGCCACTACTCCTGCATAACTCTCATCAGATAAATCTACTGTGGAATTCTTTAGTGAATGCCTGCACTCTGCTCTTACAGATCTATCATTTGCTTCTTGCACACCTGATGCTTTAATGGACTTCCTCGACCTCACTGTCACTGACCTCCTCAACAAGATATCACCTATCCATACTAGACTTAACCCTTGTATGGTGTTCAGGTCTGTGGTTAATTTTTTACTACATATGCAACACACACACACACACACACACACACACACACCTCATGAAAACTGTTCCCCTCATGTGTTGTATAGGCTTGTATGAAAAGGCAATATGTTCAATGGGGCTGATGTGCTGTCTATACTTACATGGTTAATGTATGTATTCAGCTTGTGTTCTGTAAACTGACCTCATTGAGTTAAATTTCTAATAAAGTTCAAATAAAGAAAAATCAATAGTTGTGAAAAGTCTGGCTTTTTTTTCACTCATAGCTTGATTATAATTTATTTTATTTATTACATTTTATTAAAAAGAACAAAAAAACGAGTAGCACTTTAATTCATAAATGTGATCTAACAAAGGTAAAGGGCAAATATTAACCATATATCTGTTTAAATTGCTTGTAATTGGGATGTTGGATATTTTAACCTAAAATTGTTTGATTGTGTTGAATTAAAAACGCCGAAATGCAGCAGATCCATCAGACCCATGAACACTGGCTGAATTACAAAAATATGAACACCACACAAGGGTTAAACAACCACATACTACCACACCATGGTTCAATGATCACTTATGTCATTTAAAATAAACTGCTGATGTTCAGAGAAAAAAATGGCAAATAGCTCGTCCTATCTCACTTGGCGCTCCGCTGATTTAATATATAAACATTCCTTACCTAGCGCTCAGTGTGCCTTTTTCTCTAGTCTTATATCCAGACACTGTGGTAATCACAAACACCTATTTGACATTATCACTACAATTACTTAAACAGTGACTACACATGTTCCTCTCACCTTAACTGCCTAGAATCTCTCCAAGATCTTTTCTGATAAAATTGAAATCATTCAAGCTGAAATTTGTAACAACAAAGTGCCTTCCAATTTCATATCTTCTCCCCCTCACTCCGCTGTTTCTTTTCAGACCTTTTCACCAGTTTCTCTGTCAACAACCACTCACCCTGTTACACAATCTAAAACAACTACCTGTATGCTTGAACCCATTCCCTTCTCAAAGATCTCTAGGAATCTCCTAAGCCCATATGTCTAAAAAAATTTCAATCTTTCTCTACATCCTGGTTCTGTCAGTTTATGTTTTAAAGCTGCTATTATCCTTTTCCTTAAAAAGTTATCCTTCGACTATGACATCACTAGCAACTATAAACCTGTAGCTAACCTTTCTTTCCTCTCCAAGCTCCTAGAAAAAAATCATTTTTTTTCTCACTTATTAGCATATTTTTCTTAGTTGTTTCCATTTCACTGAAACAACTCTTATTAAAGTCACAAACGATATTATGGTCAACCTTGATAAAGGTCTATCTGCTCTCCTCCTCCTTGACCTCAGTGCTGCCTTTGACACCATATAATAATAGAATCCTTCTCGACAATGACTTTTTAGACCAAGGCACGGCCTTACACTGGTTTCATTCCTACTTGTCAAGTCTGTTTTAATGAGTTATCTTCACATTCCGCTTTGCATTATAGGGTTCCCCAGGGCTCAGCACATTTTTTGCATTATATTTATATATTCATTACATTTATATTTATCCCCCTGTTATTAGGCAATACAACGCTGATTTTCATTGGTAAGTGGCCAATCTCCAAATCTATATCCCTCAGTTGTAAAGTTGTAAAAGGTTAAATCATACAAAATGTGCAACTTGTGTGCAGATAATACAAACTCACTCCCACACACTATCTTGCTTAGACTGTTTGATTTATTGATCTATTATGGCCATCATAATTCTTGTAATGACCTATTTTGACTATAATATAGTAATTGTGACAATGCAACCACTAGGGGACACAATCTATTGTCTTCATGAGCCGGTCCCAAATCCCAGTAAATGCAGAGGGTTGTGTCAGGAAGGGCATCTGACGTAAAATTTAAGCCAAATCAAACATGTGAATCACAAATATGACTTCCATACTGGATCAGTCGTGGCCCAGGTTAATAACGTCCGCCACCGGTGCTGTTGACCTACAGGGTGCCAGTGAAAATTGCACTACTGTTGGTCGAAGAAGGAGAGGAGGAAGGCGTGTTAGTAGGCAAAGAGAGAAGAGGAAGGGCAGGAGTGTAGGACTTAGAATAGGGACTTTGAATGTAGGGACTTTGTCAGGGGAAACTAGAGAGTTGACTGATATGATGGAGAGAAGAAAGGTGGATATCTTGTGTGTTCAGGAGACCAGGTGGAAAGGTAGCAAGGCCTATAGATTAGGAGCAGGGTTCAAGCTGTTTTATCATGGTGTGGATGGAAAGAGGAATGGAGTAGGAGTTATCCTGAAGGAGGATTTTGCTAGGAATGTTCTAGAGGTGAAGAGAGTGTCAGATGTGATTATGTCAGTGGTTATGCCCCACAGGTAGGATGTGAGTTAGAGGAGAAGGAGAAATTCTGGAGGGAGATGGATGAGGTGATTCAGGGTATCCCTAGTGGTGAGAGAGTGGTGATTGGGGCAGACTTCAATGGACATGTTGGTGAGGGAAACAGAGGTGACGAGGAAGTGATGGGTAAATTTGGTATGCAGGACAGGAATGCAGAAAGACAGATGGTGGTAGACTTCGGAAAAAGGATGGAAATGGCTTTAGTGAACACATTTTTCCAGAAAAGGGAGGCACATAGGATGACATATAAGAGTGGAGGCAGGAGCAAACAAGTTGACTACATCTTGTGTAGACATTTCATCCTGAAAGAGATCAGTGACTGCAAAGTAGTGGCTGGGGAAAGTGTAGCCAGACAGCATCGGATGGTGGTGTGTAGGATGACTCTGGTAGTGAGGAAGATGAAGAGGACAAGGGCAGAGCAGAGGACCAAGTGGTAGAAGTTGAAAAAGGAAGAGTGTTGTGTGGCTTTCAGGGAGGAGATGAAACAGGCTCTGGGAGGTCCGGAGGTTCTTCCAGATGACTGGACAGCTACAGCTAAAAGGATCAGGGAGATAGATAGGAGGGTACTTGGTGTGTCATCTGGAAAGAAGAAGTCCTGATGGTGGTGGAATGAGGAAGTTCAGGAGTGTTAAGAGGAAAAGGTCAGCTAAGAAGAAGTGGGACATTGAGAGGACAGAAGAGAGCAGACAGAAGTACAGGGAGATGCAGCATAAGGTGAAGGTAGAGGTGGCAAAGGCCAAACAAAGCGCGTATGAGGATTTGTATGATACTCTGGACACTAAGGAGGGAGAGGTGGATTTGTACAGGTTGGCAGGCAGAGAGACAGAGATGGAACGGATGTGCAGCAGGTTAGGGTGATTAAGGACAGGGATGGAAATGTGTTGACAGGTGCCACAAGTGTGATGGAAAGATGGAAAAATGTTAGAGAGCACAGAGTAGAAGAAGTGACTGTTGTGGAGCAGGAAGTAGCAAAGATCAGTAAGGATGAAGTGAGGAAGGCGTTGAAGAGGATGAAGAGTGGAAAGGCAGTTGGTCCTGACGACATACCTGTGGAGGTATGGAAGTGTTTAGGAGAGGTGGCCGTAGAGTTTTTGACTGGTCTACTTAAAAAGATCTAGGCGAGTGAGATGATGCCTGAGGAATGATTGAGAAGTGTACTGGTGCCCATCTTTAAGAACAAGGGAGACGTGCAGAGTTGTGGAAACTACAGAGGAATAAAGCTGATGAGTTGTGGGAAAGAGTAGTGGAGGCTAGGCTGAGGTCAGAAGTGAGCATTTGTGAGCAGCAGTATGGTTTCATGCCATGAAAGAGTACCACAGATGCATTATTTGCTTTGAGAATGCTGATGGAGAAGTACAGAGAAAGCCAGAAAGAGTTGCACTGTCTTTGTAGATTTTGAAAAAGCGTATGACAGGGTGTCGAGAGAGGAGCTGTGTGATGAAGACGTCTGGAGTGGCAGAGAAGTATGTTCGAGTGGTGCAGGACATGTATGAGAGCTGTAAGACAGTGGTGAGGTGTGCTGTAGGTGTGACAGAGGAGTTCAAGGTGGAGGTGGGACTGCACCAAGGATCAGCTTTGAGCCCCTTCTTGTTTGCTGTGGACAGACTGACAGGTGAGGTTAGACAGGAATCTCTGTGGACCATGATGTTTGCAGACGACATTGTCATCTGTAGTGAGAGCAGAGAGCAGATGGAGGAAATTCTAGAGAGGTGGAGGTTTGCTCTGGAATGGAGAGGAATGAAGGTTAGTCGCAGTAAAACAGAGTACAGGTGTGTAAATGAGAGGGACTCAAGTAGAACAATGAGTTTACAGGGAGTAGAGGTGAAGAAGGTGGAGGATTTTAAGTACCTAGGGTCAACAGTCCAGAGTAATGTAGAGTGTGGAAAAGAAGTGAAGAGACGTGTGCAAGCAGATTGGAACGAGTGGAGGAAAGTGTCAGGTGTGATGTGTGACAAAAGAGTGTCAGCAAGAATGAAAGGAAAGGTGGACAAGACAGTGGTGAGACCAGCAATGTTGTCTGGTTTAGAGACAGTGGCACTGAGAAAAAGACAGGAGGAAGAGCTGGAGGTAGCAGAGCTGAAGATGTTGAGGTTCTCTCTGGGAGTGACAAGGATGGATAGGACCAGGAATGAGGACATCAGAGGGACAGCTCATGTTAGATGTTTTGGAGAAAGAGCCAGGGAAGCCAGATTGAGATGGTTTGGACATGTTCAGAGGAGGGACAGTGAATACATTGGTAAAAGGATGCTGACGTTACAACACTTAGAGATTAGGTTAATCTCTTGATTGTTTCCTAAAATGGGAACATAATTTCTTTTTCCACCCAGCAAAGTTCAAACATATGACAAATTTAGTAACTAACCAGAGTCAACATAAATGAAAATCAATAAAACTTCATAGTTATATGGATTACAAGCATGAATAAGATAAACAATAGCACAGCTTCTATATCACACTGTAGTCTGACAATGATGCTCTGTAGGTCTAGTCACATTTTACATGTTTAGCCATCAAAGCACAAATGTAAGAACAGGATATAAAGACCAATTCATAAGTCATTGTATAGGTTTCAGATCTTGCCTGAAAAGGGAGTAGTTTCTAAGTATTTACAGCAGGATATAAAGCACAAGAGCCAGTGATCTGCTTTTTATCAAATGGAGTCTTGACAGTGCAGTATTTGTTGTAGAGGTCCTGTACCATGTTCCTGTTGTTTACATTTGTAGGTCACTAAGAGTATTAGAGCCATAAATTGTCAGAGTGTACAAGTCTTGGAATGTGAATACATTTTCCTGCTTTAGGTCAGCTACAGCGTGAATGGAACATTAGATTATGCAGCAAGCAATAGTTAGTAATTTTGTAACGTTATCGGTCATGTGGCAGTACTTTTAATCGGTCAGGTGCAGATTTAATGAAAAATATCACCAGACACACACAGCAAAATATGAACAATGGACACATAAAACTTTTTTGTATTAAATTAACACTTAGAGTTGTTAAACACTGGAGATTTGCTGTGCACACACAACTGAAATGCAACCTCCACCATGCCTTGACCTTGTCCCTTTCCTGTCGCAGCATCGTCTGCTTTGTGCACTCAACTCAGTCTGACATTTTTACCAGCTCCTCTGTCTCACATTCACACACATACCTGACCCCTGCCTCCACACTCCCTCGTTTTATTTTTCTCCACCATCCGTTCACTATTATCTCCCGGGGGTTTGCACTGCAGATCATCTCCCAGGCACCAGGTGCCCAGGCTGTGCCCTGTCTCTTTTACTTCCCCTCCTGGAGGACAGGTAATTTGGAGGAGAGGGAGGGAGAGCAAATGACCATTGGCTCCTGACCTTTTCTCCCTCAATTTAACTCCTCGTTGTCATGCCCACTAAATGTGGCAATCAGGCTAGGCATAAGTGACACCCTCATATGAGAGTGACCAGACCCCGCACACAATCATGATGTCACTTTCCATCTATATGTGGGGTCTGCAAACAAGTGGTAGTGCTGGAATAGGGGAGGGTGGAGATGAAGGCATAGAGGGCTTAGGTCCTACCAAGGACCCTGGCAGGATATTTGGCTTCATAGTGCTGCCTGTCATGCTAGTATCACACAACTCATAAATGTACTTTTTTTCCTTCTTTGCAGCCATGTGTGTACTGTGATGTATTTAAGGGCAGATTTGCAGAGTTGCCCAAATGACTTAAGCTTCTCTTACATTTCCAACTGAAGAGGATTCCTTACCTTCCCTCTCCATCACTATCTTTTACACATAGTAAGTGAATCAACAAGCCAAGGGAGGAAAATCATTAGATATTATTTTCATGAACCTGTGTAAAATGAGGTGGCGTCATGACTGTTATGACTGGACCAGTCACTAAGCAAGTGTGAAACACGAACAGTTGCAGAAAGCCCTGGAACCCCAGAATCAGAATCATCTTTATTGACCAAGCTTGCATACACAAACAAGTAATTTGACTCCAGTTCATTATGTTGTCTCTATGTACAAGAATTAAAATAGTTAAACTTTTTAAAAAAGGAAAATAGGAGGTTAAAAAGAAGGAAAGCAAAAGTAAAAAAAACGTGTTGGAAACATGAAAAGAGGGACCTGGTTTGGTAATACTGAAGAGTCTCCCATGTGTCCTAGTCTGCAGAAAGAGCAAGTCACAGTAAGGCCGAAGCCTGATAAACAAAGATATGGTGAAATCAAGATAACATGGGAGATGTCTGTGCATTTTAGTTTGTCAGTAGCATTCTGGGCTTGTCAGCAAGTGCTACCCACTTTCCACACTTTCTTCTTTAGAGACCTATTTGTCAGCAGTAGTAAGAGAAATAAAAGTGATGGTGAAATAGCTTCTGTAGCATTCAACCAAGTTTTTGGGAGACAAAGCTTTTGCCCTACTGTTAAATGACTGTTCAATGCCTTACAGATTAAAATGCTGTCCATGAACTGTAATGCTTTAAGTCTAGGTAGGAAACTATGTTGCATATCAGTTTCCTTTTTTCACATTATAGTATAAATTTACATAAGAAAAGGACCTGTATACTTTACTGCTATTGATGTGATGACTATGTTACAAGTAAAGATGATCTGTGCTTATAATGGACTCTTTTTTGCAGTGCACCTCTGCAGCTCAAAAAAACATAGATACATGCCTAATTGTTGTTCATGACCAGAATTTACATGTCAACACAGAGAAGGACACAGTAAGAAAATATAAATGACTACATGCTGCTGAGGGATATATTATCATCTGAAAGGATCTAGGCATTGTGTGACTCATCCCCTCTGTGCTGAAAATGAAAGAGTGTGATACGCAAGATTTACCTTTGTGGTATTCTGGCCCCTGGTTGGGTGCTGAGGGTCGGGCCAGGGCACTGCCAATTTACATGCTGATCTGCTCTGCATTTCAAAGGAGCCCCAGAGCCGGGCTCCTGTTAGTGATCACTATCTGGGCCCCGCCGAGGGAAGATTAGCCAGCTCAAAAAACTGCTAAACACTACCCCCTCCTTCTTAATACTACCACCCTCCCTCAACATATTTACATGTACTTTTTACATTGGATTTCATTCTCTGCTCGATCTCACCTGTCGCCACTTTTTTTTTCAATTATACAATGCAGTTTAGTCACAGCCGCATCCAGTGTTCGAAACACAAGCAATCCACACTCTTTGACGCCAAGATTAAAAGCTCAGATGCCATGAAAATTTCAGGGAGAGCTCTTAATTGTGCCTCATTATGTTCTATTTATCTACACAATACAATTTGTTTGCATTAAACATTAGTGGAATTTTTGAATAAAATAAAGTAAATTATACTGTAATATTTATATTTACTGTACTGTGACAAAAATGAATGTGGTTGTTGGAGTATGTGACCTGTTAAAGAATCATCACCATTTTCATCTCTTTCAGCATGGTTTTAATTGGAATTAAGATTAAACAATCATAGTCTAAAAACAACCATAAGACATATCCCTATTGTATTACAAAATATATAATTGTGAAACTTGATTGTTTGAGGAAACTAGCTGAATAGCACAGTGAGGTTGGACTGGTTGGACGTGTTGTCAATAAAGCTTTTAACACGATTGACCAGGACATCTGCAGTTTTATTTTTAGTGATCACTTGATGTGATCTCACATCAACAAAACTCCATGGGACAACCCTGCAGCAGCCAAACGGAAAGGGACGAAAGGCAACGAACAGACTCCAGGCCTGCAGCCTAAGACTTTGGGGAATGCCTATGTCTCTCCTGAAAACCCGCCGGCAGACTGCAGTCGGAGCAGCCCACAACATACAGCAGAACATACTGAGCCTCAGTAAACCTGAGATCAGACAAGTAACCCATGGCTGTGCTGGTTGTCTCACATTGATCTCAGTTGTCTCCATAGTTACCTAGAGTTTCCTCTTAAACTGCTCTTTAGACCTCAGACTCAAACCCAGAACCTAAATTGATTTCTGTTATGCTGTTTTATTCATTAATTCATTTAGTTTCTCTGTTCAGTTCTCCCTCTGTTTCAGCTACCATGTAAATAGTTGAATAAATCTTTTAACAGATATCTGTGACTGATATTATTTCACACAGTAAACTCCACTGAATCAGAGAACTCTCTCTCAGAGACTGGCTGATCCACCATCAAAGGATCTGGTGCCCTGAAATTATGAAGATGGTTTATTATATTTCTATTTCATAAACCAGACATAAACACATTCATGTTCTATATATATATATATATATATATATATATTCACTACTGTATCCCTTTAGCTTTTAAAGCATTTACATAAAGAATACATCTTTTTATTGCACAACAAAGAAAATTTACAGCAAAATAAATAAAAGTAAATAAGCTGCTAGTGTCACATTTGTATATAAATAAATTTATTTTTGGACACAAGGTTGCAGACAAAGAGTTATAAAATAAAAACTCAGCTCAGGTATTTACAAGGTGAATCCAGAGACACGGGAGCAGGACTAGGAAATGTGGAGAATCAGACGAAGACTGCAGAGACACAGGGGAGAACAGCAATAGATTATGGACACATGAACCATGGGAGGCACAGATTGCTAGAACCTGGGGGCACTGATAACCGGAACCAGGGAACTTGGAACACTTGGAACACTGGAACAAGGAGACGCAAGACACAGGAACCAGGAAGGGAATTGAGGAGAACGTGCTAATTCACAGAGAGACAGGAACCAGGAGACATGGAACCAGGGAAACAGGAACCAGGGGAGCTGGAGTCCAGAGATGGGGAAAACAGGAACAGGGTGACACTCAGGAGAGTGTAGCCTCCTGAACTGGAGTCTGGTGACACAGAATACAGGGACAGAGAGAGACCAAGGAGAGTGTACTCTCTCACAAGGAAATTAAACCAGGATGACGCCAAAGAGATTCAGAAGAGCGTATCCACACACAGCAAACAGTCAGCAAATAGATGAGGTGGAGAACTGGTATAAGTACTGCCTCTACATGATGCCTAACCAGCATCAGGTGTGGCCGATCACCTAGTTGCCCATAGGAACACACACACACACACGCACACACACACACACGCGCACACACACGTGAGGTAGAGAAACAAGGGGGAGAAGAAACGCCAGGGAACAAAGCTGACTGACCCAGGTGAAACCCATCAAAGTTATACAACATAAAGTTAACCAGAGCTAACTACAGGGGACACAGGAACTGGACACCAAAATAAAAGTCCCAACCAGGATGTCAGAACACAGACCATAACAGCTCTGCACATCTTCACTTTGTTTATTCCTTGTTTTTTTTACAATAATTAATCAAAACAAATTGCACAAATGATATTGCTAAAGTATTGTAAGGTAAGGTTTCTGCAAACAGGGCTTTCCACACAGAAATCTTCATTCATTTACAGGTGGTTACAGAGTTGGTAACATTTTCTGTTGGTTTAACTACTTTATCTTAGTTTTGGGTTGTTTTTTTTCCCCCATACAGCAGGAGGTGCTTTCTCTTTTGCAATTCTCCCACGTCTGGCCAAACACGCGTGATCTACTGGCCTGCTACTTGCTTAACACTTTACAGCCTGGCTCATACTTTATTAAGTAAAAAGTAAAAATGTTTTATTGCTATCAATGATACACAAAACATCTTTTGATAACTCCACAAAACTAAAAAAGTTCGACACAAAAAAGGAAATTCTATTAACAACCTGCACAGTGCTGGTACAGGGAACAAAACACTACACCTTCACCATGAATCATTCTTGGAGCCAACAATATCGAACAGTTCTTTTAAATACGGCCATGGATGGGGAACGTCTTGCTTTTCTGAATCTGCTACATCGGACTCACCAACACTCCCTGGATCCCTTTCTTCTTCCATATCGCACTGCATGTTTTCTCTCCATTATAACCTGTACACTCACTCAATTTCCCTCTCTAGTCAGTTACGACTTTTACGTTGTGTCATCACCCGTGGAGGTTGAAAAAGTAACAAGCTTATTTTGATAATATAAGGAGTACAAAGTACAGATATTTGTGTTTAAATGTAGGGAGTAAAAGTAAAAAGTTGTTAGAAAAATAAATACTCAAGTAAAGTACAGATACCTGAAAAATCTACTTAAGTAAAGTATTTTTACTTTGTTACTTTCCACCTCTGTCGGTAAGACACAGTAGGTCAATTCGGTGATCAGTTATCAAATCATTTACTAACAGAGGTTTAGACGAAAGAGACCAAATATTTAATAAAAAATCCACATCTGACTGTTCTGTTTTTCTGTTCAGTAAGAGGAGTGGTCTTAATTTTTATTAGGTTTTTATGAATAACTCTTGTGCTAACTTCTGATTTATATGATTTAGATGTTCAAGGAGCAGACAAACTTGTCAAACTTTAGGTTGGCTAATAAACTTGGCCAAATTTCTAGAGATGAGAGCTGCACCATTCAAAGTGGGATGGATGCCGTCCCTCGCTACCAGACCGGGTTTTCCCCAGAAAGTGGCCCAGTTGTCTATGAAGCCCACATCGTTTGCTGGACACCACTTAGACAGCCAGCGACGGAACGACAACATGTGGCTAAACATGTCATCGCTGGTCAGATTGGGGAGGGGTCCAGAGAAAACTACGGAGTCTGACATTGTTTTAGCAAAGTTACACACGAGTCAACATTAATTTTAGTGACCTCTGCTTGGCGTAATCGGGTGTCATTGCTGCCGACGTGAATAACAATTTTACCATATTTATGATTAGCCTTAGCCAGCAGATCCAGATTTGACTCAGTGTCACCCACTCTGGCCCCAGGAATACATTTGACTATGGTCGCTGGTGTCTCTAGCTTCATGGTTCTGACTATTGAATCGCCAATTATCAGTCGGTTTCTCAGCGTGTGTGTCGCTGAGCGGGGAAATCTGCTAGAAACGTGAACAGGCAGTTGATGAGCCGTGGACTTCTGCTTAGGAGTACGTTTCCAGCGGACCGTCACCCAGGCTAATTCTCCGGGCTGCTCCGGAGCCTCTGTCGGACAGCTAACAGACCCTGAACTCGGTGACTCCACACCTGCTAATGGGGCTAGGCTAGCTGGTTTTTGTTCAAAGGTGATCACCTACAAAGGTGCACCTTGCCTCAAAAACATGAGAAAAAAACAAATAATCTCTTTTTATGTAATCTGTATGAAAGTAAGGAGCAGTACGGTTTCTCTTGTCTCACCTCATTATAGCTCATGTGATCCCGCCTCACACTGAGCGCACTGTTCATATGGAAATAATCTGAGGTGAGCCAGGTAATTACAGGTATTTACAGACTGTGCCATTGTTTGAGAGTATAATGCAATAAATGTTTTTACCATACTGCAGTATAACATCTGTCACTCTTATCAATCAATATCACTCAGCACACATCAAACCTTTGCTGAGTTAAGTTCTTTTACTTTTCTGTTTTACTTGCAGCTGATATTGCTCCTGACCTTTCTGTCAGGATGATGTTCACAAAGATAGCAAATCATCACATATTAGCATTCAACTCTTCAAGTTTGTTCTTATGCATCTGTCTGCATACATCTAGGACAGGGAATGAGTCCTGAGTGTGTGGTTTTTGCAGTGTTGGAAAATGAGTGCATGGGGACTACTTTAATGGGATTTGCAGTAATTATATGACAAAACACTGGTGAGTCAGAGGTGGTGTAGTGCAGAGGCTCATGGGTCAGGAGACAGAGCACCCAGGCCAAGGTAATTTGTAAATGTCATTCAGGCTTTTCCCCTGATGATGTGTCACTTTCTGCATCATATGGGAGGTGACAGTTAAGTGGATGGTGGTACATTTTTGAGGTACATGTCCTCAAGCATTGCTCAGTTTTTAGATTTCTGTATCTTACTTGAGAGTACTTGGTACTTAAAGTGTTGTTTTTACTAATACTTCAGTACTTTTATTTCCAAATACAGGACTTTCATCCAGTATTTACACCCAGTGGTATTGCTACTTTTACTGAAGTGAGAGGTCTGAGTATTTCCACCACTACCAGTGGGTATGATGATGTAACTTATTTTCTTCATTGCTGAATTTATAATATTGTATTATGTTAAATAGATTAAATTTAATCTGTGGAATGGCTTACAAGTTACCTTCAAAAGCAGCAAAGCAGATACAATTATTGGCTAAAACAATGCTATGTCAAAATAATTTTGGTCAACTTGATGTTCCTACATGTAGTGATAAGATTGCTGCCACAGGAGACCGGGGTTTGAATCCTGGCTCTACCCTAGCTCCAGTATCTTCTTACCTCATGTGAAAGAGAATCGTGCCAGCTCAGACTTTGCCTGGATCAACAAAGTCTGTGTCAGATTTTGAGGAACCAGCACAATCTGATGACAAATGGGTTACTGGAATTAGAGCGGGACATTAATGGATGAGAGAAAAGAATAGGGAAGTGTTGCAGTGCAATTACACAAGCTGAGACATCAAAGAAACATCAAAACAACTGGTATCTCAGTGTTTCCAATATCAGTGTAACAGCAATTGACCTAAGGTTGAAGATCATGGCGAGAATCCATACCTGGAAAATGCAGATTACCAAGATGTTCTCCATTAAGCCCCCAAAAGTGTACTTTCACTGGCAGAGTAACAACCTGAAAGCAGACCCACCAGCCTAGAGACTGAACAATACTAGAAAAACATATAGAAGAAGAAAGCATCACATAACAACAATGCAGCATAGCATATATTGAGGAAGGCTACAAGTACCTTGGAATCCCACAGGCAAATGTGAATCAAGAAGAAGCAGCAAGGACAGCAGCCAAACCCAAATACCTACAGAGAGTAAGTCAAGTCATAAGAAGCCAGTTAATGGGAAGAACAAGGTCCAAGCCATCAATACCTACATCTTGCCAGTCATCAGATACCCCACTGGCATAATAAACTGGCCAAAAGAGGAGATAGAGGCCACTGATGGTTCAGAAGTGCACTGACAAATGTCAAGACAAGGAAGCTCCTCACAATGCATGGAGGGTTTCACCTCAAATCCAGCATAATGAAAGTAAGAGTAAAGTAAAGTAAGAGAAAGGAAGGAGGCTGTGGACTGGTGAGCGTCAGAGCCACCATCCGAGATGAAACAATAAAAATCCATGAAGATGGCTCTGAGTGATGGAGTGCTTAGTGAATATCTCAGGCAACAGAAGCCTGATGAAGAGAGAGAGGAGCAAGAACCACCATGGCAGGACAAACCCCTGCACAGTATGTACGACCGACAGATAGGAGAAGTGGCTGATATCGAAAAGTCCTACCAGTGGTTAGAAAAGGCTGGACTGAAAGACAGCACAGAGGCAGTAATCATAGCAGGGGCGGAATGCAGTACTGTATTGGGACCTGTTATTGGCAATACTCAATATTAACTGACTCGAACAGAATGGAGACTGGGGGGGAAACATTCATCAAAACATCCCTAATTTTAAATGTAACAACAAAACATTTATTTATATTTATATGTCTATTTACCTTGTTTTTGTCCTTCAGGCCTTTCATTTAAATGTATTTTCTTGGGACTACAAAGCACATTGAGTTGCTGATTTGCAGATTTACCCTAAAACAAATTCAGTTGTAAGCGCAAGTGTCTTCAGTTAAAGCCACTGGCCTTTTTTATCCAAAAAGATTCTAGAAAGAGCTATTCATGTTTTTATTTGAAGTTGACTTAAATATTTTAATACTCTCTGCAACCAGCCATCTTTTAACTGGTAATTGCAATATTATGCCAGTGTTTGCTTCTCTTCCCTATTCATTAAAGGATTCAATTCAAGAGTCTTGTAATGACTTTAAAATCAAACACTTAACCCTCCTGCCTGGCTGACCTCCTGCAACTTTATCATCCTCTAAGGTGTCTGCTAATCATTTATTGTTGGTTGTTCATAAATTAAAGCTAATCGTAAGACAGACTATATTAAAAACCCAGGAATAAAAGCATGAGAGTGTGGTTTTTGGTTGTGGATTTTTTTTCTTCATTTTATTATGTTTTGCTTTCTTGTCTTTATTGATTTTCTCCTTTCTTTTTGTCTAAACATTTGTCTATATACCTCTTCATTGTTGATCTTTAATTGATTAGAGAGTCATTAACTTGTAGTCTTGTACAACACTGTGGTGAGATCATGTTGTTTTCAAATATGCTATATTATTAAATTGACATTGACAATACGATGCACCAGACACTGAGTACAAATTAAATGAACAAGGAAAGATTTGTAGCCCTGTTGAAATTATGGAAGGGGCAGCACGGTCTCTGAGTGGTTAGCACTGTTGCCTCACAGTAAGAAGGTCCTGGGTTCGCAACCTGACCTTACTGTGTGGAGTTTGCATGTTCTTGGCAGATGGCCGCCCAAACTGAGCCTGGTTCTGCTGGAGGTTTTTTCTTCCGTTAAAGGAAGTTTTTCCTCTCCACTATTGCCAAGTGCTGCTCATAAGGGATTTGTTTTTTGTCAAGTGCCTTGAGATGATTGTATTGTGATTTGGTGCTATACAAATAAAATTAAATTGAAATTTAAAAAAAAATTGAATTAGGGTCACAGGGATCTGCTGGAGCCTATCCCAGCTCTCTTTGGGTGAAAGGCAGGGGTACACCCTGGACAGGTCACCAGTCCATCGCAGTCAAAATTTTTTAATATCCATCAGTTATCCCCTTTTACTGGCAGAGTGTACATTTCATAGAGTGATATGATTAACGCAACAAGTAAACAGTCAAAAAACAGAAAGATTTTGACACATTATAGTTGGCAACCTGAATCATGGTTTATACCATAAGGTATCAGTGCTGATACTAATATGTACGGTGGCCAACAAGGGCAAACGCGCTGCAACACCCAAAACCCCTGCAAAAGAGAAACGCTGCAACAACAACAACACCTGCAAAAGAGAAACGCTGTAACAACGAAAACATCTGCAAGAAAGAAACGCTGCAAAAGAGAAAACACAACGGAAGTGTGTCAGGCCGATAGGGGGACCCCGAACTGAGGGGTGCTATGAACAAAGAACTTTTACAGAGGCGAGAGAGACACATGTAATGATATAAGTCACTTCTCATTTTGGAGGCTGCGTAATGACGCAGCTTATAGTGTTGAATTGCAACAGAAGGAGCGTCCTCTGATGATTGTTCTCATGTGCTAATATGTGCTAACAATGTTCTATTACATTTGTTTACTTGATCAAAAGTGTCATATAACATTGGGAGACATGGGGGGGGGTTTGCGGGGTGGAACATCTGAAGGTACGTTTTCCATTTATTATTTTTTAAACACTTGGTCGTCATCTTTTACAATACTGTACTTTTATAATACTGTAAAACATGACGGCCAAGTGTTTAAAAATAAATAAATGGAAATACTACCTTTTCTTTGTGGCTTCTGGAAAACCTATCCAAACTCTGTTCATAGCATCCCTCAGTTCGGGGTCCCCCTATCGGCCTGGCGCACTTCCATTGTGTTTTCTCTTTGGCAGCGTTTCTCTTTTGCAGCTTTTCTTTCTTGCAGGTGTTTTCGTTGTTGCAGCATTTCTCTTTTGCAGCGTTTGTCTTTTGCAGGTGTTGTCATTGTTGCAGTGTGTTTGCCCTTGTCGGCCACCGCAGATATGGGTGTAAAGATCAGTGCCTCCCTGTCTCTGACACTTCTTTGGCATCTCTTAGTTACTCATTTAGCACAACTTGTTTCACTTTTAGCTCAAAGAGGTAAAACAGTAAGATTTCGGATTAGGATAGTTTACTCAACTTTAAACTTTAATGTTGCCTTTGTTTCAAGCTATTAAAAAGTGCATTCAACATATTTAAATTAGCAACTGCTAAAAGTGCTCCAACAAATTTTAAACCACTATACCAATTTGCCATTGCTTGTTTGAACCTAAATGAATAGTTATTACCGTTGTCACTAAAAGAGCAAATTTTGCACTAAATTGAGATTATTCTTCACCTTCTCCATAGGTTACTGTCATGAGGCGGCAGTGCCGCCTCTTCCTCTCCTTTTCCCTCGTGTGTCTCTTTCCCTCTCCTGTCTTGTCTGTCTTGTTATGTTTATCATTTGCAGGTGTGCCAGAGAAGAGGGCGTGGATCCCCATTATACATTCTGTCCATAACAGCTCCAGTCTTCTCCAGCCACATCGCCAGTTCGTCTAGTCTACCTTCCTGGTAGTTACTTCACTCGGCCCTCAGAAATTGAGAAAGAAAATTACTACTTATCTTGTCTTTACTCTACAGGTTGTATTCTCCTCCACTGCTTCCTTGCCGTCTTTCCTGCATCTCCAGCTTGGTGGAGATTAGTGTATACCTGCTCCCGGCATTCTGTTGTAACCTATCATCTCTGGTCATCATCGGACAGCCGTCAACTTGGACACAAGAGCTCATCCTGTTGGTACCGATCTTCTCCAGTCACCAGCAGGCTGCCGTCAACTCGGACACAAGAGCTCCTGGATAGAGACACTCTTCGTCTCCAGCATTTTTAAAAACTGTCAAATAAAAGTCTTGCTAACTGTGATCTGCATTTGGGCCCTCCAGCCATTTGCTAATGTCCATGACTTTTCAACAGATTGTATTTACATCTTATTTCCTACACAAAAAATATGTAAGTACTTTTTGCAAACAACAGATGAAAAATCAGCCTCTGTCTGCAACCACCTTGCTCTCAAACAGCATTAAAAAGGAGCCAATTCTTTACTAAGTGTGTGGAAGGACAAATAAACAGTATGACATAAATTTCCTGCAGCAGTTGCGGCATTCAGTGGTGACTTTTATAGCGTGAAAGTGAGAGTAGAGGTGCTATCAGACTATTGGGCTTTATTACAGTGGGTATAATAGGGCTGGCTGGAGAGTTTTATGCATTTCTGTCTCACTGAGTGCCATCGCATCTCTCCATTCTCCACCAGCATGATTGTTGCAACAGCAGGTCATCTGTGATAGGCTATTGTGCCCATTCTCCAAAAGCCCTTCACCTCCGCAGTGATGCCTCCTCTCTTCTTCAGCCTCTGCTGATTTGCAGTGGGACCCCCACTTGCACTCTCCCCTTTTCTCACTGTCTGCATAAAGAGCTCTATCTATCAAAGCCAGACTCAATCTCTCACTGGTTCTCTGCCCTTCGATCAACTATCTGTGAAAACAGCAGCTTATAGACCTGAAGCATATATGAGGGCTGCCATGATTACATTTAAGATCCACCAATGGAAACGCCAACACATAACCCTATCCCTATCCCTTCCCCACGCCCTGACTTGTCCTGTAGCTGGCATCATCAAAATAAACAAGAGGGATTGGTTCAACACCTCTTGAGAAAGTCATTATTTTATTAAAAAACACAATTTTATAGGCCTCTACTTCCTTACCACCATTCAGCAGGTCTGTACTTGTAAAGTATCCATACAGTATAAGTACAATGCAAAATAAAACAAGTTATACTGTAAGTTATAAAATTTACATTCATTCAATGATTAAAGACACAGAATCCCATTTATCATCATACATCATACATATACATACACATATTATAGGCTGCTTAAAAATTAGGGGAACATTTAATCACCACAGTATAACACCAGTTTCAGCCTTTGAGTTCAATTTTTCACATTAACTTAGTGTGATTTTGAATACAGCCCGCCACATTATACAATGTACATTATTAAAGATTTTCAACTTGAATAATTTGTTTATCAAGGGCCAATGTGCGATTTAAGTGTTCTCTTAATTTTTTTTTTTTTTTTTTGAGCAGTATCACCCACATTTCTATATATTGATTAGTGTATTCACCAAAGTAATTACTTGGTGGGTGAATGGATTTGATTAGTTGTATAGATGAATACCTGCAGATTTACCGGAAATATTTTATAACCTGACATAGGCTAGTATCCACAGGAATTGTGTTATATAATATTGGAGTCATCATCAAGGTCCATGCAAGAAGTATTGTATCTTATTTTCCACTCTCCTGTAGCTGGCATCATCAAAATAATCAAGAGGCTGCTCTCCCACTCCCAGCAAACCAATTCTGGTAAATTTAAATTGACAGTCTTCTTTTTGTGTATTATTGTTAGCCCAAAAGTAGGCAAATTTAAATATCTCTATAAAATGCCAGTAAGTACTAATATGTCCTTTTGATCATTAGCAACCAGGATATGACCTTAGTGTGTCTACGGTTAATAACCAGCCTTAGACATATAGTATTGGTATTGGTATCTATGTGTAAAATGTTGGATACCAATTAGGTTTTAAAATAAAATTCTGTGGATATGACCAAAGTTTGCCAGCACATGAGTTTGTGATGACTGTCAGTGAGTCATTGGGTTTGAAATGGTTAAAAATACAGCCACGCTAAATACAATAAGTAGTTTCAAATTGGTAAGGTAAGCTGTGAAATTGAAAAGGGCAACTAAGTTACAAAAACCCTTAAAAGGCCTCAGAAGATTATGACCACTTGAATTAACTTGCCTTTAATTAGTTTGGTGCAGGTATGATTGTAAATTTATGTGATCTGCACAATAACAACAGATTTTACATTGGTATCGACTGCAAAACAGCAAACTGCCGTCCTTCTCACTTACTGTATTTGTTGTCTTATCCATGAGATAGAAAGATTGGTTAGAAAAGAGGCACTGAGAAAGAGGAAGGGATATAGTGGTACAGAGTTTTAAGCCTTGCAAGGCTCAGTGATTTGCCCTAGTCCCCTTTTCACACTCCAGGCCTGACTGCAGCCAAATATGGTAAGAACTTAATACCACCAGGGACCCAGCCCATTTGAATGCTCAGGCTTCCTTTATCACTGGTACAAGTGATGCAGAAAAATTGCTAAGGATTAATTCCTGTAGATACACATAGCTGGGGTCAGTGCTTACAGCTTTTTCAGAGGTGGCAAGAGTGGGGCTTTTTTGGATGCTTTTATAAATGATGGGATGGGCCTTACTATTAAAGCCTTGCCTTTTGTAAAGCTGAGGGGGGTACCCAAGTTGATAATGTAACTTCAAATGTTCTTATAAGACATAATAGCATACATGTACAAAGTGATAAGGGAATTAAGGCTTTTTCAGGACTCCTGAAAAACTTGAGTTTACACCAAGGTTCCCACAATGTAAATGGTTTTATTGCCTTGTTGGCTCTGAACTACACTATACTAGTATATATCACACACTAAATGCAGTGCATAGCAGGATTTGACTGGGAAAGGGTAAGACAGGATGGAGTAAAGTTTTAAAGAGGATGTTCTCTTGCTACTCCACTTCTTTTACAGTGTCCATTAACATCAGGAAGACAAGAGTGAAGCAGGCGGCTGCAGTAGCAGACCTTTTCTGAGCACTGACTAAGGACCGTTCATATTAAGAATTCCTTTAGGAATGGATGGAAGCTCCTAAACCTATGGAATGTACAGAATTAATGCTTTAGAAAAGTTGATATCCTTGAGTAACAATGTTCCACAAGGTTAAAATGCATTAATCACAGTAGATCCTCAATCTACTGTGATTAATGCTTCAGATCCTTCAATGCTTGCATTGTCTATGTGTTATGTTAGATGTAAAATGTACAATAAATCTACAATATTTCTGTATGTACAAGACTAGCCACAGCACTAGAATACTTTGGTGTCTGTCATAGAGTTAGATTTGGGTATGAATGGTAGGAACGTTTTAACATCAATGTCAGGGCAAGGGACATTTTAGGCATGAGGTGCCAGCTAATTTGTGGTCATTGCTCATGTCTTTTTTTATTAAGAGAACTTTATTACTATGAAAATACCCCACTTTGCTGCTACTGTATATGAAGCACCATTTATATAACTGTAAAAACCTAGAAGATGCTGAACAGCACCACATTAAACAAAGAGATGTTTTTGTTACTTTGCCTAACCTCTGAGTATAGTTACGTCAAGTATTATGGTGTTTACAGCAGCTCCAGGTCAGTCTTTAAGTGCACTATGATTACTAGGCATATAAAAATCAGTCCCAATGTCCAATTCATTTTCTTTCTCCTACTATAACGCCTTAACCTGCATCTCAACAACCCCCCACCCCCTCACTCACACACACACACACACACACACACACACACAAACACGAGCACACACAATGAAAGACTGCTGCAGCAGTCTAAAGGTGAGATAATAGCAGCACACACACTGTCACCCATCTAGTGGAGTGCACTTTGAGCACCAGTCCACACCACACAGCGAAGCTATCATGAGACTATTCAGTGTAAATGCACAGACACATTCACACAGACACAAACACACAGTTCAATAAACACAGACAATCATTCCTTTCCCCCATCACTTTCTTACATTCACACACACTGAGAGCAATCAGCATGGGCATTCCCCTTCCCTTAATGCTGATGACACTGTTTCCATTTCTTTGGAGACAGTGCTCTGTAGCTGTAGTGATATGGATTCTTATGGCCGACACACTCCATTGGCCAGAGGCTTGCTTCCAGCCACATAGCTTTGTTTATGTGTAATACCATATCAAAGTGAGTTACTATTGAGAGGTAGCTAAATCAAATATGTGGTGTGAGGAGACAAAATCACCAGGTTTCCCATTTCAAAGTCATTTACCCTTGAATGTTATTCTAAAACTGTTGATAATGAGTGGTTTTTATGATGTCATTGGGATGCCAGAGACACATAATGCCTGGCTCCCCAGAGGTGAAAGATGAAAGTGAATATACTCACTAACCATCAAGGAAAGCATAATTTCACTCAACTCTACAACACTGTATTACTTCTGCATTGGATAAAAGGTCATGTTCAAATGTTCAGCTTTGTATTTGTGGCACAGGGGTACACTGAGGAAATGTAGGTAAAACTAAGTGTAGTTCAGCAAAAAGAAGAAAGGAAGGATAGATGTCATCCAGCAGCCACAGGAGAATGTTAAATAACCAATGAACATTTTTTTCATTTGTCATTTCAATATTCAAATAAACTATTTACTAATAATAAAGGTTTGAAGCTAAGACAGGGGCCTGTGGAACCATAATAATGTAATAAAACATGTAACATACTAAAAGTTGATCATGTAATAATCTGCCAAAAATGTAATAGGATATAATATGTACAATACTACAGTCCATGCAGGTTGGGAGGGAAACAGTGCATGAATTAGGCATACAATTACACCTCATACCAGACTTTTGAATGGTAACATTTTATTTGTTATGACATATGTTTTGAAAATATGTTTTATTACATTTTAAACAAAAACATTATTAAATATTGACACTAGACCCATGATGTAATAACACAAAATATGATAACTGATTACATTATTAAAATATCACATTTTGTGCTCACAATTTTTATTAAAATACTGGCAGACATTATTCATTATACTCCACACATTCTTTATATGATATTTGTGCTTTATTTTAAAAACAGGAACTGCACATTAATATTTGTTAATATGAACTCAGAAATTTCACTCTGTAAGGTCCCGAGCCCTCTGACCTCCGGGAGATCCCTTATTTTGAAATGCCAGCAGGATCTGACTTCTACCCACGACTATCATCCTTGATGAGTTAATTGTCTTCACCTGTCCTCTGTTCTTTTTCCCATCTGATAAATAGGGGCTGTCGGCTCCTGGAGGACTGCCAGGTTGTCTGCCGTCATTACCGGACCGAACCGGACGCCTTTGAACGCCCTCCATGTCCTCACCTGTTCTGGGATTTCCACGTCGTTCATGATCAGGAAAGTGATTCCTTCTGTTTGTTTTTTCTGGCGTTTCCTGCCTTTGTCGCCTCTGCTCAGGACTCCGAAGTCACGGATTACCCAGGAGTTAAAAGGCTGTTGTTTTTCTTTTGCTTAAGAGACTTGGTCCAGACCCCGGACTAATACGGTCGGAGTTTGTCAAGCTCTAGTATTGCTTTGTGTCAAATAAAATCCTATTTTCAAACTACTAAACAGTCTACCAGTGTGAATGAACTGTGCTCCCTATTTCCTGTACCTGGAAGCATGACAGAACAACCTGGCCAATCAAGGGACCACACATCATCCACACCAGCGTCATGGTGTTCCGACATCGAATCCGCTCTTCAATCTCATGAAAATCAGCTGTCGAAGATGTCGCGGAGTCTGGATCAAGTATCCTCTCAGTTGCTTCAAGTACTCCAGGTAATCTCCCCACCAAACCCTGCTCTGGTTCCTCTACCGGCTTCACCACCTCCCTCAAAGAGGGCAGAGTACATCGAACCTCGGCTTGAACCTCCGGCTCGTTACTATGGGGAATCTGGTTTCTGCTGCACTTTCCTTTCACATTGTGAGCTGAACTTCTCCTTGCAACCTTCCTCCTTCCCCACTGAGGAATCAAAGGTAGCATACACGCTCACACGCCTAGGAGGTGATGCGGCGGTCTGGGGAACAGCCGCTTGGCGTAGAAGTGCTGACTTTTGCCAGTCGTTTCAGACTTTCGGAAAGAAACTCTCCAAGATCTTCGACCCGGTGCGCCCCGAGGTCCAAGCTACGGTCCACCTGGCCAAGTTAAAGCAGGGGACCCGACCACTAACCGAATACATCATCCGTTTCCAAGCTCTCGCGGAAGTCAGCACCTGGGGCCCTGCGGCCCTTTATGATCATTTTTATTTGGGTCTCAATGATCGGCTGAAGGACGACCTAGCCCATCAGCCCAAACCTAAGGACCTAGACACCATGATAGAGATCACCACCCGCCTAGATCAGCGTTTCCAGGAGCGGCGAGCAGAACAAGGCAGGGCCGACACCGGCCCCACTTACAGCGCCACTAGACTGCCTGACTCCGAACCAGCCCTGCTGACACCTAGTGCAGAGCCTATGCAGTTAGGCCGAAGACGTCTCAGCACGGCTGAGAGGGATCGGCGAAGAGCCCTCAATTTATGTTTCTACTGCGGCTCCTCTGAGCACCTACTGGCAAACTGTTTGGGAAAAGGCCAGGCTCGGCCGGCGCAGAGGGGATTCTGCTGAGCCATTCCCACACAGTCAGTGCCAACCGCCCCCTCACCAGGATTACCCTTGGCGTTCCTCCGCGACAACAGCAGTGTCAGGCCCTTATCGACTCCGGATCTGACGCAAACTTCATCTCCAGCTCCCTGGTCCAGAGTCTGGGTCTAGAGGTAACGCCACTCCGTCAACCCCTGCAGGTGAGAGCGCTGAATGAAGTTTTGTTACATAGGTTAACTGTCATCACAACACCTGTCTTCATGTCCATTGAGAATCACCAGGAGTTGTTAACTTTCCATGTCATTGACACTCCCCATCCCTCCGTAATATTAGGGATTGCCTGACTCCAGACCCATAGGCCCCACATAGACTGGTCCACGGGGAGGATTCTGGGCTGGGGTCAACTATGTTGCACTACCTGCCTATACACTGCTCCAACCCCAACTCCTTCTTTTCCACAGTCATCCTACCAGCCCGATCTCTCCACTGTCCCACAGATTTACCATGACCTCCAGGAGGTTTTCAGCGAAGACCGGGCCAAATCTCTTCCACCTCATCGCCCATACGACTGCGCGATTGACCTATACCCCAGCATGGTGCCACCAAGAGGGCGGTTGTTTCCCTTGTCAGAGTCCGAAAAGATAGCAATGGACCAGTATATCCAGGAGTCCCTAGCTGCTGGTATAATCCGCCCATCCAAATCACCAGCGGGGGCGGGTTTCTTCTTTGTGGATAAGCGGGACGGGGGCCTACGCCCCTGCATAGACTATAGGGGATTGAATAATATCACAATTAAGAACCGCTACCCCCTCCCTCTCCTAACATCGGCCTTCGAGCTCCTGCAGCACGCCACCATTTTTACCAAGTTGGATCTTAGGAGCGCTTATCACCTTGTACGAATCAGAGAGGGAGATGAATGGAAGACCGCGTTCAACACCCCGTCAGGACATTACGAGTACCTAGTTATGCCCTTCAGCCTCACCAATGCACCAGCAGTGTTTCAGAACTTGGTCAATGATGTTCTTGGAGACATGTTAAACCAGTTTGTCTTCGTATATCTAGATGACATACTGATTTACTCCGAATCTGAGACCGAGCACGTTCAGCATGTCCGTGCGGTTCTGCAGCGGTT
Source organism: Mastacembelus armatus (assembly GCF_900324485.2). Taxonomy (NCBI): domain Eukaryota; kingdom Metazoa; phylum Chordata; class Actinopteri; order Synbranchiformes; family Mastacembelidae; genus Mastacembelus; species Mastacembelus armatus. The sequence continues at coordinate 17,634,474 of NC_046645.1, forward strand.
GCTGCAGAATTGTCTATTTGTAAAAGCAGAGAAGTGTGAGTTTCACACCCGAATACCACCTTCCTAGGCTTTGTACTAGCCCCAGGAAGCATTACCATGGACCCTATGAAAGTCCAAACAGTAAAGGAATGGCCGGAGCCCACCACTAGGAAACAGCTGCAAAGTTTCCTGGGTTTTGCCAACTTTTACAGGAAATTCATCCGGAACTATAGTAGTGTGGCGGCCCCTCTCCACCAGTTGACGTCCCCAAAGGTGCAGTTCGCATGGACCCCCGAGGCGGCTCACACCTTTGAAACCCTGAAGACCCTGTTCACCTCGGCCCCAATCCTGCGTTTTCCGGATTCGGACCTTCCATTCGTCGTGGAGGTAGACGCTTCCGACACCGGAGTTGGTGTCATCATCTCCCAGCGGCGCCCCGACGACTCGAGTCTCCACCCCTGCGCTTTCTTTTCGAGGAAGCTGTCTCCGGCCGAACGGAACTACGATGTGGGGAATAAAGAACTGCTCGCCATAAGGCTGGCACTGGAAGAGTGGCGACACTGGCTTGAGGGCGCCAAACACCCCTTTATCGTGGTCACGGACCACAAGAACCTCGAGTATCTCCGCTCAGCCAAGAGACTGAACGTCCGCCAAGCCCGGTGGGTGATTTTTTTTTTTTTTTTTTTTTTGAAAGATTTCACTTCAACTTGTCATTCCGCCCCGGCTCCCAAAATGCCAAGGCCGACGCCCTGTCCCAACTGCATGCCGCGCCGGATGTCGTTGAGGAGCCCAAATTTATTCTCCCCAGCTCGACTCGGTTGGGGGTCGCCCAGCTCGACCTGGAACAAGAGATCCTTCATTGGACCTCGGGGCACCCCACTCCTTCAGCGTGCCCGCCTCGGCATCTTTTCGTTCCCCCTCGTTTCAGATCCAAGGTACTCCACCTCTGCCACAACTCCCAACTTCATGTTCACCCAGGGATCAAGCGGACGCTCCAGATTTTACGCCAACGATTCTGGTGGCCTACGATGAAGGAGACAGTGACCCAGTACATCACGGCTTGTCCAGCCTGCGCCCGTGCCAAGGCCTCTCGTAGGGCCCCTGCCGGCCTTCTGCACCCGTTGCCGGTTCCACAACGACCCTGGTCCCATTTAGCTCTAGATTTTGTCACCGGGCTGCCCCAATCACAAGGCATGAACACAATCCTGACTATTGTGGACCGTTTTTCTAAGATGGCCCACTTCGTCCCCCTACCACAGCTACCATCAGCCCCCACCATGGCCCACATCTTAACGGAACATGTTTTCCGCCTCCATGGCCTGCCTCAGGATATCGTTTCTGATCGGGGTCCACAGTTCATCGCCTGTTTTTGGAGGCAGTTCTGTCGCCTACTGAACATTTCCATCAGCCTTTCCTCCGGGTACCACCCGCAGTCGAATGGCCAAGCGGAGAGGGCAAACCAGGACCTGGAAACCGGTCTCCGACTACTCTGCTCCACTGACCCGACCACGTGGGTCGCCAACTTACCCTGGGTCGAGTACGCACACAACACCATTCCCTCAGCAGCGACAGGCCTGTCCCCGTTTCAGGTGGTCTATGGTTTCCAGCCCCCCTTGTTCGAACCCCAGGTGGCCGACGCCGTGGTACCCTTGGCAGCAGCGGCCGTGCGGCGGTGCCGTGGAATCTGGCGCCGGGCCCGCCGCCAACTACTTCTCTCTGGCACTTCCTACGCTTCCCAGGCCGACAGGAAACGCCGTCCAGCTCCATGCTATAGACCCGGTCAGTGAGTGTGGCTCTCCTCCAGGGATATCCCCCTACGATCTGACTGCCCTAAACTAAACCGCCGGTTCCTGGGCCCCTTTACCATCGAGTGGGTCATCAACCCAGTAACGGTCCAACTACGCCTGCCCCCAACCATGAAGGTCCACCCTACATTCCATGTCTCCAGGCTTAAGTCCGTCTCTTCCTGCCCACTCTCCCCTCTGTCCAGACCCCCTCCTCCCCCCCGGCTCTTCGAGGGGGGTCTGGTCTACACAGTTCATCGCATCCTACGTTCCCGCAAACAGGGCCGCGGGATCCAATACCTGGTTGATTGGGAGGGCTATGGCCCGGAGGAACGGTCCTGGGTGCCCCGGCGTCATGTTGTGGACTCGCAGCTCGTCCGGGAGTTTCACCGGCTGCACCCGGACCAACCTCGGGGGCCGTCAGGAGCCGGCCGTCGGGGGGGGAGTACTGTAAGGTCCCGAGCCCTCTGACTTCCGGGAGATCCCTTATTTTGAAATGCCAGCAGGATCTGACCTCTACCCACGACTATCATCCTTGATGAGTTAATTGTCTTCACCTGTCCTCTGTTCTTTTTCCCATCTGATAAATAGGGGCTGTCGGCTCCTGGAGGACTGCCAGGTTGTCTGCCGTCATTACCGGACCGAACCGGACGCCTTTGAACGCTCTCCATGTCCTCACCTGCTCTGGGATTTCCACGTCGTTCATGATCAGGAAAGTGATTCCTTCTGTTTGTTTTTTCTGGCGTTTCCTGCCTTTGTCGCCTCTGCTCAGGACTCCGAAGTCACAGATTACCCAGGAGTTAAAAGGCTGTTGTTTTTCTTTTGCTTAAGCGACTTGGTCCAGACGCCGGACTAATACGGTCGGAGTTTGTCTGGTCACCCATTCTAGTTTTGTTCATTGAGCTCTGTGAGGAAGGGATGGAGAAGTGAGGATCTTCAGCTCCACCTCCTGGTCAAGCCCTAGTATTGCTTTGTGTCAAATAAAATCCTATTTTCAAACTACTAAACAGTCTACCAGTGTGAATGAACTGTGCTCCCTATTTCCTGTACCTGGAAGCATGACACACTCAAAACTACAATTGTCAATATTCTAGTATTGTAGATGAAAAGTTGGGGCATGTCCACAGTATTTGGTATACCATGAACATCTCTGCTGTGCTTGTCCTGTGAGCAGCCAGCACCTCCCCTCATGACATACTGCACCTTGATTTTGTAGTTAGTTACAATATTACTACAACAACAAAAATTAAAGGAATTAAAATCAAAGGAAATCTTTGAAGTAAATCTACTAGTGGGGTAGTTAGTCAACTAAACAATAAAAGTGATTAGATCAGGGGTAGGGAACCATTTTGAAGTGCTGTGCCCTTCTATTTTTTTAAATGCTAATCACTGTGCCATTTTACTAGGTTTTTTTTTTTTTTTTTTTTAGGGGGGGTTGGTGTCAACAATGAATCTATGGGTAATTACTGGTGCTGAGTGTAATGATTGAAATGGAGTCTGACCATTGTTAGCATGAAGAGTGAGTGAATTGCGTCTAGAAGGAGGAACCCAACGATAAATGTCAGTTGCCTGGTAACAGCATATAACAAATGCCACCTGTCTGTGGTACAATTAAAATCCAGGACATTTTGGGGTTATTTAGAAATTCCAGGCGGACGCTTTTTTATGGCCCCAAAAAGAGGACATGTCCGGGAAAAAGAGTACGTCTGGTCAAATGTGCTTGGGATGCCATGGGTTTTCTCTCAGCCTGCCAATTGTGGGACGCGTGTGTTAAGTTGCCGACCCCTAGATTAGATAGTTAGCCAGTGTCTACCAAAATGTCCTCTATAAAACAATGCATATGTATTTCCTGATCTCCTACATCTGTCCATGCCAGGTACACATATTTTTTTACATACCATTATGGATTTTTTGAGTGCCTTATATTGCAGACAGAGTTGCACACTAAGCATTCAGACACCACTACAGGATGACAAACACACTATGGTGCTGTATATAGTGAGTAGTGAGTGATTTGGGACCCAGCCACATTCTGTTCACTTGAAGATGTGCTGTCTGAAAGCAATTGCCAGCATCATTTTGGTTTGAAGTCATCATTACAAATGGATAATATGTACAATAAAGTGAAGAGCTTGCAATGTTATCTCCTTCACTGTATAAAATGGAATGTCTTAAATGTATTCACATAAAAATGTGTCAAAAAGGGAAGAGTATCCTCCTATTTATCTGCTTTATTCTACTGAAAATACTGAAAATAATTAAATATTAAACAGTAAAATACCGAAAAATGTAAAACACCAAAAAGGTTTAAATACTAAAAACTGAATATTGAATACTGAGTAATACTAAAGTTTCACACCTGCAAGTGGGAAGCTTTAGACTCAAAAGGAATCAGTTACACAATGGGTTTGTATCATATTAAATATGTCAGCTAAGGCCTCTAATATAACTACACATTAAAGCACTAGCATGTGGGATTTGTAGTCTGACCAATTGTTACCCCAGATTTTTTTCAAGGAATTCAGGAGCAAATCCAAGAACAAATTCATAAGTGCCTACATTTAGAAAGAGATTGATGCTCTTATTCCTACACTACATTATTACTACAGGGCTTAGTATAGGAGAGGCTGATGAACTTTTAAAGAGCTGTAATGATGTAGGGATCATCTGTTGTAGTCTTTTGAATGGTTTAGCATTAGCCTTTTTAAACTAACACTTGATAAAAAGAAATGTTGTATTTGCCATGATAATTGCTTAACCAATCCACTGTTGACAATATGAGTGTTCAGGACAACATGCCTCTAAACACTACAACAACAAACCTGTGACAAATTGGCATGAGAAAAGGCCAAAACCAATCTACCAAAACAGTGCTGATGGCCTCTAAAAGTCTATTGTAACTACGGTCACATTTATTTCAAATAAAAGTGAAATTTTCTATGAGCCCTCTAGCCACTTTGAGACTGAAATAATTGAACTGGGAGTGAAGGTGCTGCAGACCTCAGACATAACATTTTGATAGTAGGACAGAGACATTTTTATATGAATTTTCAAGGGCACTGTGCTGCTTCCATGTAGGTCCTCATGGATTTTCAATCAGTACTAACAGTAGTATTTGGTGACTTCAATTCAGGAGAGAAGTACACACAATGATATTTGAATTGGGGTTCAAAAGGCCATAGAGTCATTCAGAATTTGGCTTTCTCTTTTCTTTCCCTCATAGTAGCTGAATGTACCATTTCAGACAGAATGGATGCCTTTGTTTGATATATGGACACAGCCAAATAAAATGACTTCTCTTCATTTGGAATAGTCTCTAAAATTACATAAGGCCTGACAATCAGTTAGACTTGAAATTCATTTTCACTGAGAAAGCCAAATAGACAATTTTAAACTGTGCTTTCACTGTGAAGAGGAAGAAGAGAATGTTGTGGACTAAATTGTGGGACAGCTTTGTACAGGTGAGGAGTTCTTCAAGGTCCAGTGACAAAAACACTGTTGAGGATGGTCAGTGAAGATCTCAGAAAACACAGTGCAGCTCCAGAGAAATTTCTCTAACCTTCCCTCTCCAGCTAATAAATGAATACAAGCTTGTTTGTTTTTGATATATTGAAATGTGCAGAACAAAAACTACCTGAAACAGCAGTATTTTCTGCCACAATAAATCAGCAATGTGTATCGAATGTAAATATATATATATGTATTGAACATTATATGTATTGAACATTAAGGTTTATTATGTCTGGTTTATGAATTATGAATATCATAAACCATCTTAATAATTTGGGGCACAAGATCCTTTGATGACAGATCAACCAGTCAATTAATGAGTAATACAGGATATCAGTCTACAATCTGAGGGAGAGTTCTCCCGATTCAGTGACATATTTACTGTGTGAAATAACATTAATGATACCAGTTGTCTTTTTAAGATTTAGTCAGCTATTTACAATCTATACATGCTATTTACACAGGGGGAAATGGAGGGAGAACTGATCTGAGAAATTAGCTGAATTAAGGAATAAAACATTATAACAGTCTAACAGCAGGTTGTTTACAGTGGTGGAAAAGAAATCTTGAAATTAATTTATGTTCTGTGTTTGAGCCTGAGGTCTAAACACAGTTTAGGAGGAAGCTCTAGTAATTATGGAGACCAACTGAGATTAGTGTGAGACAACCACAGCCACAGGTTACTTGCTTGTCCTTGGGTTTACTGAGGCTCGATCCGTTCCACTGTGGGCTGGTCCGACTGCAGTCTGCCGGCAGGAGTAGGAGCGAGTAGACATTCCCCGGAGCCTTGGGCTTCAGGTCTGAGTCCATTCGTGGCCTTTCCTCGCTCTCCGTCTGGCCACTGCAGGGTTGTTTCATGGAGTTGGTTATTGTGAGATGGTCAGCTGGAGGACAGCCACATGCAGGGAGAATGGCTTTGTTTCTCCTCTGCTGGGCAGTCAAAGCAGTCTCTACTTCATCTTCTCCTCAGGGAGAGAGAGGGTCTTGATGAGTCTGGAAATCTCTTAACTTTCTTTGAATCTGTCTGGAACTCTTAAGGTTAGGGTTAACAGAATTCTGTTCTGGAACTCTCTCCAGCCATTCTGTTCTCTTCTTCTTTTCAGTTCAGTTGAGTTCATTTTCTTTGAGGTGTTCAGTTCCAGAGTTCCAGAGGTCTAAGAGACCCGTTGATGATTTAGATTAAGCAACTACTGATGTGAATCAGAGAGATCTATGGGAAAGAAGCAGTCTAAACATAACTGAGGTCTTACAGATGATTCAAGAGCTACTGTAGTAGAGGATTCATTTATTGCAGGTATAGGAAGCATTTTTCTTTTTCTGGCTACAGCAACAAAAATATTACTTTACAGTCAAAAAAAAAGACTACCCACAATTCCACCTTCTTAATCAGCCAGATCGGGTCAGTACCACTTGGATCAGCATCCTGTAACACACTTGAATACAGGTCCCCCACAATTCAACACACATGTACTGTATATAACCTAATACTACAGCTTTGTCACTTTATGCACAAATCAGTTGTATATTTTAGAGTTTCTAGGTGGGATCGGCTGCATAGATGGGATGGGATAGACTCATATAGCCTACCTGTTGTGGCTCCCCTCTGTAAATAAATGTGATTATGTCCTTCCACAGCATTAACGTACAGGTATATGGTGGCCTTTAGCATTCATTATTAAAGATAATTCCATCACAGCTAATGCTGATTTTTTGTTTTGTGTGCTTAAGGTCATATGTGATGCATCACGTGACAACGAACGTGGAAGCAAAACGAATTTTTCGTAAGTGTGCACTAAGCCACAGATTTGTCCATAGTGAGTAGCCTACAAATATACACCTCTCTGCATACAAAGTGATTAAAACTTCCAGTTCCACTGTGGAAAAGTAGTTGGTCCGTTGCCATGGTGAATCATTGTATCTGTGTTCCACTGATGTGGGCTTTTATATGCTGTCAGGTATGCGCTTTACTCAAGGTAAATTAACTCTGGGTTGATTGAACTAATTCTAATCTGGTTTTCTGAAACCGGGAACTCAGAGTGTCCCATGTCAAGGTCAGTTAACCCAGAGGTCAGGGTTAACTTCGGGGTTTGTTTAAACTGCTTTCTGAAACAGGCCCTAGAGTTAGTTCAGTCAGCTCTGCGTAAATTAACACCGAGTTACCAGCCTGCACAAGGATTATAAAAAGGCATCATCAGTGGTGCCCAAATACAAGGATTCACCATGGCAACTGAGGAAAAAAGGTCTATGTTCTTCACAGAAGTGGAAACAGAAATTCTTGTTTTAACATGAAGAACATGAAAAGCAGCACAGCATCAGCAGCAAAAGAGAGGGAATTGGCAAATTGTTGCTTGAGTTAGTGCATAAGTTTTAAAAAAATTGCATTATTTACACTTATCACACTTACCATGTTTCTCTTAACAGTAAGCTACAGAGAAAAAATGGTAGGATGTGATGGGATGGGTATGGGATTTTATATTCCCTTAGGTACAATCAAATGAGCAAAAGCAATTGGCAGCAGCTAAGAAAGAAATATAAGATCACCGCACAAGCAGGCAAGCCATAGGTTGTGGGGATGCTCATTAGTTTAATCTCATTTGGTTGAAGCATGTTTGGCACATCAAAGTTAAACATTTCTCAGTAGTTTTATTTAAACATCCAGTGGCTTTCATTCCAAAAAGGACAGTGCCCTGTGAAATGTTGTGTGTATGTGTGTTACGTGCCGGGCTGGTCTAGAAAGGTTTTTAGCATCGTAACATAGAAAAGGTTGGAAGCAAAACAAGAAAGAATGAAGAATGTGTGCTGAGAGGCAACCAGGGATTTATTAACAGAAAAAACTGTATAACTGAGCATCTAAGAAAAAGTAGCTAATTAAATGGAGACATCAGGCAAAACGTCCCGACATGTGGTGATGGCTCCTGTCTTTTATCTTCCACTGATCGCAGCTGATTACTGATTGTGAAGACCAAGGTGCTGATCAGCCGGTCGTCACCTGAGGGGCGAAAGCAAAACAAACGCACAACACAAACAAACTATCTTGCATTGTGGCTCTAATACTCCTTGGTATCTTGAGTTCTAACAGGAAGAGACTTGATGAACAAAATAACAGCTGTCTAATAGAAACTTAGAGTTTCTTAAAGAAAACCTACCAGCAAGCCAAAGTAAGTTACCCTGGTAACTGACTCAGACTTTAAATGATCTACGTTTCTGGAACAGAAATCTGAGTTTCTCTCAACTCAGGGTTAAACTACTCTAAGATTTCAATAAACCCACTTTCTGTAATGCCCCCAGGAATCATCTGAGTGTGTATGCTTGCTGGTTCTGCAGGCTCAGGAAACAGTTTTTAAGACAGTATGAGTTAAACAGCATTGAGAAAGCAAAATTGCCTCCACAGATCTTATTCCATCAACCCTTAAGGGGGGCGTGAGGAATGCTTGAGTACATAACAGCATAACATTAACAAGTATGTAGAAGGGCTCCCAGATAAACATAACGTTACACAGAGGATGAGTCTTCACCAACTTCCAAAGCAAAGACAAGTAAATATGATGAGGTATATATATCGCCCTCAACTTCACTGGTACAATGGTGGGTAAAGAGGAGAGGCCACAGTGTTTTGTGTGTCTGAAAATACCTGAACCCAAACAAGTCATGACACCATGTATATGATTTTTTGTTTTCAATACAAAGTTGCAGTTTCATATGAATTACAAAGTTTAAAATAAATTCCAGTGGAGTTTGGAAGGAGAAGGCGTATGTGTGTGACTCATTTTAATAATAGATTAAATATGTCACAACCATCCATCCATCCATTCATAATCTATACCCACTTATTCCTTAACCAGGGTCACAGGGATCTGCTGGAGCCTATTCCAGCTCTCTTTGGGTGGAAGGCAGGGGTACACCCTGGACAGGTCACCAGTCTGTCACAGAGCAAATGTCACAACTGTTACATAAAATCTAAAAAACAAACAAAAAACATATTCTTAGTCTTTACATCTGAGCAGTTGGAAGGAAGATGTGCTTGTTTTGTCTTCAGCTTTCTTATACATTTGAGCTAATAAGCTAGTTTAATTAATTAATTAGCTGCATGTGGACATGTGATTTAAAGGCATCTTAAGCACATCAAATAAGGTGAATCCCTATAGCGTCAAGGACTACGGAAACGGTAGGTACCTTTACTCTGCTAGTGAGGCTAGTCAATATTTAGTTGGACTAGTTTATCTGATTAAGAAGATGGAGAATCAACTTACATTTTTAAATATAAAGGAATAGAGAAAAGTGGGTGGTATAGCCTTAGCTGAAGATAGCGACATGGTAGGTTCACTGTCACTGCATTTTGTTTTTTATCTCTCTTTTAGTTTGTATGAAATTAAGTTTCCCCCTACAGGACCTGATGGTATAATAATTTGGCATGTCAAAAAGTCCTGTGACAAAATCTTGACCAAATATACAGCAGAAGTGGGCACTAAAGCTGGTGATTCATGGACAAGTTGCATCTAAGTTCCACATACATAAATGACTCTAGACTTAACTCACACATGAAGGGGTCATGGTAAGGAAACAAGAAAACACAGGAAGAAGGAAGGATATGAATAATAAATAAAAAAGGAGGAAAAGAGATGAAAGAAATGTACGAATGGAGAATGAGGTCAAAGACAAAGAAAGAAACAAGAAAACAGAAGGGACGAAAGAAGGAGGGAAGAATGACTAATGGGTGAAATTAGAAGGCGAAAAAATAGTAAAGATATGAACTGACACTAAGCGACTTCACTACATCTGGATCATTATGTTAGTAAACTAAAGACAGAGAGGAGAGGAGATATGGTCGAGTGATAAACCTCCCATATAAACTGCCACGAATCAAAATGTATCAAAAATAACAAGAAACTCGTCACCTACAGCTTAAAAGTTTTAAGTGTCTGGATCCATTTAAAGTTAAAATAATGTTTGGATCACAATCAGAAAGTGAGAACATTAAGAGAAAGTTGAAACATTTCCTCATAGAAAACAATGATCAAAAGTTGAATAAAACAAAAAATACAAAAGTTAACAAAAAGAAAATTAATAGCACTCATGTTTTGAAGAAGACGCACATTTGAACAAAGGTTCTAGCCCAAAGTGTCTAAAATATCTATATCTAAAATAAATAAATAAAGTTCTACACTCCCTGCCTTCAGTTTGCCCTGGAAGCATAGAATATTTGTATTTTTGAGTCCATATCTATCTTTAATTCAACAAAGGAAAAGTTAGAGCAGAAGCTCAAAGGGCAACAGTAGATAACAGAAATATCCTGAGCTGATCCTAAGGATCTTTATTGGATCAAATCCAACCATATTTTAAAACGCCGGTATTTGCTCAAATAAAATTCATCAACTGCTTAACCCTCATTACTATTTCCCTACTGCTCAAACTTGGAGTCTGTGCTTCTATCTCTCCTCTCCTCCTCCCTCCCTTACAGGGTTAATTTGCTCACAGATCGACTGGAGCAAAGCAGAGACGAGGTTATATTTTGGGTTGATCACAAGGTTTATTAACCATAGATGCAACAAAATCCTCTAGTAATGCAATTTACCAAACATGAACTTGCAGAGTGGAGTAAATGCATGTTTCACAGGATGCTCATTATGCTAACATTAGTAAATTGTTGAAATCAGCTGAAAACAATTTTATAGAATGTTTTGGTATACTTAATGATACATACCAAATTTAATGAATGAATATGTTAATTTTTTTTTTTTTATAAAATTTGAGGTTGAAACTAAACAGCTCCTTATCTTCACCAATCTCTAATTAACTGTGTGCCTACTCCATAGACTACACACTATAATTGGACACTAAATCAAAGACTTATATACATATATATCTCAGTCTTACAGTTTACAACTCCTCAATATGTCTGATACAGATAGTTACTGCATTTTGCATTTCAATGGCAGTACGAATTAATTTATTTTAAAAAAAATTCCGGTACTCTTGTGGTTACACTACGTACTAAGTAAGAAAGAAAGTAAAGTAAAGTGAGTAGTAAAAGTAGTGAGTAAAAGTTCAGTTCATGTTAATAAGTCATTTGCCATTGGCTAAGACTAGGCTAAAAAAAAATCCAACATGCAGTTACCCTTTCTGCCACTGGGTGTCGCAAAATCCGTTTGTGGTTGCGTAAACCTACAGGTTCAGCACCAGATAAATACTTTTATCTGTTACACCAGGTTTCATGTATCTAGTCAAAGATCAGTTAAACATGGAGCGTATCACCACACGTTACTAAAATAGCAAATACAGTCATACAGTTTACTAAAGTGAAAACATCTTTGTGAACACACATTTCAAGTCTGATATATCACACAGCTGCTGTCACAACCGTATGTTGTCTTTTATTTTATTAGCAAAAATATTCTCAACTGGGCTTCATTAAAACACATTAGAGCTGACCACAGAGAGGGGAGACTGGAGGTTTAACTGTAACACTTCATAGTCTACTTTAATTCACCTCTTCCAAATTACTATTTTATAGTCTACTCTTTAAGGCACCCCGTGTCATTCCTTGTTGTGGAGGATGGTGGAGGTACAAACCATAGCGCTGTCACACCAAAGGCTCAATTCTAACCTGAGTTTTACTCTGGCAGTAAGACTGGGGTCGGTTTTTAAGTTTTACTCTTTCTAACTTAAAAGTTATTATTTTTTTACACTGACAACAGAACAGAAATAGTCACATAGACTGACAAATTGCAGCAGTGCACTTATCGCACACGTAATGGCATAACTTCAGTAAATATTATTAAATATCTGTCACTACAACATGACTAGCCAGATCTATCAAGTCATTGTATCCAAGTTGCGCACAGAAATTTCATTACATTGCAGAGGCATGAGAAAACTGTATTGCACATTTCCAATTGTATGCTGAAAATATTGATCATTCTGTAATCAGAACATTTTCACAGTTTTACAGTCAGTAGGTGTGTATGTGTCAGAAAGAGGTGGGGGCAACAAAATATTTGATTGGGGGATTGCTATGGAGATGGTTTAAAGGTATGACTTCCTTTTAAAAGCTGCATATACTGAACGAAAACCTCCAGCCTTAAAGATTTATTAATTCCCAATTAATTCCTATCTCAACCACAGACTGCAGCTCTAGATCTTATAGATCTTCTCCTTGTGTTGAACCACTTACCTGTTCCCTCCCTGTTTCCTGGATTGCTGTCTTCCCTGAGTTGTTCTTCCCAGAGTTTTATCTGAGTATTATCCTGTCTCTGATCTCTTCGATGTATTCTCTGTATTAGCATCCCAAAGACTCTGTTTTAATAAAGACACTTTGTATGCACACTTTGGTCCAGAGTACAATCATGCCATTCTGCAGTACAAATGAGTTGCAGTTGCAGTGAAAGTGGAAACTTACTGTGGCAGAGTACAGCTGTATCATGCACTCTCTCACAGGTGGAAATCTGACATCACTGAAAAAAACTCATTCAATGGATATTAAAAAATATTCAATTTCATCTGGCTAGCCACCTTAGCAGCAGTGTGGTCAAAACCTTGGGTGCTTTGGTAAGGTTGGGCCAGCAGCTGGAAAAGGAAAGGTAAGAAGAGTTACACAGAACAGCACAGAAAAAGCATTCCAAACTCTAAACGTTAAACTTCAGCAGATACGTCCAGCATCTTCTCACTCACTATCTACACCTCCACCTCCTTGGTCATCTCAATCTTTTTGTTGCCATTGCAAAGAGTCCCCAAACACCTGTCTGACTTTCACTTCACAAGAAGAAAAAAAAAAACATCTCATCGATTTCAATTTATTTTATTTGTATAGCACCAAATCACAGTACAATCTTCTAAAGACACTTTACAAAAACAAAAAAAAAACCTAACAAATCCCTTATGAGCAAGCACTTGGTGACAGTGGAGAGGAAAAACTGTTTAATGGAAAAAACCTCCAGCAGAACCAGGCTCAGTTTGGGCGGCCATCTGCCTCGACCGGTTGGGGTGAGTGGATAGAGGAGAGAGAAAAGAACAGCAACAATAAACAACAAATAGACACTGCAGGTTGGTGGGGCCAGTAACTGCACATCAGCAATATACAGCTGCAGGACCAGGGACACCTGCAGAAGGTACAGAGAGAGAGAGAGAGGACAGGGAGAGAAAGACGGAGAGAGCACAAACTAGGGGAGAAAGAGAAGGCACAAAGTTAGTGACATTCAATGGTGCCATATACAAGTGAGAGGGAGGGAGGGAAGAGGAGGAGAGCTCAGTGCACCGATGGAGAGTCCTCAGGCAGTGTAGGCCGATAGCAGCATAACTAAGGGATGGTTCAGGACTACCCATCTCTCGAAGTAGTCAGCCACTGGAATACTTTGATTGCTTTCCTACCCTTGCCACTGTTGCAAGACAGTACCTGTCAGCGCCATGCATGTGTGGTGCAGCGTGTTAATTCACATAATGTCATGCATATGTTTAATTATATTGGATAAATTCCAAATGCAGTAAATTTCAGCAGCATATTGCAGAAATAGTCACACATAATGTCTCCTGTTCTCTCTCTTTTATAAGTGTTTTAGGCTGAATGATATTAATAAAATAAAACAAGTAAAATTTGAATCACATTGTGAATAATTTGCAAATGGAAGTTATGTTTGAATAGTTTGAACAGAGAATTCAACAGGGAATTCAACAGGGTTGAATTCCCTGTTGTTGCTGGTGCTCTCCTCCACCTAAATGCAGTGACACTAATTGCTTGATTAGTCCAAGCTGCAATCAGGGGTTAACACACACTCACACTTTCACTCAGGCACACACACTTAATGCAGCCACTTGTAGCTATCTAACAATTATTCCCATGCTACAAACAGCTCCCTCTCCACATACTCCCACCACCCACCTAAGGCCAGTGAACCATCAGTGAACCATAGGCAGCCACAGTCTATGGATCACTTGCAACTTAAAGGGTTTGTACAGCCAGATGTCAACAGGCTTACTGGAATCATGTGGTGGAGCCATCAAAGTGGAGTGTGGTCTGAACAGGGAATGAGAGATGTCAACTTTCGGTCAGTTTTCGGCTGATATACAGCACTGGGTGGACTAGGAACTGGACACAGTTCCCCAGCTTACAGGACTGTGGCCTTTCTGTCAGGTAATCTGTGATCCAAGAAACAAAGAAGGGGTCGATCCCTTTCCCTTTGAGCTTGTCTCTGAGGATGATTGGTTGGATAATACTGAATGCACTTGAAAAAACATGATCCTCCCATAATGTCTATGTTCTTCCAGAGGAGAGAAGGTACAGTGAAGCATTAGAGGACAGCATCATCCACACCAGAAAGTTCTCTGTAAGCAAACTGCAGGGGATCTATTGTGTGTTTGATCTTGAGTCTTAGCAGATGGAGAATCATCCTCTCCCGGACCTTCATAATATGGGATGTGAGAGCCACTGACCTGTAGTCATTTAGTTCAGCCAGACACATTACGTTTAGTAGAACAGCAGTCTCTAACTCCACTGTCCTGCTTCTTTTCCAACTATCTCTGCCCTTGCAGCTTCTGATTGGCTGAACCCACCTGATCCAGGTAGGGCAGGGATAGTTGGAAAACAAGCAGGACACTGGCCCCTGTACTAGAACAATACAAGATGTTTTCCAGATAGCCTTGTGGAAGACCCTCTGTAGAGGCTGACACAGTTGGGCAGTACAGTTCTTAAGCAGCCTTAGACATACACCATCTGGGCCAGCTGCCTTCCCATGGCACAGTCTTTCTGACTGCAGCCTCACCCCTGTTACTGTGACAGATGGTGGAGCAGGTAAGGGAGGAGGCGAAGCTGCAGTGGTGGAGATGCACACATGTGGAGGACAAGGAGGAGGAAACATGGGTAGTCCCATGCAGGACGAGCTGTTGTTTGACACTGAGGAAGAATACTGTAAGAGGGTCTGACTGTGGCATAAGGCATGTGAATTCTTCAAAAATCAGTTCAGCTTGCTTACGAGTATATTTTACACACAATGGACAGCATCTGGTGAATTCATTAAAAATATTTCTGTTTCAGGGAATAATGAGATTCATGCCACAAGACTCAGCACTCCCTGAGCTCTGTGAGGCTCTAGAGAGAAATACTGCAATATTTACTGCAGAAGTAAGAAAAATACTGCAGAAAAGCATAATGGCAATGTCACTGTCGAGTAAATATATACCTTGTTGAATGTTGTGTTGTCGGTGTCCCTTTTCTCTACCTTCTTTATTGTTCCCCAATTACATGCTGCAAGGAAAAAGTCAAATACAAGCTGCAAAATGATTATGCACAAAGACAGCCGATAGGAGCAGCCAGCTATATTTCTTGTGTTCAGCATATAGAATACATGGAGATGGAGCTTGTAAAAGTGGCCAGTGCCCATGTCAGTCAGTGCATGAGCTGCCTGCAGTATGATCGCAGCTCCATCTAGTGTTCCATACTAAGATAACTTCGACGTGATGCCAAGCACATCTAACCAGCTGTAACATGCTTTAAAGTTTGCAGTTATATCAGGTATCAGTTATATCAATTTATATCATCACAGGCAGCAAGGTGGAGCAATGGTTAGCACTGCTGCCTCACAGTTACATTTGTGTGTGCAGGCTGACCAGGGCCTTTCTGTGAAGTTTGTATGTTTTCCCATGGGTTTCTCCATGGTCTTATAATACAATAAAATTAATATGTTAAATTTGTTTAATAAAAGTAATAATTAATTTGTGATATGCAAATATGACTGGTCTCATCACATTGCAATCTGGTAGGATCAGTCTGTCCAGTAAAATTCAAAGACAGGACTGGAGCCCATTACTTTACAATAGAAGAAAAGAATAGAAAGTGTCTATTTTACAACCATAAATATATACAATATTTTTGAGTGATGCAATTAAAGAAATGATGTCATGTGATGTACAAATGACAAGAAATATACACAATATACAAAAACATAAACTAATCCTGAATATTTGTAAACCCTGGTTGAAAAAATAGACTAATGTGAAGTTTAAGAAATACAACTGAATACAAAAACATGAGCAAAGCAACTGTATAAAGTCAGTACAATGAAATCTAGTGAGCTTGCAATACAGGAATGGCCCAGTCAGCTTTTGTTTCCAGCCTGGATGTTGACATCAACTGAAGGGCCCAGCCAGCATAGCGTATCATACAGTTACATGGTGCCTATCTTGGAGGTGCTGCATGGTGAAAGACAGATCCTTCCTATAGTGCATACACGTCTTACCCACATCAGTTTTCCCCTTGCCTTCCCTGCTGCATCCCAGTCTGGCTTCACATGCCACCGTCACTGCTGCTGCTACCGCTGCTGCACAGAGAGTGAATTTACATTTTAATAGGCAAAACTGCTCACCGTCTTTCCGACTGAGGGTATGTGTTCAGGCAAACAGCGGGAAATGCACCCAGCTGCACAAGTTTCCAATAAACCCTCCAGACAGTTTCTCGCACAGAGAAAATGATATTTTTAGCCACTGGGCCTCCGTGTCTGCAGTGTGTAGCAGCTTATAGATAGATAGATAGATAGATAGATAGATAGATAGATAGATAGATAGATAGATAGATAGATAGATAGATAGATAGATAGATAGATAGATAGATAGATCGATCGATCGATAGATAGATGCATATTTTACAAAAGAAGTTAGATTTCTGTAATTAGATTTGATATTATGCCTCCTGTATTTGACCTACACAGCTCTTTGGTGCAGGCATGGACAGAGATGGAGAATGAGCAGAGCAGTGGCGGCAGCAGAAACAAGACCTGGCTGGGGGCCAGTGTGATCACAGAGCATGACAGTTCCATCACAGCTGTCATTAGACACCAAACAAAGGCGGAGGATAGTCATCGTCACTCCTGCTCTGTCACAGGGCCTCTTGATGAAGTGTCAGCCCTGGAGCTTAGAGAGGGAGGTCAATATGAGTGCACATCCAGAGGACAGCTATACAATGCAGAGAGGAATTCGGGCCCAGTTTCCCAGAAAATCCTTCAACACAGAGGCCATAATTGCTTTCTGTTTAGCATTTCTGAAGGTTTTATTATTAATTTGCATTACTAAATGGTGTTGGCACCTGTTTACAGAAAAAGGTTTTGATAAAACCATTGTACACTATCCAGAATATATTGTCCTCAGGAATTGGTGGAGAGCAAAACAGGTCTACCAGAGTCAATATTAATACTGCCTATCAGATGGACTCAAACACAACTGCAAATAAATAATAATGTAGTTCTGTGCCTGTTGGGAAATTTCCATTTGTTCCGCTTATTCAATGTATTCCACATGCCTTTACTACAGAATTTACAATTGTAAAATTTGCTGTAAGAGCATTATACTCTTTTTAAAAGTCTTTCTAACAATTTTTAAGAAATCAGAATGTGTAATGTGTGAAATATTTCCCAAACACTGTCCATGCCTGGTGTAGTTTGAATTAATAAAGCCTTTCTCCAATAGGTATGTTAGGACAGCTTTACACTGGTAAGGTCTAGTCCGGAACACAGTGAAAATACTTGGATTATTCCATAACTCTTGTGTGTGGTCCTACCTCCTCTTCCACCGTGTTCAGATGTATGGAGTGAAATTCTTTTCAGTCTCTTCAGACTGTCCAGTCTCTTGTATAAAACAGTTAAGTCTCTTCTTAGGTTCTTTGGGGTATTTTTCCACACAGAACTTAAATTAAGCCAGAAATAGGCATTAATAGAGAACAATTCTGGCCTAATAAGTGGCCTTCTTAAACACAGGGGGATTGCAGATTATTAATAGACTGAGGTTTCCTATAAATTATGGAAGCGGCCCAGAAAAGCCTGAAATTGGAACTGGAGCAGAGAATGCAATCAAAAAACCTGGAGTATGAGAAAACAAATGACATGAGTAGTACAACAATTTCAGGTAGAAATTGTCAAATGTATTATGCTCTCTTTTGTGAAATCATTGGGTTGACATTACATTGTATATTCAATGCAGGTGTTGTGTAAGAATATGAAAATTAAAAAATTTAAAAATTAATCTTAAATAACTGTTCCAGAAGTCACTTGGTGTTTCGGGTCTCCCAACAGACAAAACCAATGTTGATCAAGCCATGGCCTGTGTTTAAGTGGCTTACTACAGTCCCCACTTGCCTCCCCTCTTCAGCCAGAGCTATATGGATGCCTCCTCTACTGCCTCCACATTGGTCTTGATGTCTCTTCTCCTATTTTGTCCCGTGATGACCAGGGTTCTGTAGGACTTACTGTGGGAATGACTGCAAATCCAGACAGCCCACCTCCACTGGCATACACTTGGTTCTCCACCCATTCCTGCAGTAGTCTTCCACCAGCTCCTGATATTTCACCCTCTTTCTCTCTTGTGCTTCCTCCATCCTCTCCTCCCAGAGTACGGTCAGCTCCAGAAGGATCAGCTATCTTGTGGTGCTTGAGACCAAGATCAGCAGTCTTTCACCTCAGTCTCCGGCCAGCCCTTCCCCTGAGTTTCCAGCAGGCCTCTCACCTGAGTTTCAGGCTAGGTCTTCGCATCAGCCTCGGACCAGCCCTTCACCTAAGTTTCCGGCAGGCCTCTCACCCAAATCTCCGGCTGGACTGCCCCCCCCCCACCCGCCCTTTGACGCCCATTTCCTCAATGCCCCCTCCTCCCGCCCTGGACCGTTTGATGGACTTGGGCTGTGTGGAACCCGGCCTTTGAGGGGGGGTACTGTCATGATTCCCTTTTGGGACTTCCTGCCGGGGACCTTTATTTTGTGTTAAGTGGTCCCCAACAGCTTTACATTAATTAACCTCAATTATGTTCACCTGTCTTACTCTGCCTTTTGTTTGCTCCCTATAGACTTCCCTCTTTCTTTTGTGTTTGTGGGAGCATTAACTGATGGTATCCCTTGTTACCAGTTGTACCTGTGGTCATCGGATATTACCACATGTATGTGAGTGCTATTTTTGAGTTTACCTTGGCTTGCCTGTCCTCGTCTAAGTGGCGGTTCGTTCCTGGACAGGGATTGTAGATTTGTGCTTGAGCCCTGATTATCTAGGGAAATAAAAAACTTCGTGTCCTGCACTTGGGTCCTACGCCTCTCCTTCACTCATCTCTCCAGCATGATACCAAAACATGACACACGTGTTCTAAGCATTTAAACAATCACAATATTTACATTATAAAAGGGATATAGATTAACTTTTGAGTAAAACAAATTAAAGCATTGATTCTTCACACAAATAATTAAAGAAACAGACAAAACTAAAAACACTTGTCTCCTAATTTTGGTGATTGCCCAAACTTTATAATCAGAATCAGAATCAGAATTGGTTTTATTGCCAGGTACAGCAAAGAACACTTTACAGTACTAGGAATTTGTCTTGGTGTCTGGTGCAGGCATATATACAGGTACGGAGTATGTACACACTTTTATAATAAACTAGAAAAAAGAACAAAAATAAAATAAAATGTATATACAGAATGTATATACAGAAAAATGAAGAGTGCATGAAGTGTAGTATAGTTTAAGAAATGTTAAAGTGAAAAGTGACTGACTGTAGTTTGGGGGGGGGGGCTGCAGCTTGGCCTTGTCTTTGGCTGTGGCTGCAGCAAACCAGACCATGATGGAGGATGTCAGGATGGATTTGATGATAGCAGTGTAGAAGTTCACCAGCATCTTTGAAGAGAGGTGAAACTTCTTCAGCTGCCGCAGGAAGTAGATCCTCTGCTGAGCCTTCTTGGTGAGGGAGCTGATGTTCTGCTCCCACTTGAGCTCCTGGGAGAGCATTGTCCACAGATCTGATAGTTTGACTTTGTCCAAGGCTGGTAACCTGTCCAGGGTGTACCCCTGCCTTCCACCCAAAGAAAGCTGGGATAGGCCCCTGCAGATCCCTGTGACCCTGGTTAGGAATAAGCAGGTAGAGATAATGAATGAATGGATGGACTTTGTCCAGATAAAATGAAATACATTTTACCTTTACAGGTGTAGTGTCCAATTAAGAACAAAAGGTGTCACTGTTAGTCTTTCTCAGAGCTATTGAGTCAGGAATGCATTTAACTGGCATGACTAACTTCTAAGGACTAACTTCTAAAACATTTAATGGAGAATCAAATTTATACAAATTTAAAAGGAACATTTCTGATAATATACACACAAATTTTGATTATTTTAATTCAACATAACATTTTAACTGTTAAGGAGGAGAAACATTTTAAAACCTTTCACTATTCTCTCAGTCGGGATGAAAGGGAGTTTAGAGGCTTGGAGCCAAAGAATCTGACCTTTTAGGAACCTTGTCTCACTCTGCAGTTGAATTAAAAGGAACATTGTCTGTTTTTGAGCTAAGACGGCTCTGTGTTCTGTTTTAGGTTTCATTGAAAAGTTTGAAATGTCAGTTCAGTTCAATTCAATTTTTTTATATAGTACGAAATGAAATTAAAATTATTAAAATAATTTCAAGGCAGAGAGAGAAAGCGAGAGCACAAACTACGGGTTAGTGACATTCAATGGTGGCATGTACATTTGAGGGAGGAGGAGCTTGGTGCATGATGAATAGGCCTATAGCAGCATAACTGAGGGATGGTTCAGGGTCACCTGAGCCAGCCCTAACTATATGCCTTAAAAGTATATAGGGTCTCTCCCTCCTGAACCCACATTGGGAGCTGGTTCCACAGAAGGAAGAGCTTGATAGTTAAAGACTCTGCCTCCCATTCTACTTTTGGAAACTCTGGGAACCATTACTTTTCACTACTTTAGGCATCAGAGTTAGATGTCAGTCTAACTGTCAAACTTCATCAAAATAAAATTAGCAAATAGCATACCCAAATCAGTGGGACTTGGGTATGCTATTTGCTTTTTGGGTGTGTTTACTGTTGATATGCAGTTACTGTCCTAGGTTTTTTCCAGTGGTATTGGCTCCAGCAACTGCAACCCTGTATAGCTGGGATAAGCAGTAAATAATGGATGGATGTTACTGTCAAAATTATTACTGCATAAAAATGTCAAACACTTTTGGAATGGTAAAGTGTATGAAATTATACACTAGCTAAAAATAAGAAACTAGTTACACTTCCTTACACATTTTTTCTGTTTAATATGTTCATTGTTTAAATTATTTTAAAGGGTTACAACCTACACCTCCACCCCTCCCACTAGTCTTTGAATTTTCACAGCATCTCTGTTATTCTGTAGTGTGAAACAACACAGTGCATCACACCTTTGGGCATGCAATCAAAACTGCAGCTCCTTCCCACTCTAATTAATAACTGTTGAACATGCCAACAACAATCAACACTAATTAAAATGTGTGCTTGTTGACAAGGGTACAAGCCTTATCAAAAGAGAGGATGGTGTGTGTTGGAGTGTGTCTGTGTTTGAGGGCATTGGTAAGGGCTTCTGTTCTCCATAAGGAGTTAACAAACTGCCCCAAGCCATAGTTTTAATTCAAAAACCATGGCTGCTCTCACTCTGTGACACTGACTGTTGGCACAGCGAAGCAGGATAGCTCCCACAGCTGCAGAATGACTGACGCGCATGTGTGTGTGTGTCTTTTAGTGAGTATAGTAATCATCACCATCACCTGCTTATACACACACCACAGACAGCCCACAATAAGTGGACATGATTTTGTTCATGGTGAGCTCAAGACATTTGATATATTTCTCATAACATTATATAAAACAAACATAAATTCATACTAAGAAAGGTATACGAAGATGGGCTAGTAATGCAACCTTTATAAAGGGTCTTGAGTTATATAATGCTGTTAAAAATGCTTCACAATTAAGTTAGTTACCCTCTCCTTTTTGTGCACAAGGCCGGAAAATGCATACCCAAATTAAACTAGCTGTTGTCCTTTCATTTTAAGGGTTATATTGATGAGCTTGGTATCATTGGAAAGGAAACACTTTGTAGTTTATTGTGAAAAAGAACATGGCTAGGTCATACTGTACTAAACTTACACAGACACAAGCTTAATGAAAACTACTGAAAATTCCTTGCCTAATTGTTTTTGTGTGTTTTGGACTAGAAAGCCCTAAATGTAGGTTGTTCATTCTAGTGACAGAATGCACTTGTGGACCAAGACAGTCCCAAATTCAAAAAATTCAACTTTCTGCATTGTTTTTTGTCCAGGCAGACCTTATTGTACCATTTGGATAGTCCAACAGTGGCACAATGTCACCAGATAACTTTATGGATGTTTAGAACTGTAAAACACGTTTTTTAATACAAATCAACATAACTAGATAAACTACTCATAAAAGATGTATTTATTGTAAAACAAGATGCAAAACAGCCAATAGAGGCAGTTGGTTTCTCCTGCTGGTTCCAACCATGCTGCCATAAATAAAAGATAAAAGCACAGAGATTAAGGTGTCCACCATCTAATTCAGCCTCTAATTCTTCTTGAGAACAGCTTTATTCTGCCACAAGCCGACGCTAGTGCTGTTAGCCTGTACAGTAAACTGTTAACTATATAGTAGCTTCATATTGCGCTGAATCATCGTCACAAACGTCAATCAAGTGTCCCATACTGCACCGTAACGTTCTAAGAGTGACGTCATACTGTAAAATATGAAATATGACTCCCCTTCCCCCCGTAGCTGCGTCCGCTGCATGCCCAGCGTTGTCAGGGAGACGGTACTGAAGCAGTGTGGGCCATTTAAATCCCCCCTCCCCTTTGCCCACCCATACAGTGTCTTACGTCATTCGAAATGGCTTTTCATTGGCTAGAACATATGTCAGTCATCATTGACAAACAATGTGACTGGCTGATTTTACTGTCATTAGAATTTGTTCTCTCCCCCTGACTGGGTTTTGCTTTGAGTCGTGACTCCCATTGGTTTTCATACTGACATACGCTTTAAAACGTAACGAACAAGTTTGATTGCGGACTTGTGATTCACAGAAGCCTGATGAATGTAGAACTACTGTCAGTTTGTCTGTTTGTAGTGAAAAAACGGCGAAATCCACCGTAAAACAAAGGTAAGAAGTGGAGTTTGTTCAGCGCTTATACTCTTGTTAAACAATAAGAAACTTCAGTCGCTGTGATAATTCAATCCTAAATTGATTTATACTATTTGAATTGTGACACTTTCTGCTTTCATATGATATATAGTTTGACAGACTTTATTCAAATGTGTCCAACAATCTTTGGTAATATATCTGGAAATACAGCCCAAATACAGGTATTGGTCCACACCTGGGCCCGGGGTAGTGGATTATTTTTGCAACTTTGCAACTGTGAAATTTAATTGATTGACTTGACTCTCAAAATAATCAGTCAGTTTAAAATAAAGACAAAGATAAGAAGCCATTTTGAGCTATAATCTCATGGGTTTAGTTAAGTGACATGTGATGACATCACTCAGAAGACCCCTGAAGACCAATGAACCTGGAGGTAAGTTCAAAACTTTCTCCTCAATTTAAGTTAATTAACACGTTTTTTACGTTTGACAGAATGACACCCAAATCTGTGACACATGTCACCACACTTGGAAAATATGAAATTAACTTAAATTGAAGAGAAAATTTTAAACTTTCCTCCAACTTCATTGGTCTTCAGGGAAAAGACATGTCATCACATGTCCATGATGAACCTTCCACACGCACAAAAGTAAATTGTTAGTTCCACAAGGCTCTGTGCTAGGACCGATTCTGTTCACCCTGTACATGCTTCCTTTAGGCAAAGTTATTAGGAAGCACTCTATTAATTACCACTGCTATGCAGATGACACTCAGCTGTATCTATCTATGAAACCTGTTAACACAAACCAGTTAACCAAACTTCAAGCGTGTCTAACTGACATAAAGGCCTAGATGACCAGTAACTTTCTACTTTTAAATTCAGAGAAAACAGAAGTTACTGTATTTGGGCCTAAAAACCTCAGAAATAACTTTTCTAAAATTATAGCTACTTTAGATGGCATAGCCCTGGCCTCCAGCACTACTGTGAAAAACCTTGGAGTTATTTTTGACCAGGACATGTCCTTTAACTCACACATAAAACAAATGTCTAGAACTGCCTTCTTTCACCTGCACAACATTGCCAAAATTAGGAACATCCTGTCTCAAAATGATGCAGAAAAACTATGCATTTGTTACCTCAAGGCTAGATTACAGTAACTCATGACTATCTGGATGTCCCAGTATCTCCATAAAAACCCTCCAGTTAATCCAGAATGCTGCTGAGTCCTGACAGGAAATAGCAAGAGATCATATTTCCAACCTGTGCACTGCCAGGATTGACTACTGGCAAGCCTACGACTCAATGCCTCACACATGCATCCTGGATTACTTGGAGCTATACAACATCAATAGGTCTAAAAACCTTCATAAGGAACTCAATGGGACTGTGAAAAACAACCCTAGTGGCCAACCTCAAATCGAAACCTCAAGTGCGGCAACTACCCCATAGCTGTTCTGCATAGGCCTGAACCCCCTCAGCCAGATCATCACTAAGACTGTTTTCGGATACCGACCACGAAATGGACCATCAATCACCTCCTGTACATGGATGACATCAGGCTGTATGCCAGGAGTGAGCGAGACATCAACTCACGGATCAACACCACCAGGCTCTACGGCAATGACATTGAAATGTCATTTGGACTGGGTAAGTGTGGTTGGATGATAACAAAGAAAGGGAAGGTTGTCAGGACTGAAGGAATTGAACTGCCAGAGGGCAGCATAGTGGATGTTGAGGAAACCTACAAGTACCTTGAAATCACGCAGGTAAGTGGGAACCAGCCACAGCCAAATACCTACAGGGAGTATGGAAAGTCCTAAGAATTCAGCTAAATGAGAAGAACAAGGTCCAAGCCATCAACACCTACACCCTACCGGTCATCAGATACCCCGCTGGCATAATAAGACGGCCAAAAGAGGAGATAGAGGCCACTGATGACAAGACAAGGAAGCTCCTCACATCCCAAATCCAGCATCCTGAGACTGTACACTAAGAGGAGGGAAGGAGGCCGAGGACTCAATGAAGGTTCACATTTACTGAAAATCTTATTCTGAACATGACCTACAAACTCTTTAACAGGCCTGTTTGCTGAGTTTGAATGCCTTACATTCCACCTACTGACAGTCCACTGGGTGCTGCAGTCCCTGTGGAGTATCAGTAAATGAAAAATAAGTAGCTTAACTAGTTCAAATTGGATAGTTCAAGGGTTTAAAGAAGCAAGGTCACTGACACAGAAGAGGACTGTAGCAAATAGCTGTATTAAAATTTGTGTGTGAAAAAACAGAGGCACAGTCTTGAGGGGTCAAGAGGGAGTCTGGAAAGCCCAAAAGTGCCGTGTCTGTTTGTGTCTGTGTAAAATTGCTTGTCTAGAGGAAAATACCAGACACTTATAGGGTCTTACATCTCCAATATTACAACATGTGCTTGGATCAACAAAATCAAAAGCCCTCAAGTTTACTAGTGACACACTTAACCTATTTTTAACATATTTTTGCTGGAGTACATGGGCACAGAGACTGAAGCTAATAAATACTTTCCTTCAAATACATTGTGTGGTGTATAGAGTCAGAGAAAAGGAGAGCATTTAGACAGGATATTGCATTTTCTGAGGTTTTTTTTTTTTTTTGAAAGGAAGGAAGGAAAGGAAATGTTGATAGGTTGAAAACTGAAGTACTGTATTTGAAAATATTGAATGGATAAATATGAAATATTGTGTTAGAAAACATACCCCTGTCTCATTTTAGAGTGTATGCAAAGTGAGTTAATTAAGCCCCGAGATAACCTGCCTTTGTAGGAAGCTCACTGTCACCCTGACACGTTCGGGACAAAAAGTGCCTTTGCTAAAGATGCTCTTTGCCTGCAGAACATATTCCTTCATATCCTCACCATGTTAGCTTCATAATACTGCTGTGAATCAGTGTTTTAGACGATTTATACAGTGAAGAACTCATACCGTAGCAGATTTACTAATAAAACACTAACATCGGTTATATCGATGTCTGCCTGACCACCTTTTGTGCCTAACCTTTCTTAGGTTAGCTTAACCTAACAAAGTTAGGTTAACTACGTGTTAACATGTTATGATAAACTATCAAACTACTTGAGGCTTTAGCAGCAATTATGGAGTCTGACATTTTGGCAAAGTTACACTCCGACTCAACATTAATTTTAATGACTTACGATTGCCGTAATCGTGTCATTGCTGCCGACGTGAATAACAATTTTACCATATTTACGATTAGCCTTAGCCAGCAGCTTCAGATTTGACTCAGTGTTGCCCGCTATGGCCCCAGGAATACATTTGACTATGGCCCCAGGAGTCTCTAGCTTCACATTTCTGACTATGGAATCACCTTTTATCTGAGTTGTTTTCTCAGCAGGTCTGTCACTAAGTGGGGAAAATCGGTTAGAAAAGTGAACAGGCAGGTGATGAGCTGTGGGCTTCTGCTTAGGAGTATGTTTCCATCGAACCGTCACCCAGGCTAATTCCAGAGCTATCTTTGGACAGCTAACAGGCCCTGTGCTCGGTGGCTCCACACCTGCTAACGTGGCTAGGCTAGCTGGCTTTTGCACAAAGGTGCAGAGCCGCGCTTCCAAATCAGTGATCCTCGCCTCCCAGCGTCTCTCTATCTTGTGCACTGTGAATGCTCTGTCTAGTATACTTCACCGACCAACAAGAGTGTAGGAATTCTGAGTGCTGATGAACTACTAGCGTAACTCTGAACGGATATTACACGCATCATTGGGCCTTTTGTACATTTTTGATTACAGCTCCTGCTTTTCTACAACATTTCGCACAATGTGGCTGCAAAGTACACATTTAATTTCCATACATTACCCCACAGTTGCCATGTTGGCATATCTGTATATTGTCTGGAAATTTGGGGGTTGTAGTTATGTTCTCCAGTGTGTTTTAAAAGCAGTGGGCAGCATGGTGGCTTAGTGGTTAGCACTGTTTACTCTGGTTTCCTCCCACAGTCCAAAAAACTGTTACGGTGATTGGTAACTCTAAATTCTCCATAGGAGTGAGTGTGAGTGTGTGAGGTTGTTTGTCTCTATGTGGCCCTGTGATGGACTGGTGACCTGTCCAGGGTGTACCCCTGCCTTTCACCCAAAGAGAGCTGTGATAGGCTCCAGCAGATCCCTGTGACCCTAATTAGTAATAAGCAGGTATAGATAATGGATGGATGGATGTCCAAGTTTTCCTGTCAGTCTGAACTTAACACTAGTGAATATGCATAATACAGATTGGTGATGCAGTTTCCTGGGTAAGCAAATTCACTTCCTGTTGCTGGTGTGTTATGCTGTGTGTTCTGGACAGCTTGTTTACAGATTAGCTCTACTCTAACACACCTAAAAACTAAATAGATTCAATGTACAACTACTTAGTGAAGGCACGTGAAGCCTCCTAGAGCTCTGAGGCTTCCCTTCTAATTTCCTTTCTTTCATGCCACAGACTTTTTTTCAGTAGTTGGGTCAGAGGAAAATACTGTAACCTTAAAAGTACAGTAGCCAGATCTAGGCTGTCTGACGCATAATGACATGTTACACCAAGGTATGCATCCATGTTTATATGGAAAACAGAATGCTGCAGCCAGAGTCCTGACAGGAACTAGCAAGAGAGATCATGTTTTTCCTATATTAGCTTCTCCTCATTGGCTCCCTGTAAAATCCAGAATAAAATTTTAAAACCCCATGTACAAATCACTTAATGATCAAGCTCCTTCATACCTTAGAGACCTCACAGTACCACATCAGCCCAATGGAGCACTTTGCTCTCAGAGTGCAGGTCTACTTGTGGTTCCCAGAGTTTCCAAAAGTAGAATGGAAGGCTTCAACTATCAAGCTCCTTTTTTGTGGAACCAGCTCCCCGTCTGGATTCAGGAAGCAGACACCCTCTATACTTTTAAGGCTAAACTTAAACCCTTCCTTTTTGACAAAGCTTATAGTTAAGGCTGGCTTCAGATGACCCTGAACCATTCCTTAATTATGCTGCTACAGGCCAATACTGCCTGAGGACTATCCTTCGTGCACTGAATTCCCATCATCTAATATATAAAAGTGGTTCAAATTCCATTTAACCCAGGGCCTTACTGTGCCTCTGCCATTGCTGGTCCCAAACTCAGATGAAAAAGGAAGAAGGTTGCACATCATGCAAGCAACCTGTCCTTGTGAAAACCTTGCCATAGAATGAGTATCCCTTCAGCTGCTGCCACTGAGAGATTGACTTGGTGCACTCACAGGAGGCCACCAGCAGTGGAGGGTGCTTTTCACCTGATGTGATCCATAGAAGGGGAGGGACTCTGCTCCACTTCATTCAGCCCTTAAAATAAGTACTTTGTTGAGGCTTACCATTCAGAAGCAGTTGCATCTTTAAGTAAGTCTATGGGGAGTCTCTACCAGCTTTGCACACTTAGATTTGGGGAACTTATCCCATTCTTGCTGGCAACCCCTCTAAAACTCATGGGAAGCATCTGAAAACTGCAGGTCTCTCCACTGATGTCCTATAGAGTTGCAGTCTGGGCTTTAGCTGGATCCCTCAAAGACAATCAGAGATTTGTCCTGCAGTAAGTCTAGTGTTGTCTTGGCTGTACGCTTTCAGCCATTGTTGTACTGAAAGACTGCTTCAGTTTCAGGTCACATGAACTCAAGGGCAAGTTTTCTTCAAGGACCTTTCTGTATTTGGCTGCATTCATTCTTCCCATCATTCTGCTGAAACACATCCATAACATGCCCTAGGGATGGCATTAACCAGGTGATGAGAAGTGCATGGTGTATGCCATGGATTTATAAATAAAACTGTACAACTTTAGCTTTAATAAATTTACAAAACATTCAAAAAAAGTTTTCACTTAATCATTACAGATTATTAAGTTCAGACTGAGTATTATTTATTCAATTTAAAATTTACAACTCAAACTGTGCAAACTGTGAAGGTGTCTTAAAACTTTCTGAACTCTTTTCTACACTGTATCATAATAGGCTGGTGCTTAACATGAAGCTACTGTTTGTGCAATTCCACCATGTTCTCACTGCAAGCATTGCAAAATGCTATGGAGAGTCATCATGGATAAAACCATTTCCTGTTTTTTCCCCATTTAGTCTGGGGTGAGATAGGTTGCATCCTCATTATCATCTCATCATCAAAGCTGACACTCAAGGAGGATTCAAGTTTACCACAGTTGTTTTTTTAGCATGCAGCAGATGGGGGTGAAGTAAGCGGAGTGATACAAATCATTTATAGGACTGTGTTCCTCCCCCTGCAACACTAAGGTTAAAGGAGAAGCCTGTGCAGCAGAATGTCCTACTGAGTAATTACAAGAGCACCTCTCTTAACACACACAACTGACCTGGCTTGCATGCCTACCCATGTTAATAATCAGTGCTCATAATGAACACAATCCATAGGCCTGCTGGGTTAAGGTCCTCAACAACCTTGCTCTAAGCAACAACCACCAAGCAACAGCAAAAAGAGGCACTTTGGTTTCTGTTGTTAGACCTGTGTTACACTATTGCCCCCCTGTGGACAAACTGGGCATTGGCCATTTGAAATGCATTGAGAATTTTGTTACGAGTCTTTTCAGAGGGTAATGTGCATGAATTAAATTTAGGTGAAGTAAAGTTAAATTTTTCCTACATGTCCTTTTATGTAAAATACAATTCAATGGAAGTTTGAGTTTGTTAAAATAAGTAAGAAAATCAAAATACATTAGGAACACAGTAGCAACTGCTATGCAGATGTTTAAGAAAACCCTGTATTCAATAGAGAATCTGAAATAAACAGACTTAAGACTTCTATGGTATTTTATTATCTTTGTACATACATTTAATTGAGAAGCAGTAAGCGCTGTATGGAATCCTTTACTAGCAAATAATATGTAAATTACTCCAAATTGTGACTTATAGATCTATAACATTTATACAGAACATTCTCACCGCAGCAGAAAATGTCATATGTCAATAAGGCATAACAAATGTACTGTCCAGGTTAATGGGTGTTTGCCCATTTGCTGGATTATAAGTCACTATATTACTTAAGAAATACATCTTTCATACACAGTGTAACAACTAGCTATTATAAGTACAATATTTATGGAATGCTACAGAAATAATGTTTAAAGTTTCGTTTTATATGTTTAGCATCTGATGAACTTTCCCCCTAAAAATTTAAATCCTTCAGTTACTTCTGACCATCTTTTTTGTCATTTTGTGTTAAATAACTTTGATGGGCAATAAAAGCAGAAATAAGAAACAGACATTGCCGACTATCCACCTACTCGTCTCTACAGAAACTTTAAAAGAAAAGTACAGGGTTTGTTGTTCACAAACTTGCACCTTATTGCACTAAAGATCAAATCCTATTTATTTATTTCCAACAATCAGCCTCACCTATAACAAGATCTTACCCCTTCCTTACAGAAAATATCTTTCTTTCTCTCTTATGTCGTTAACTAGTGACAACTACTTTCAATACCCTTGCATTTTGTCTTTGAATGCATTTAAATTTTTACCTGCTGCAATTAAAAGTCAATTTCCATATACAATACTCTGATTGCTGCTGAGTCGTTCTAATTACGTTGGACAGTCTGGTGCATATATCATTCATTTATTCAAAGGACACTCGAAGTGGCCTGGAGAAGGTGGGGATTGACGCAGCAACCAATATGGCTAAGAGATGACTTGGCTTACCTCCTCGGCAAGTCACTGCTCAAGTGATAAGGTGGATGAGCTGTAATTGGGTCATTTTGGAGATGTAACAAATGTGACTGTGGGCATCACAGGCAGAACGCTAAGTATCAGTAATGAAGCAGTTTTGACAACTTGCGGCCACTAGATGCTGCTGTATATCACAATGTCAAACCAAGGGGTTAATTGGAGAAACAAGAGTCTCTTTTTGGACTCCACTACATATTGTATAAATGTAAATTTTAGTCAGAAGATAACTGTCTCAGAGGACAAACTGCAGGAGAGAGAGTACAAACTTAGTGATGTTCAGTGGTGGCATAAAGGTGAGGTGGGAGGAGAAGAGAGGAGATGAGATGAGACGAGAGGAGACAAGACAGGAGCTTGGTGCATTATTGGGAAGTCCACTGGCAGTCTAGGCCCATAGCAGCATAAGTAAGGGATTGTTCAGGGTTATCTGAGCCAGCCCTAACTATAAGCTTTATCAAAAAGGAAAGTTTTTGGTCTAGCCTTAAAAGTATAGAGTGTCTGCCTCCTGAACCCAGACTAGGAGCCGAGGTGGCAGGTCCCAAAGGGTGAGCGGCAAGGGAACAGTGCATGGTCTGGGGACCTGGCCCGATAATGTCCTAGGAGGCAGAATGGGCGGAAAGGGCAGCGCCTCAGGTAGTTGAGAGTCCAGGGTTGCTCTGGAGGGCGGCCACTCCGCTGCGCAGGAATCCGGGCCCGCTCTGAAGGACAACCCTTTAGGTGCATAGGAAACCGGGACCGCGCACAGGGATCTGGGGCCAGCATCAAGGCTGCAGGAGTAGAGACTTGGGGGCTCAGGCTGAGGACCGAGTGGCTCAGGCTGAGGGACTGGAGGCTCAGCATCCATTCACCCTCTTCTCCGGCAGCCACTCCGGCAGAGGGTGCCGAAGAGGTGGCAGGAGGGGCAATAGAGGGAGAGGAGGCAGAGGGACACCTCCTCAGCCTGCCATCACTCCTCAGCAGTGATAGTGAAAAACTCTGCACGCTGACATAGCTCTTCTAGAGACACCTGCTTGCAGAAGGAGTATGCTGCCCAGGACGTAAGAGCTATGCCACTGTGCTAAAGTTGCCCTTTAGCTGGAATAGTGCTCTTTAATGCAAAAGCTGAAGAAAAGGAAGGGCCACAAATATGCGTCAATTACAGACGCAAATGTGGATGGTAGTG
Organism: Mastacembelus armatus; assembly: GCF_900324485.2. Taxonomy (NCBI): domain Eukaryota; kingdom Metazoa; phylum Chordata; class Actinopteri; order Synbranchiformes; family Mastacembelidae; genus Mastacembelus; species Mastacembelus armatus. The sequence continues at coordinate 17,666,546 of NC_046645.1, forward strand.
AGGCCCACCCCCCATGCAGGCATAAACAATTTTTCAGTGTGCTACCACAAGGATGGGATAGGACACATAGTGATAGCCCAGAGGGCTGTACACCAGTGTGGTTGATTACGTTAACTATTTAGTACTTATTACTTTCACTGCAAGACTAATTGAATTTCCCTTCAGGGATTTTAGTGTTCTTGTACAGTGTGTTTAACCTCTTGACTAAACACCAAGTTAACCAGAGTTAATGAAGACAGGCCTATAGGTAGGTTGACCCTTTACTGTTCACTGTTCCACATTGACAGCATGGTGGAAATTTCAAACAAGACCAATACATAATATATTCAGTATCTGTCATATCTCCTGTAACATCACATCTAAATTGCAACTAATAATACATTCCCATAAACATTCCTGTTCTAAGCTGTTCCAAGCCAACTGATTAACACAAAACTTGTACATACTTCTAAATAAATCTTTTTAATCATTTTTCTTTGATTCTTTTACACAATCACCAATAATATATTATCTTTACCCTGACAGAAAAAAATAACTCATGGAATTGATTCTACGATATTCCTTAGTAGATGGAAATGGATTCAAATGCTGCATGCATGAGCCTTGCTTCTCCATTTATTTTTTTTAATGAACAGGAAGTGCTGTGATAGGACTTCGTAAAACAGGAAGTGATGTAATTACATAGCTAAAGCAAATCAAACAATGGATTTACATAACATCTTTTTTGTTATTCCTTTTAGCATTGTTAAATTAACGTTTTGGCAAGATAAATCAATAAAGAAGCATTTAAGGTATTAGTTTAACAAAAGCAAATGCCTTAGCGGCAACACAGGAATTGAAAGTAAAAGCCCTCATGCTTTTCTGAAAAACAGGAAATCATGTTATAGAGAAAAACTAAAGATATGTAGCACACAATGAACCTCTGAAAGATGCAGTTATTTGTTCCCTATTCTGTCAGTACCTACATTGTACTAACAAACATTGTTAGAATGTTAGTTGTTCAATGTTCCAGATGTCTTTTTATAGAAACCAATGTAATCAATACAAGTAGGTTCATACATAGTTATTACCTCAGCAGACACAGGAACACAGGAGAGTCTGGCCCAATCAGCCATTTCATAATTTCATGTGGCATGTGAACTTATAACTTTGAGCTGTAACTGAAGCTGTATAACTAGCCAACGTGTCTAATCTTAAGCTTTTGTTTTGCAACTTGGATTAACATACTGTGTGCACTTTTACTCAATTCTTAATCATGCTAAAATTGAATAACAGTTGGTTATAGTAATCACGTTTGACAAAATGTTCCCACTTAATCACAAATGCAATTATATTTTATCTTAACTGTAACTTCAAAAAATAATAGGCATTGTTATAAAGATATGTAGATAATAGAAACTGTATAACACCACACTAAGCATGTTCTGTCATCATTAAAAAGATCCACTAGACTAGAGAATACATGTATGAGACCATAAGATACCAGCCTTTAAAAAACAAAACAAAAAAAAAAACAAAAACTGAGAACTCTTGTACAAATTGTTCATATAAATTTTGGAGCTTCTGGGTTGGAATTCACACTGTTATATAAACTGCTTAATCTCTCACTCACTTCCCACAGTTTCTTTGCCAGGGCATCATCTCGTCCCTTGTCCCCCACTTCTTGCAGTGCACAGTCAGAGAAGTAACGTCCACTGAAAGACTCAATACCCTCCTGCAGGGCACAGTATAAGGTGGTCTGTGATCCCCCCTCAGAGTCCTTGAAGAAGGCCTTGGCAAAGGGCTTCATGAGGAGCTGCACCCATAGGCTCATACTGCGACCCAGCTCTGTAGAGACAACTCCTGGGAAGAATAGCGATGACCCAAGCACATATGAAGCCTAGCTGAAGCACTCCATGTTCACTGAAAAATACAGCTTGGCATACAGGTAGTTTGTTCTTCCAGTTGCAAGACCTGCACTCATATACTCTTCTGGCATAATGTAATATTGTAGTAGCTATACCTGCTGATTCAATTTAGCATGCATTAAGAAACAATAGGCTATACACTTTGACCAAACATTAGGTACTGACCTGGATGGAGACTGTAGCAGGTAACATTGGTGCCATCCAGCCTGTTGGCAAGCTCCCTGGTGAACAGCACATTGCACAACTTGCTGTTGCAGTAGGCTTGAAGGTTGTGCCAGGGAGACTGATCCAACACCCGATCTTTTTTTGAAGCCAGCAGAGAGAAATTGATGTTTCCAAAGCGTTGAAAAAATGAAGCAACGTTGACTATACGACTGGGACTGCACTGCTTCAGTCGCTCCAGGAGAAGGTTGGTGAGGAGGAAGTGACCCAGGTGGTTTACCCCAAATGCCATGTCAAAGCCATCATCAGTATGTCCTGGACCGAACACACCTAATAAACAGTCACTTTATTATTGGGATTGTTGTGCAACAAGGAATCCCAAGTTATGTTCCTCTGTTTTTATTATTTAGCTGTTTTTTTTAACTTGTTCTACTATTCAACGTAGAAACATTTAAGTAACATTTTCAACTCGATAAAGAGATGGTTGCTTCTAATTTTAATCAGCAATATCTTTAATATTTTCTGAAATATTAAAGGTTTTGTCAAAAGGTTTTCACTATAGAAATGAATAGATGGAATGTTAGAGGGGGGTGCAAAAAAAAGTTTGGGAACCACTGAGATAGAGTGCCAGAAGATGTTAAATTTGTCTCAAACTTTTCTCTATAACTCACCCTCACTGCCACAATTTTCACTCCATACACTATTTTATCAGATGCTGTAGATGAATTTGTCTAAACTTTGAAAATGTACCCACCAAAACCACTAAACTGTTTACATCCAGAGCCTTAATTGGACAGAAGTACCATCCAACTCTACTCACTCACTCCCATGATAAGAGAGAAGGATTTTGATCTGGTGAAACAGATATTAGAGCTTCTATAAATGACCCCAAAGCCCACATTTTGACACCACAGATGACACCATATGTCACATCACGTGTTAATATACTAATGTTAAACCTCTGCTACATGCTGTATTTCAGACAGGTGTCAAGTTAGCAAAACATACACACGGACAAACATACACAGGCACACACACACACACATAAGGATACAGACGTACAGACACGCACACACAGACACACATATGGACAAACAGACAGACACAGATGTACACAAACACACACACACACACATACAGTACACAGTTACACATGTACTAGCTAGCAACAGTGTAGCTCAAGCTTTTTTTCTGCAGCGAAGAATCCCAATGTGATTTCTTCAGAAACTGTATTTCCTAGTTTTACTGTAATGCACTAGTGAAAATAGAAATGTGAAATAGTTATTATGCTTGGTTTTTATGTTAAAAAATAATAAACTGAACCAAATATGCACAAATAATAAGAATATTCCATCACACTTCATTTCATTTCAACATTCTCACCTGCATTATTTATGAGAATGTCCAATCTGGGTTCAGTCTGCAGGAAGGTTTCAGCAAAACTGCGGACAGACTTTAGACTCGCCAGGTCCAAATGCATGAAGACCACCTGATTGTTCCCACTTTCCTGATAATAATAATAATAATAACGCTGGGTAAGTCTAGCTGTAACACAAGTCTAGCATAACTGAACAATACTTGCTCTGTTTTTTCTGCATTTAAAAATACACTTAAAAAAGCCATTTTCTAAACCAGTCAGCAGCCTTTTTAATTCATAATTCTAATTAAGATAAAACAATCCTGCTGGCTTTGAAATTATGGATTTGTTGGTCCAAAGGCAGATTTCTTATAGTTGCACTTCAAATAGAGACAAAACGAGCAGTCAAAACCATAATGAGCATTGGTTTGATTAGCTAAGTGGTGATCATGTCAGGTAGGTGATGTTGGAAACACGACTATATACAGTGCCTCTTAACTTATTGCACCATTTTGTGTTTGAAATTGACAAAATTGCCATTTTCGCCAAGGCAGCATGGTGCTTTGGTAGTTAGCACTGCTGCCTCACAGTAAGGTTACTGGTTCAGGGGCCTTTCTGTGTAAAGTTTGCATGTTTGCATGCTTGTGTGGGTTTTCTCCGGCAAGGCAAGTTTATTTGTATAGGACAATTCATACAGTAATTCAATGTGCTTTACAGAAATGAAAGACATAGGCAAGAATTAAAGTAAAATAATAGAATTCAAATATAGATTATAAATAGAATTAAAAAATAACTTAAGTTAAAAGAGAATCAGTGCAGATAAAACACTTTCAATAGAGTAAAGATGCCACCTTTGTTCCAGCACAGCCTCCCTGTGTGAACTCAACAAAGACCACTGATGTGGAAAGGTTTTTAGCTTGGACTTAAACACTGTCAGAATTTAGGCTTGCCTAACATAATCAGGAACACTATTCCAGATTTAAGCTGCATAAAACTGAAATGCTGCTTCTCTCTATTTAGTCCTGACTCTGGGCACGGGCCTGATGTTGTCAGAGTCCAAGATGGGTGGACTCTATGTCAGAGATGTACTGTGGTGCTGAGCCACAAAGAAACTTAAACACAAGCAGTGCTGTTTTAAAGTCTATTCTCTGAGAGACAGGAAGCCAGTGCAGAGATCTGAGAACAGGAGTAATATGGTTGTACTTCCTGGTTCTAGTCAGGACCCGAGCAGCAGCGTCTGAATGTACTGCAGCTGTCTAACAGCTCTTTTTGAGAGCCCCATGAACAGGCCATTACAGTAATCTAAGCTGCTAGAGATAATACCAGGATGAGTCTTTCTAAGTCTTATTTAGACATGATGCCTATGATTCTGGCAATGTTTTTGAGATGATAAAATGCTGATGATTGATTTAATGTGGCTGTTAAATTCAAGTCTGAGTCCATGATTACCCCTAGATTTCTAACTTGATTTTTAGATTTTAGAGAAAGAGACTTGAAGTCACTTGTTGACAATTTCTCTTTGTTCCTGTGGTCCAAAGATGATTGCTTCAGTCTAGTCACTGTTTAGCTGGAGAAAGTTGGTTTGCTCCCACACAGTGATCTGTTCAATGCAGTGACACAGTGAATCGACTGGTCAGTATTTATAAATCTGAGTGTCATCTGTGTAATTATGGTAGGACACATTATTGCTTTGTATTAACTGGCCCAAAGGAAACATTTAAAAGGGGGACCCCACACGTCAAGGCCATTTGTTCTGTGACACAATTACCAATATCAACAAAAGTACTTCCTGTCTTCAAGGTAGGATTTAAACCATTTAAGGGCAGTGCCTGAGATCCTATAACCTCTGTAACAGAATTGAATGATACACTGTGTCAAAAGCAGCACTCAGATCCAACAGTACTAAGATAACGTCAGTGTTCAGGTGAATGTCATTTGTCACCTTGATGAGGGCAGTCTCAGTGGTGTGATGGGGCCTAAAACCTGACTGAAAATCATCAAAGTTGTTTAGCATGAGAAAGTCAGTAAGTTGTTGGTAAACAACTCTTTAGAGGACTTTACCTAAAAACGGCAGGTTTGATATGGGCCAATAGTTGTTCAGTACTGTGGCATCAAAACTGCTCTTCTTTAGGAGAGGCTTGATCGCAGCAGTTTTCAAAGCCCTTGGAAATGTTCCAGACTGTAATAGTCATTAACTAAATGAGTGAGTTGTAGTAACAAACTGCTTAGTACTGATTTTAGAAATCTAGTGGGTGAAACATTGAGGCAGCAGGTGGATGAACTCAGACTGGAGATCTATTCAACTGTTTTGTCACTGACAAGTGTAAAGTGTGTCAATTCTAACAAGCGTCTCCTGGACGGCTGCAGACTTGTTATCTGTCTTGTGCAGTTTAAGGCATGTTTGTCATTAGAAAATAATGCAAACTCATTGCATTTAGATGTGAAAATTATTTCTGATGGCAATGGAGACGGAGGGTTTGTTAGTCTATTCACTGTAGCAAATAGGATACAAGAGTTGTTACTGCTGCTGTTGAAAAATACATTTCTTTTTCTGCACAAAGCTTCACTGAATACACACACTTATTTGTAAATGTCATAATGAACTTGGAGCTCCGATTTACGCCATTTTCCTGATCACTTTATCCTTGACAGGAGCGATCGCATCCATAACATTTAGAACACTTGAAGTATATGAATTCTACAAATCTTCAACGTGACAAAATGAGGTATTTTGTCACGTTGAAGTTAAGTACTTTTTCAGATTCCAGAGCAAAAGTCTTTGTTTGTAACACACTGATTTCCTGAAGATATATCCGCCAGTTTTGGCACAATAAATTCCTTTCCCAGACATGTTGAAAAATAAATGATCCGTGGCTGTAGTCACTCAGTAGGCCTGATTAGTTGTTAAAAATAAAAATCCTTCATTAAAATCTCAAGTCTGGTTAAAAGAAAGTAAAAATAATGTTAAAAAGTGTATTATGAAACCAGTGACTAAAAATGAAAAGGAATAAAAGTAAATAAAACTGGCAGAAGCAGGAGCAAGCAGAAAAGTGTCTTGCCTCTTCAGAAGCAAGTAACTCTGGGCAAAACACATTTTATTCATTTATGTAGGATTCTTGCTAAAGGTGTGTGTGCCTAAAAGCCAAAAATGGCACACCCCAAACATTACTCAGATTTATAAAACTACCTAGACTGCCCTAGAATTCTGCGCATGTGAATCTGCATCATTTCCTGCCCTGTACAAGTCCATTTTGAACCATAGATAGTCAATACAAAGCACTTCATTAATGTTGATCTGCGTATTAATAAGCCTGACATGCAGTTGTTCTTTTGTTACGGTGACTCACAGTGACAGGTGCGAAAAGATCAAAGAAACATAATGTATCAGACAGTGAGAGACACACTTAAGGGAGATGGAAGCCCCAAAAAAACAACAGTATTTCACAGCCACAGCAGCAGGACCACTAATAAAAAGAAGCCGTGTGAGCGGCAACGTGTTGCTGCTGCTGTCAACAGTGTCTATTTGGACAGAGCAGACAGTGGCACAGCTTAAGAAAAAGTGGGCCAATCTAAAGGTAGACTAAACCTTTCTACTGCTTTCTTACTATGTTGTTGTTGTGTCAGAAATTGATTAAGGTCCATGATAGTTAAATGTGACTGGCCTGGGTTTTCTCTGCATACAGCTGATTCTGTCAGGAGATGATTACCGAAGTGATTATAGGCAACATTTGTGTTTTACTCAGACATGTCTGTGCAGGTGTGTAAGCTCCTGTCACGTCACTCAGTAGCACAAAGCAAACAAGCCAGCAGCCCAGAGACGAGCGGAAAAATATATAAGAGGAGGAGGACGTGTGGCTATATTTTATGGCAGATAATGAAACAACAACAAGCTGTACAATTTGTAAAAAGGCTGTAAGACACAGTGGAAATGCAACAAATGTATACAAGCATATGAAAAATTAGGGGTGTGCAATTAATCGAATTTTGACTTTGATTTCGATTTCGGGTCTGAACGATCACAAAAACTATGTAATCAAGTAAAAATGATTATTTCATTTTTCAAGTTATTTTGGCCTGCGTTCATAATCACGCGCATGCGCACTTTCGCCCCTCCATAAGCCCGAACTCTCTCAGCCTATACTGTCAGTGAAACAAGTGTATGTGGTGTCTGGTGGCATTTTAAAAATCAGCGTGACTGAAGATGGCAGAAAGAGAGGAGCTACAGAAGTCTGTGGTCAACAAAAGAGGTAGAAGCAATTCTGTTGTTTGGGAACAGTTTGGATTGGAAGAAGCAGACGTGGATCAAAAACATATGTGCAAGATTTGCTACACGGTGGCGTCGACACCGCTATTTATACATTTGAATATATTTTATATTATTTGATTTAAGGAGAATTCATTGTTTTGATCAATAAATGCAACATATTTCCAAATACAATGAGTAATCGTGATTTTCAATAATGACCAAAATAATCTAAATAATAAATGATTTTTTTCCATAATTGAACAGCCAATTGAAAAATCATGCCAAAGAAAACAGTGAGAGAGGAGGAGAGAAATCCCCCACCCCCTGGTCCCGACAGACCCAGAAACCTGATCCAGAGGCAGAGGTCATTGGCAGAGCCCTTTTAGTCTGGCAGAGAGTATCCAGGTAGATAAAATTGGTGAAGGTAATATTTTAGTTATCTTCGGCATTAGTTAATATTAATTTTCAAAGTGCAATTGGTCATCTGCCAATTCAGAAAGTATAAATTATGCTAAGACCTTGATATAATACATTTATCCCATATAAATGTTATTTAAATGAATACATTTATAATTAGGACTGTAATAAGGACATTAGTTTAGTATCTTTAGTGGAGTTTAGTGGCTGTATTTACAGACTTTAACATTTGATGATTAATGCAGAGAGTTTAAGGAAAATACAGTTATTTTTGCTGAGTTCTGCAATAATGGTAGGTTGATGCTAGGCTGTATTTCATGCAGGCAGGCCCTCTCCTCCTCCTGTGCTCTCAATTTGAGTGTGATGTTACATAAACTCATTCTTGTAAAACCCTCACTACAATCATAGAAAACACTGCTGAATTTAATCTTCTTGATAATGTGGATCTATGTGGATGGAGTGAAATTAAATGTGTAAGGCATCAATACTTACAATCATTCTACTCACATAGAATTTTCTACAGTCTGACTTCTGTTACCACGTCACTATATGCGCCATCAATTCCCCTTGTCACCAGAATGTACATACACATAGCTCAGAGTTTTACATGCAGGTGTGCATGTTCTCTTGTCAAATTTGGTTTTTATTGATCATAAGCTGTGCATGGTAAGTGACACTTTCCACTTTCAGCCCCTGTTTTGTGTGTATGTAAGATTTATAAATGAGGCCCCAGGCCTCTGGTTGGTTTGCCAGGTAGAATGGGATAAAGACATGCTTTCACTTATATGTGGGAATTGAGTGGCCTTTTCTTGCACTTACTCTGCGGATGTCAAAAGCAGCAGCCTCAGCTTTCTTCTTGTTGCGGCAGGCTAAGATCACCCTGGCTTCTCTCTTGGCCAGATCCAAAGCTGTGGCCTTACCAATGCCAGTGTTGCTTCCTGTGCAGAAAAAGGATTGTCATACAGTGGTGTGAAAAAGTGTTGACCCCCTTCCTGATTTCTTGTTTTTTTGCATGTTTGTCACACTTTGTTTCAGATCATCAAACAAATTTAAATGTTAGTCAAAGATAACACAAGTAAACACATCATGCAGTTTTTAAATGAAGGGAAAACAAAATCCAAAACTACTTGGCCCTGTGTGAAAAAGTGTTTGCCCCCCCTGTTTATCACACCTGAGTTCAATTCCTCTAGCCACACCCTGGCCTGATTACTGCCACACTTGTTCGCAATCAAGAAATCACTTAAATAGGACCTGCCTGACAAAGTGAAGTAGACCAAAAGATCCTCAAAAGTTAGATCTCATGCTGAGATCCAAAGAAATTCAAAAACAAATGAGACAGAAAGTAACTGAGCTCTATCAGTCTGGAAAAGGTTATAAAGCCATTTCTAAAGCTTTGGGACTGCAGCGAACCACAGTGAGAGCCATTATCTACAAATGGCGAAAACATGGCACAGTGGAGAACCTTCCCAGGAGTGGACGGCCGACCAAAATTACCCCAAGAGCGCAGCGACGACTCATCCAAGAGGTCACAAAATCCCCACAACATCATCCAAAGAACTGCAGGCCTCACTTGCCTCAGTTAAGGTCACTGTTCATGACTCTACCATGAGAAAGAGACTGGGCAAAAATGGTCTGCATGGCAGAGTTCCAAGATGACACCCGCTGCTGAGCAAAAAGAACATTAAGGTTCATCTCAGTTTTGACAGAAAACATCTTGATGAGCCCCAAGACTTTTGGGAAAATACTCTTTTCACTTCAAATATCCACATTTGCACACAACTGTTTGTGTATCATAATTATTTTATTTTCAGAAGAATATACCCACATACAAATATAAAAACAACACCCATCTAAAAATGTGCTATGTAATGTATTCCATTTTGGTTTGTGATGCTTTTTAATGTTTTGATGGACAAAATTGGGCTCAGTTGGAGCAGGCATGTGCCTAAAGTAAACCTGGGCCTAGTTGTTCAAATGTTGCATTAGTAATTCAGGCAAACATGCTGCTATCAGGCTAAAACAATCCCTTTCATTCTCATCCAACCAATGTGATTGATTTGTTGAAATTCATGTTAAGTAATAGTATTATTTTTGAAATAAAGACAAAATGAATAAATAGTTGAAATGACAATCAGTATTATGATTGGCTGAGTGCAGATCCTGTCATTCTAATGGCTTAAGATGGGTATTGGGGCAACCAAATGTGCAGTACATTGAACACTAACAATGTACCAGCTGTCATCGATGTAGCCGCCCATCTCGTTCGCTGCTGCTGAGGCTCATTACCTGTAACAATGGCCGTCTTCCCCTTCAGCTTTACTGAACTTGTGCATTTTGTTCCTCTGAATACAAAGTAGTACACTGTCAAATAAAAAAAGACAACTGCTGCTACAACTAAGGTAGGTTGCAGCTCAGACATCGCTGAGCAATCCTGTCCCTGCTAGCGGTGCGATGAATGGCTTCTTCTGATCAAGACTTTTAAAATAAAAGCTTTGCGTACCAACCAAACATGTTTTACTATTCACTCAGCATAAATGTGAGGAAATGATTGTTAAAATACTTGCTAATAGCAAAATCCTTTTGAAAAAATGTGATAAGATGATAACATTTAAAATTGAAACTGGGTCTCACTAATATCAATTTTTTGCTCTGAAGGCCAAACCAACCCCGACATCTTAAGCAATATCCGGTTGTCTTCCTGAATACTGGAACAACAACCGTCGTCGTAAAAATCTTCCGGCAGTCGCCACATTGGGACGGGGATGCGAGGTCTCCTAGCATACACGTATGAAGGCAGGAGGTCTATCTACAATTACAATTATTAATATGAGATGGGCTTACAAACCAGCAGTTCTCTCTGGTTTGACCTGCACAGTTTCTCCTGGTAAATTGCAGCACCTTGGAGAAGCTGCTGCAGTTCTTCTGTAGATTCAGGCTGTCCCAGGGTTTCTGTCTCTTCATGTGATCCCAGACTGACTCCACATTGCCAAGATCAGGGCTCTGTGGGGGTCAGACCATCTGCTGTGGGACTCCTGGTTCTTCTTGTCTATGAAAATAGTTGTTCATGAACTAAATAAAGAATGAATAAAAAATACAACAAAATCTAAAATTAAAAGATTGAATGCATTTTTGACGGGCTTCCCAGTTCTTTTTTTATTTCAGATTCTAGTAAAACATTTATCAAGTTATGATTAGAACCAGGTGCTCAAAGTGGTGTAGCACTTTACAAAAACAAAAACAAAACCCGACGAATCCCTTATGGACAAGCACCTGGCAACAGTGGAGAGGAAAAACTCTCTTTAATGGAAGAAACCTCCAGCAGAACCAGGCTCAGTCTGGGCGGCCATCTGCCTCGACCGGGTGTGGTGAGTGGATAGAGGAGAGAGAAAAGAACAGCAACAATAAAACATGTCTCAGTAGAGCTGAGAGGCATGGCAGAGTTGGTGGTGATTGTCCGACATCTTTCACATTAATACTCACAGTCATTTGATCCTAGTTTTATAGGATATCAGTCTCTAATCTGAGTGAGAGTTCTCCAATTCAGTGACTGTGTAAAGTAACATAAATGATGCCAGTCATGCCTTTAAAAAAATGTATTCAACTGTATACATGGCAGATAAAACAGAGAGAGAATTGAACAAAGAAACTAGATGAATTAATAAATTAAAACAGTGTAACAGTATAAAAGTGCAGCGCCCTGTGCTCCTGCCCCTGTGCTGCTCAAAACCCTACCAGAGATGCAGGTTCCTAGCCTGATGAACTGTGGCCTTTCTGTTACGTAATCTGTGGTCCAGGAAACAAAAAAAAAACAAAACAAGAGTGGTCCACCCCTATCCATTTGAGCTTGTCTCTAAGGATGATGTTTCTAGTTGGGGAACTCCCACATATGTTTCACATGTGTAACATTTTCCACACAGAACCTGATGCAGCCTAACATGGCTTCTGTGTGTTCAGACAAGTCCTGGTGTCTAAAAAGAACCCACTCTGTGTGTGAAAAACAGTCCTGTAATTGATGGAGTGTGTCTGATGGCCATACTGTAATGGATTTTACTAGTGGGGGAGTTTTCTTTCTCAGAGAGGTGTTAGAGGTGGCCTAAGTTTGCCCTATTAAAGTCTCCAGCTATAATGTGAACTCTGTCAGGATAAGCCCACTGTTGAGTGTCAATAGCGTTGAATAGCACAGAGAGATGCTGTTTATTGAGTATAGTTCCGCCTTTAACACCATCATCCCGGACATCCTTGTCAGCAAGCTACCCATTCTTGGTCTCCCCACACACACCTGCTCTTGGATCGGCAACTTCCTCACTAACCACTCACAGACTGTAAAATTTGGCCCTCACCTCTCTTTCACACGTACACTCAATATAGGTTCCCCACAAGGGTGTGTGCTCAGCCCACTGCTTTACTGCCTTTACAGACTGTAGCCCTGCCCATCTGAGCAACTCTGTCATCAAATTTGCAGATGATACAACCATGGTGGGATTAATATCAGCAGGAGATGAGGCTGCATACAGGGATGAGGTCCTGAAGTTAACAGCGTGGTGTTCAGCTAATAAATTCGATCCTGAACACCACAAAAACAAAAGAAATCACCCTGGACTTCAGGAAGCATAGAGTCAATCAAAGTTTATTCCTAATTAGGGTCATGGGGGGTCTGCTGCAGCCTATCCCAGCTCTCTTTGGGTAAAAGGCAGGGGTACACCCTGGACAGGCATTATCCTCCTGTCTGCAAATTTAACAACTGGCAGTTTTCATGTGCTGCACAATAATAAGCAGTGTACAAGGTAAAAATGGTGGTGAATCTTGTCACACAACCTCTTGGTTTACTTTACCATACTATGACCTGTTTGCCAAAAAGTGGGGGAAAAAAAAGCCTGGCACATGCAAACAACAGTTAATGTCATTATGTTAAGGATGCAGATGATTACCTTTACAGCTGGAACATATGTGAAGAGCGAAGTGTCATTACATTTTTCTATTCTTTTTATTCAATTCCAGTTTGAAATTTACAATGTAAATGTGTTTCAGTTTTTAGGTCATAGACTAAACCAGAACTGGATCAGTGTGTTGAAAACAGAACATGGTAGAGGATAGAGGAGAGTAGTTTTTGGCCTTCATGTATTTCGTTTCTTATTCATGTAGTTGGCTGGTTGCCATTTTTGTTTTGATTCTGAATCAAAGTTGTAACTTTGGAAACAAATTAACTAGACTGGTGATTCTAGACAACATTGTTCTTTAGAACAGCATATGAATCAATGGTAACCAATGTTTCTATTAACCATACACCACAACCATACTAATACACGTATAAGGAGCACAAAGTTGGGCCAAGGTGAGGGTATGTGTGTAAAACATAATAGTATCAATGACACTCAAAACAAAACTTCGCGTGTAGTATCAATACTTTGGATATAGTTCAGCCCTAGTTTTAACTGAGACATACACTTCACATACATGAAGCATAGTTGCAGACTGCTATCAAGTGGGAGTGCTAGTGCTCAGAATAAATGTATGTTCCAGAGAAGTGATGTCACTGGTGTTCTCCAGCACCTGCCCATTTTACCACTACTATGGGTTGTGAGTTGTCCAGGGTGTACCACTCCTCTTGGCTGGGGTGGCTTCAGCCCTCCCTGAAATAACTCTGTACCATTGGTAATGAAGATGGATGAATGGATGCAAGTGGGCTCCATAATGCAAACATCTGCAAAGACAATGCTGAGCTTGCTGAGCTCCACATACTTGTGTGAGCAGATATGTGCCATAAACTATGCGCTAAAAATGAAAAACCTTTTGGCTTACTAGCCCAAATAAGCAATATTAAATTAAGAGTGCAGATTAACTGATCCCTTCTGATATACATTTATGTTATGTACCTCTACCACTGGTCTAAAATCATACCAGCTGTAAGAAATGAAGTTCATTTCTCAGTTTAAGTTTTCAGCATGTTAACTGTCTCATGGTTATAACAATGCCCTTGCACTAAAGGCCATGTATTAAGGTGGTGAATAGGATATTATTCAATATACCAGTGCAAAATTATTAGATTTACTTTCCTGTTTTTATTATATTTTTATTGTTAATAACTTGTTAATTATTACTCATTTTTTTTAAATCATGTGCCATACACTTTGCTGCTGTGACTCTGAATTTCCCCACTGTGGGAAAATAAAGGTTCATCTCATTTTGTCTTTTTTTGTACACCTGTTCATACCTTAGATGTCATTTGAACCAAATAAAATTCTTACACGATTAAAAAAAAAAAAAGTTTTATATGTGACTTTGTACTTCAAAAGTAGGGCAGGAGACACTAAAGCATTTTTATATGATAACATATGGCCTCATCTGAATAAAGGCTGGAGCCACCAGAGTTTCAGAGGAATATAAATTAAATGCTTGAAAATAACAGGATACACGTCCACGGAATTTGTTCTTAGAAAATCTTTCTGTATTTACAGGTTTGAACAGACAAGCAGATACTGACAAAGATTGCTTATATACAGAGCAGCACAAGATGTTAAAATGAGTGCTAAAACATTACAGTATTTACAGATGCACTACAGCGGAAATACAGACTAAGAACAAGTTTTATCACAAAACTTCTGGTACTCTACACAGTATCACAAATTCCATGAACTGTACAGTTAAAAACCAAAAAATGGTAAATCTACATGAAACCCAATGTTCCTCCAAATGAGAGGCACTGAATTTTATATATATATATATATATATATATATATATATTTACATTATATATACATATAATAGTGTATAAGCATGTATGTTTTCATACATATGTAGCTACCTGTGGTGCAAAAGCAGCAAACAAAATTAGAATACATGGAATCCTATGGAATACTACAAAATAAAAGTTTTGTGCTAAATGGGCTGACTGACAAAGCAATGTTATACAATTAATAACTAACATACTGGCAAAAGAAAAATTGAGCAAATGTAAATAATGTTGCTCAGTCTGAAGTGAACAGAATGTTACTGTCAGTCACAAAAAAGAAGAGATTGTCAATAATACTTCAAGTTCATGCAAAGGTATAAACCATTTAAAAATGAAAAAATAAGCTTTTCCCTGTTTACCAACCTGCTGTGCAGCTTTCCCTTCATTGTGACTTGGGAGGTGCAAAACAAAAGGAAGGTGGGCAAGACTTCCTGGATAGGTTATGGAACAGAGTTGGGGCGCAGTACGGGCACTTCGTGGGGCAGGACAGTCTCAGTATCTGCCTCATCTTGGCTGGAGGGGCTACTCACGGTGGCAGTGTTGGGTGGTGGTGGCGTGGCAGTAGGGGCAGTGCTGGTAGTGGTGCTGACCGTGCTGCTGCTGCTGCTGGTGGTGCTAATGCAACTTGTGGCAGTCTGCTCCTCTTTAGGGTGCTTACTGGCAAACTCTGTGATGCTGAAAACAAACTGGAGGCAGCCTAGTTTAATGTAGCTGCCGTGATGGAGCAGGGCCGTGCCCTCCCAGCCTGCCCCACTGCCTCCAATCAGGCTGGAACTGCTTGCCTTACAGGTACATGGCAACTTAGGGCCACCCTGTGGCTGGCTGCTCATCACTCCACCAGCAGGCAACAAACCCACCATAGAGCTTGGACCCTCATCCTCATCAGGCTTCTTACTGCGACCTGAACACAGGGAACACAGTGGGAAATGTAGAGATGCAAGGTGCAACATCTGAGTGTTATCACTACAATTTAGAAAGGTGGAAGCCTGCATGCCAAAAGTGCAGAAAAATTCAGGCCTCAAGGCCTTTTTTTTTTAGGCCATTAAAGGGTAAAGGTCAATATGGTAAAATTGTTTTTCTTGAGGAATTCCATTGCTTGAATATAGAAATTATTACAGGATATTAGACAGCTTTGTTTGAAAGAACAAAAAGGAAAACAGACTTCCTGAAAAAAATTAATGGGAAATCAGAGCAATTTTTTTTCTTAAATAGTTCTGGATATGTATTAATAGCTAAGGTGCCTTTCTTTGACCATGACAAATCAGAGATTTAAGGTATAGATCGATTTCAAAAAAAAAAAAAAATTCTGCTTTACGGATATGGAATTTTCCAAAGAAAATAAAGAGATTACCAATAAAATAAAAGTTAACTTTGTATTGAAAGTAAGTCAAAACATTTTTCTTTTCTATAGTGATCATGCTTTGTTTTTAAATTCCTTCCAGAAGGGTACACACAATGGACAGTCACAAAAGAGATTAATTAATCTTTGTTCTGTTTAACAGAAGGTGCACTTGTTGTCAACATGCATACATTCTGATACAAATAAACTGGATGGATGTTATGTAATGTTTTTCAGTGAATTTTCTTATTTGCGATAGGAAATGTCAAAACAAAACAAGTCATGTATTATGCAAATTAATGTCAGTAAATTGGGAGTTTCAAAAAAAAAAAAAAACAAAAAAAAAAACCTTACCCCAAGGAGTTATTTTCTTTGAAAGTTGAAAGCATTTCCCTGTGTTTTTTAGTGCACTTTCTACCCTTGATATTTATACTGTTTAGAGAATGCATCTAGGTTGAGACACTATTCTGTTTTTGATAATTTTTTATCATAGTATATAATATCCGTATAATTGGAAATGCCTTCTCATGAAAACTTTATTCATAGTTAAGTAATTAACCATTACAGTGAAAATAGGACTTCTAGGAAAATGATATCAGTCAATCCAGTTTTGTAAATATAGTGACTTGTTCATTCTATATTTTAGTTCAATGTCAGTGAGAATTGAAGACCTCCAACAGCTTTGAAAATGTCACATGGAATAAAACACCATATTGAGTCTGGACCTTTCAAACATTGTTTTAACCACTTCAACTTAAAGTTGAAAAAGTTAAAATTTATGAAGTCCGGTAGTTCGAGGCCACTTTCATTCTTATGTCCAGAGAGCACTGCATTTTTTAAGTGAAGGTGCTTATTCTTCCATACAAAATTTGTGAACAAGGCATTTATGTCTTTACAAGTTGAATCATGAACACTGAGGGAGAGGGCAGGGTAGACAAATCCTGAAATTATTTTTGCTGTATTCACAAGAGACTGAAATATCTTATTGAAGCCATAAATTCAAATTTGTTTTAGGGGAGACGTTGAGCTGTTGAGGATCCTTGTAGTCCTCACAAATATGGATTCTTAAATATTTTACATATTTTTTAAAAGATAATAGATAACATTTGATCCTCAGTCTGATACAAACGTAAGTTTTAGACCAGATGAAACTGAAAATTGGTCAATTAGGGATATATATAGCATGTTCAGAGTTGTTTGCCCGAACTGATCTGGACAGAAAATCTTTTGGATATTATTATTTATTTGGTTATAACATAAAGCTGTCAATATTTTTATATAGCATTTTGATGGTGGATATAAAATGCTGTCCAAATCCAAAAGTCTGGAATGTTTTAAGTAGTAAATAGTCTTCTACAGTATCAACAGCTTTGTAGAAATCAAGAAATAATATCAAAGCATCAGTTCTAATGTTATTAGTAATTATAGTAATCCAGCAGGTTCTGACCAAGACTTACAGGATATGGCAGTTGGTCATAAACCCTGTTAGTGTTTCATTTATGATCTCATGAAGGCCTGTGGCTCAGGGGGTAGAACAGGTCGACCATAAACCAGAGGGTTGGTGGTTCAATCCTTGGTTCCCCTGGTCCACAGGCCAGACACTGAACCCCAAGTTGTATGGGTGAAGGACAAATACTGTAAAATCGCTATGAGTATACTTGAGTGTAGAAAAGCGCTATACAAGTATAAGACCATTTACCTTTTTAGACATATTAGTTGCATTTCTAAATATACTTATTATATTCTAAATTAGTCTATGAAGAACATAGGCAAGGCTAACAAGCCAATGTGCGTTATGATACTCATTCATCCATGTCAAGTAATGTTAAACAAGCGCGCCAAAATCGGGGTGGGGGGAGATGAAGCTGCGTCTCCTCCTCCTCTCTCAGGTTGCCTGAATGCGAACACATTGTTTCAGCTATATACCTTATTACTTGCACTTTGAAGTCTGCAGTATAGCTCTTTCTTTTGGGTGGCATTTCCACTTGTGTTACACTAGGAGTTAAGAGTTAAGTGTGAACATCAGCGTTTTTACTTTTTAGGCAGTAGAGTATTATCTTCAATTGAGTCAAGAGACTCAACGCTAGTGACTACTCGGCAAAATTACTGTAATATACACATAAGTCACAGGACAAATGAAAAAAAGTGTGACTTTATAGTAAGGAAAATACAATAAGGCCATGGGGTTACTTACTTTTTCTTACCACTCTATGTACACCAAGGTTTACGAAAATGAGATGTTATTTTGTTAAATTCACTTATGTTTGAGATATTTAATATTTTCTTGAACCACAATGTGTCTTTTTGTCTCATGTTTACTTGAACACATTATGTCACTAATCAGCATTGTTATAACAGTTTAACACAAATATTTATTTTTTTATGAATATTTTCCATGAACAAAACCTCTACCATCCTCTTGCCACCACACCTAAAAGAGCTTTCTTGAGGAAACACTGCATTACTCAGGGGCCACCAACCCTGGTCCTCAAGGCCTGCTGTCCTGCTTGTTTCCCAGATATTCCCTGCACTACACACTGCCGGTTACCTGGATCAGGTGTGTTCAGCCAATCAGAAACTGGAAGGGCAGAGATAGTTGGAAAACCAGCAGGACAGTGGGCCTCGAGGACCAGGATTGGTGACCCCTGGCATTACTCATTTGGTTGAAATAGTTGTAATGCATACTTAGACATCAAGACGACTCAAGAAAGCAACTAAATTAAGAATAGGATGTACTCACGGATGATGCCTTGGACTTTGGCCACCAGGCCGCTGGGTGGAGATGGCGAGGCCTTCTCGGAGAAGTCACATGAGTAGATGACATTGTCCACCGTGGTGCCGTGCTCACTGTAGTTCAGCAGCTCATAATGCTTGGTATTCTTATAAAAAATAAATTAATACATTTTTTTAAAAGCATACAGACCATTCATGCCATGTCCAACAACAAAGGGGGGAATTGTGGCACAGTACCCTACGGTGGTTATTGAAAGTTTGTCCTACCTTTAAAATTTATGTGACCTGAAATATTGACAGATTTACACAAAGTCGCAAAAATAGGTAGAGAGAACCCAATTAAGTAAATGAGATAAAAAAAAATTTAAAAAAAACATACTTTTGCTTTTACTTATTGCAGTAAATGATCGAACGATACATCTTTGGGTGAAAAATGTACGTGAACATTAATATCTGATATGACCCCATGTGCAGCAATAACTGCAACCATACAGTTCTAGTAATTACTACATGTCGGCTTGGCGGGAATTTTGGACCATTGCTCCAACCAGAACAGTTTAAACTCTGTGGTGCTTATGGGTTACTTTACATACACTGCTTGCTTCAGGTTCACTACATTTCATTTCAATAGGATTAAGGTCATGACTTTCATGTGGCCATTCCAAAACAATAACTTTATTCTTTATCCCATTTTTCAGTAGAATGACTTAGGTGTTTAGGGTTGTTGTCTTGCTGCATGCACTCTCTTGAGATTCAGTTAATGGATAGATGACATTTTCCATTGCAAATTGATGATATAATTCAGAATGATTCAGTGATTGCAAGCTGACCTGGCCCAGATGCAGCAAAAAAAAAAAAAAAAAGACCCAAAGCATGATACAACCACAACCATCTTTAATTGATGGCATACGGTTCTTATGTTAGAATGCAGCTTTTCTTTTTTCCAAGCAAAATGCACTTGTTTAAGCTAGAAGGTTCTATTTCAGTCTCCTATGTCCATTGTCCCAGTAGCCTTTTAGTTTGCCCATGTGATCTTTAGCAAAGTGTAGATGCTTGTTTTTGAAGAGTAATGCCTTTCTCTTTGCATCCCTGCCATGTACACCAGTTTTTCATTGTTCTCCTGAGAACTGACTCATGAACATTAACCAATGTAAGGCAGGCCTTTAGTTGCTTAGGCGTTACCTTGAGTTCTTTTGCGATTTCTCAGACTATTACACAACTCACTTTTGGAGTGATCTTTGTTGATTGACCACAGCTGGGGAGAGTAACATTGGTGTTCAGTCTCCTCAATATGTACATAATCTGTCTGGCTGTGGATTGGTGGACTCCAAAACTCATTAGTGAAGGTTTTGTAATCTTTTCCAACATTGTTTAATCCTAATTGCTTTTTCTTTGTTTCTAGAACATTTTTAAGGTTTGACAAATTTTCAATCACCACTGTTTCATTTAAGCAGTGTAGCAAAAGCCCATACCTCATCATAGAAAATACAGGCATGTTTTCCTGATATGTAGTTGCAATGACCATAGTTTGTAAGGCACACATCCATGTCAGCACCTTTTACAAAAACAAAACAAAACACAAAAAACATTAGAAAGATAGTGATTTGAAGTTAGCTTACCTTAAAAGCTTTTGCGCAACACTACACCACCAGGTTACATTGAAATAAAATTGCAGCACACAGTGCACAAATAATAGTTGGGTGAATGCTATTAGAAGTCACTGGGACATGTCTTACCAGATCCTATATATAATGTCCTATAGCACATGCTGACAGCATCTCCTTTTCCTGTCAAAGGGTAGAAGACAGCTCGAGCCTGCACCTTCTTCTGACCTGGTAGCAAGACATCCAGGTTACAAACTTAAATTCTCAGAAAACATATTAATCAAATGTTTAACACAAAAAAATTTGGAGGTTAGAAAAACAGATTGAACAGCCAGTGTCTTACTGTCCGTGTGTAGTGATGGGTTTTTTGGGGCACTACTCGTGGCTGGGGGAGGCAGAGTGCTAGGTGCTTTAGGGGGGAAGAGTTGCTGGATCCTCTGCCAGGCCAGGAGCTTGATCATCTCTGCGTCCAGTCTGTCCAGCTCGATCCCTTCAAATGTACACAGAAAAGGTAGCTATATTTGTTGTCTTCATCACAGAGACATTTCTGCAAAATGGTTTAATATTGGCGGGGGTCGATGGGGGTGGCCGCCCAAACTGAGCCTAGTTCTGCTGGAGGTTTCTTCCGTTAAAGGGAGTTTTTCCTCTCCACTGCTTGCTCATAAGGGATTTGTTGGGTTTTTTCTTTTTTGTGAAATGCCTCGAGACTATTGAATTGTGATATCTCATTATTGAGTAACCACACTTACCTCCATCGTCATCCTTTCCAGCTTTCATGTAGCCTGACAGACCTGTGATGGAGGACAGTGTACCAGGAGGCAGTGAACAAATCAGTCCAGACCCAGCCTTTATATCTATGGAGGAAATATGCAGGAAGAATGTGGTCAATGATTGATGTGTATTTCTTCATAATACCATCTGGGAATGTTGTTTACCTGGAGAAGGTGATGATATTCCCAGCTTAGCTGAGTCATGCTCCTGGTTGCCTTTATGTGGTGTGTCCGAGTAGACACTGCTGGTGACAGAGTAGGAGGGTTTTTCATCACTGGTCATACACTCCTCTTGGAGCTCTATCTGGGTCCTGTGGTTCTGCTGGCTACCATGGGGCCATATTGTCTTGTCGTTTGGGCAGCTTTCCTCAGCGCAGGCTTCTGTAGTGCTTTCAGGCTCCTTTTTAACAGTTTCTACACCTATGTGGTTCACCAGACCAGAGGTAGGACATGAGTCTATGGGTGATGTACTGGACTTCACACTGTGCTGCAGCTCAGCCTGCCTGCAGGAGTCCTGGGTACTGTTACACACTACAGTTCCATTGGCTTTGACAAGCTGACACTCTTCTGCTAGAAATCCACTGGGTATCCTACAGTTCTGACATGGTGTCATGTTGCATTTATAAACACCCAGCTCAGCTTGCGTGTCCCTTGAAAAAGAGGCACCCTGGGGGTCATCAGGTTTACTGCAGGGTTTAGAGCATGTGTCGGGGGAGGAAGTCCTTCCTAAAGATGCCTGAATTTTCACGTCCTCTGATCTTACAGAAGTTTTTGTACCAGCTCTCTGCTCAGACTCCCACTCTGTTGACAGTGCTGCTGATGACTGGGTGGCTGCTGTGGATGACGCATTCTGCGTAATGGACAGATGTCGCATGATGCTGCACTGGAGGGCGATGACATCCTGAAGCCACTGTTCAACACAAAAGAACCATGTTTTATTACATAAGAAACAATCATCAATCCTTTTTAGCAGCACTCTATCAACTGAAGGTATTAATACCACATTTAAAAAAGAAAAATCCATCCATCCATCCTCCTCTGCTTATCCGGGGACAGGTCATGGGGGCAGTGGTGTAAGCAAAGGTGCCCAGACCTCCCTATCCCCAGACACTTCCACCAGCTCTTCCAGGGAGACGCTGAGGCATTCCCAGGCCAGGCGGGAGATATAATCCCTCCAGCATGTTCTGTGTCTTCCCTAAGGTCTCATCCCATGCCATGCCCAGAACAACTACCCAGGAAGGTGTCCAGGAGGCATCTGAGACAGATGCCCAACCACCTCAACTGATGTGGAGTAGCAGCAGCTATTCACTGAGCCCCTCCCAAACATCACCTCACCCTAGGTGAGTAATCCTGAACCATCCCTTAGTTATGCTGCTATTGGCCTAGACTGCCCGAGGACCATCGGTGCACTGACTTCCCCTAACCTACCCTAACCTAACCTACCCTAACCATAACTTGCTGGACGACTAAGAATCTTCACAGACATATTTCAGCACATTTTGGGAGAAAAACCCTGAAGCTGGTGCGGGAATATGAAAGGGCAGCCAGGAAATTGGCAGATTACAAAAATCACTTACGCTTCAACCTCAGATGCAGACAACAGAGCATCTTCCCAACTAGCCTATGCCTGCGGTCCACAGTCAAGAGTCACAGAGCCCACAAGATCCTTCAGAAGGCACAAGAACAACTTCTAAATGAAAGGATTCGGCAGATCCACTTCACAATTGACACCTTAAAACAAACCACAGACCACCTTCTCCAAGAACTTTCCTTGACCCTGCCCAAACCTGCCTGGGATGCAGGCATACACTCTGTCCAGCAAGCACAGCTGGCTCAACATCAGAAAGGCAAAGAGAGAAAGAGCAAGAAGTTTGACACCCTCCTCTGTCACAGGGAGACAAAAAAGAAGCCACTGGAAAGATAACTAATAAAAATGGGACAACCACAGAGGCCACAACGGACAAATGGGTTAAGAACCTTTCAGACAGGGAACTCTCACAAGCAGAGAGATGTTTTAGCCAAGGGACTTAATTTTGCAGTCACGCCTAAACATATTCCTGTTGTGGATTTTATTACAGCCATAGAATCTTCCATTTGCAACAACAGCCTATCTAACACAGAAGCAGAGGAACTCCAGTTAAAAGTCACTGCAGTACTCTCCGGTTCTAAGCCACCACAACCCAACCCCACCATCCAGGAGAGCAGGGCCCTGTCATCCCTGTCTAAGGATGAGACTATTACCATCTCGCCGGCAGACAAAGGGAGATACACAGTGGTTTTAAACAAACAGACTATCATGAAAACGTAACCACTCTCTTGGAAGACCAACAGACCTACGGAGAGCTAAGAAGGGACCCCACCAGCACCTACTAGAAAAATGTGATTGACTGTTTAAAACAACTGGAAAAGAACAATGCCATTGACAGGACCACCTACTACAGGCTGTATCCAGGGGAGACCACTCCTTGTCTGTATGGGCTCCCTAAGATACACAAAGAAGGAGCGCCCCTCAGGCCCATTGTCAGCAGCATAAACTCAGTAACATATAACATTGCCAAACACCTTTCCATCATCTTAGCACCACTGGTAGGTCACACAGACCACCACATCTGGAATTCAGAGGAATTTGCCTCCAAAGTCAGATATCTAAAATTGGATAGAAATGAAACTATGGTATGCTTTGATGTTACATCCCTCTTCACCAGCATCCCCACCACCGATGCTTTAACATCCGTTAGGAGAAGACTAAAAGAGGACAGCATTCTCTCTACCAGGAGCAGCCTCAACGCAGACCAAATATGCCTGCTACTGGACCATTGACTGAACACCAAATACTTCTCATACAGAGGTGAATTTTACAGACAGAAACATAGATGTGCCATGGGCTCCCCTGTGTCACCTACTGTTGTCAATATGTACATGGAAGAAGTGGAGAAGAAAGCTCTCAACTCCTTCACAGGAATAGCACCAACCCGTTGGTTCAGATATGTGGATGACACCTGGGTAAAAATCAAAACCCAGGAAGTTCAAGCTTTCACAGATCACATCAATGCAGTAGACGCAAACATCAAATTCGCCAGAGGACACTAAAGAGAACAGGTTGGCCTTTTTGGACTGAAGTCATCATCGGGTCTGATGGTAACCTAGAGATAGAAGTATACAGGAAACCCACACACACAGACCAATACCTTCTTTTTGACTCCCATCACCCACTGCAACACAAACTAGGAGTCATCAGGACTTTACACCACAGAGAAAATAATATCTCTGCCTCTATGAAGGTCAAGAGAAAGGAGGTCACACACTTGAAGACTGCCCTCTAAACCTGTGGCTACCCCAAGCAGACCTTTAACAAGGCAACATCCACATCAGGCAGAAAAACAAGAGACATGGTTGAACCTCAAGATCCACAGAGGAAAAACCTGGTCATTCCCTGTGTAGCAGGTGTTTCAGAGAGGCTTAAACGGATTTTTGGGAAACATCAAATACCAGTTCACTTCAAACCCACCAACACACTGAGACAGAGACTGGTTCACCCAAAAGAGCAGACACCAAAACAAAAAAGGAGCAATGTAGTGTATGACATCCAGTGTAAAGAAGAATACTCAGAAATCTACATTGGAGAAACCAAACAACCACTCAACAGGAGGATGGCCCAGCACAGGAGGAAGAGCTCCTCAGGACCACAGTCAGCTGTGCACCTCCATTTAAAGGAAACAGGACACTCTTTTGAAGACAGTGATGTACACATTCTGGACAGAGAAGATAGATGTTTGAGAGAGGGGTCAGGGAAGCTATATATGTTCACGTGGAAAATCCCTCCCTTAACTGGGGTGGAGGGCTCAGACATAATCTGTCTTCAATCTACCAGGCTGCCCTTCCATCTGTTCCCAGCAAATTAAGGAACAAATCAAATGTTTCCCAGGGAGGACACAATGAATTAGAATAAAAGCACTTGCAAGATTCTTCAGGTGAACACTAGCAATGTAACAACAGCATTGTTACATAAATAAGTAGACACTATACATGTAAGACCAGGGGTGTTAAATTCCTGTCCCTAAGGGGCCCCTGCCCTACTTGCTTCCCAACTAAAAAGCAAAGTGCTCAGCTGTATTATTTTTAATGTTACATTTGTAGCAGCAAACAGCACAGTGCTTCCAGAGACAGCCAATGTCATCAAAACATGGGTCTGTAGAAAAGAATTTCTATATTTGTCCCACAAGAGTTGACTGGACTTTTGTAAAAGTGGTGCAGTGTGGGCTGTTTGGGAATCTGTGTGCTGTGCCAAGATGTCATGGTTGAGTTCTCCATTTTTTGCCTTAAACAATATTACATAAATTATTTTTTTTGCAATTGAATCATGATTATGTGTAATAATTTTTTTCCCACGAACCCACATGAAGAAACAGTCAGTACATTCCCTTTGCCATAGTGGTCGTGCCTGTTCACATTAGTGTACGTCTACCCAAAATATATTTTAATAAATAGTTATTGGCAGTCTCATGTCTGTTATATCCTTACTGTCATTACAGAGAAAAAATATATCTTGCTTATGTAGATTAGTTTTAATTAGGCTTGACAATGGTAACATTTCAGGCAGCCACATATGAAATGCTCAATATGAATTTTGTGCAGGTACAAAAAAATAAATAAAATTATGCAATTACCATATTTTCCAGGCTATAAGTCGCTTCAGTGTATAACCCGCATTTCTAATTATACTAATTATAGTCTAAATTAGCGTGAAGAAAGCAGGTTAGGTTAGGTAGGGTAGGTTAGACATAACAACAAGCAAAGGTGCTTTATGACATTCATTCATCCATGTCAAGTAAAGTTAAACTCTGCCAATGTCGGGGTGAAACAGCGTGTCCGCCTCATCTCTTGGGTTGCCTGAATGCCGACAGGCACTCCATATTTTGTTTCAGCTGCATACTTTATTACCTGCAGCTTCAAGTGTGCAGTATAGCTCTTTCTTTTGGGTGGCATTTTCACTTGTGTTACACTAGGAGTTATAGTTTAGCTTGAACATAAGTGTTTTTTCGGTTGTACATTTAACTTCAGTTGAATCAAGAGTTCCATCTAATGCTACTGGCTACTCAACATAATTATTGTAAACATACACATAAGTCACTTTGGTGAAAAAAAATTGTGTGATGTTCCTCTTAAAGTAAAGGCTTTTGTTCTGCTTACCTCTTGCTGCTCAGCCTCTGTGGTGAGGTACTTGGATGCCTGATGGTCAGGAACACCGCTGCATACCAGCTCCAACTGACGCAGTCCTGCAGGAAGCAGCATGGGGGGAGGATTCTCGTACTGGGACTTGATGGCATCCGGCACCTGAATCCAAATAATAATTGTTGGAAATAACTCAAGTACTTGAACTTCAGTTTTCTTAAGGACTTGTAAAGTATTTGCATGAACAGACAATCTCACATATTGATTGTCTAGATACCTCATTAAAGTCAGTTAACATCTGAGTATATTCTTGGTAAGTGAAATAAATGAAGTAATATTTCCTGTCAGTTTAAGGTGTTACATTGTCCTATGCACCACAGGAGTGTTTTGGTGCAGTCTTATAAAGTGCCTTTTTTTCTACAGCATAAAATATTTAGTAAGAAGAACCTAAAACAGGATTGACATACAAGGATTTTTTTCTACTGCACGTGACCCCTTGTGAATCAACAACTGCAAATGAATCTATTCTGTGCACATTCAGCCTGTCTTGCCAACTTGGGGATGACTACACAGTATTTAGGATAGTCCTTATAAGCCTAACTTTCACCCCTGGAGAAACACTGAAGAAAGAGTACAATATTTACAGCAGTGGGCTCCAACACAATGAGGCAGACAGCTACCTTGATAGTTTTCTTGTTGTGCTGGTGGCTTGTGCGCCGGACAGGAAGGTTCTTACGATGTACTCTACCCAGGAAGTCCAACTTGACAGCATGCTGCGACATCCTGTCCTGGAACTGGTCGAAAAGCTGACAACGGCTGGACAGGCTCAGGCTCTTCTGATTCAGCTGGGCATCAGACAAACATGTGAAATGAAATATTACTGTTGCGCTCTGTCTGAGATAAAGTAAAAAGGACCCTCACAAGAAAAAAAAGTTTGTTTTGCTCTGATTCAAGACCACTTACCACTAGGTGCTCAACATGGTTTGGACACATCCATTTGCCTGCAGGTAAAGCTGTAAGTGGAGGGTCCAGACAATCCATGTGGAACAAAAGAGGACAATAATCACACTGGATCAGTGGAGCCAACCGGCAACTCCTGTGAGAGAAAATACAAGGAAATGCATGAAACATAAAAATGTTCAGGTCTGGGTGTACATCATGTATATACTTTACTATGGTCATACTAACCTGTTGCATGAAAAGCACACTTTGACTGGTAGAGGGACCAGACCATTGGGATCCAGTTCATGCTGAGGCCTTCTAAATGGCTTCCCTAGGAGCTCTTCCTTTTTCCTCCGTTTACTGCTACCTACAAATCCAAACAAGACAGGACCATTTGTGAAACATTGCAACTCAGTTATTCTTCATGCTATGAAGCAGAGAAAATCTGCTCAAAAAAAAATCTTGCATTGCATCAAAACATTCCTGAAGACTTTACTGACGATTTTTTCCTTGTGTCAGAGTGTTTTAGTGTGCTTTTTTTGCTTGACCATAATATTTAAAGATTAGTTAAAACTATGATGCTACTGAAATTGTGAAAGTTTAGACACTAATTATGACTGACAAACCTGGCAGTGCAGTGGTGCAAGTGAGCTCACTGGGCAGCTGGAACTGTGTAGGGTTTCTTTCCATAGCAGCTGCTATTAACAGCTGAAAAGGTCTTTTGAGTAGACGTGGTGTTGGAGCGGATAGTGTAGCACCCTCAAGCTCTGTACCCTGATCTTCATCCTCGGCCTCTGCTGCCTCCTCCTCCCCATCATTCTGCTCCTCTGAGGGGGTTGGGGTGGATGAAGTGTTGGAAGTTGGTGTCCCAGGACGGCTGCTGGGCCTACTGCTGGTCCTGCGGTCCAGCAGCCGTACTTGGGCCACTCTTAGACCAGGTCCTGCTGCTCCAGCTCCTGGAGGCAGGCCATCCAGCCGCAGAGGGCCAGCACTGAGCTCCAGCTCCACTGCAGGTGACACACAGCGCTTAGACGAGGACTTCTCTGGCAGGCCATTTGTCTGTTCTGACTTCTGCTCTCGCTTCTAAATAGAAAATACAAAAACAAAAACCCTGATTTATTAGCCCATAAGGTTTACAAATACTTTCCTCCACATTTCATGTGAAGCATGAGTGTGGTAGCAGACTGGTTGTCTAATACAGCACCCAAGATCTGCTTCTCACCTTTTTTCGAACATTGCAGCGATGACACATCCATTCTCCTGGGGGAAGCATTTCTTCACTTAGAGGTGGGTTGCTGTATTAAGAAGATAAAACACAATCTTTATTGCCTGGTCAATAAGGAATGAAATTAGTACACATTATCATTTATTATCCATCTATGAAATTGTGATATAAATATAACAATGTTTTCTAGTTTTTTTTTTTTTATTTACCCTTTTTTGCCTACAAGACAAGTCTAACAATAAACTAGAATGTGCATTTCCTGAGGAAAATGCATGTGATTGCTGAAAGCACGCTGTTATTGCCACTTGTAATACATGTGAGATTATATCTCCTCTCAAAAATGTAAAAAGGTGATCTAACATCTTGTCCAACACCACCATGCGCAGTTTGTCCAGATTGGAATTAAAATTATGCTGTGAGAGCAGGTTTGACCGTCAGCCTGAGACAAGAGCTGCTAGAGTAAATGGGACAGAAACGCGAGTACGGCTACAATGGCAAAAACTAGAACTCTTGTGGATTATCTGTCTCGACGATGCAGCAACTTCTGAGATGAGTTTTGTGCTTGTAGAGATAAAACTGAAGCCGCGAGAGTAGTTAAGAGAATCTTTTCTGCTCGGAAAACCAGGCAGTTCTCCACTCTAGTTGCTGATATAGCAGGCTGTTAAACTCAGCAAAACGCTGCGACATAGCTCACTTTAAACTTAAATTAATAAAAAACTATACAAGATATAAGTGTGATTGCTGAAAGGCCTGTTCCTAGACAACAGCATAAAGTGATTGAAATTATATCTGAACATATATTTAAATTTACAATAAAATACATAAAAACAATTCTAACAAGTTTTAACAAACCAATTATCACTCAACTAGTAAATCTAAGCCACTGTCTCCATCTAGTGGACAGATAGTTACATTACAATAACCAGAAAATGTGCAAAGATAAATTTATATCTGTATTATATTTGTACAGACAACTGAAATCTTACAAAAAAAAACAAAAAAAAAACAAAACAGAAAACCTACACAAAACG
This sequence comes from Mastacembelus armatus, assembly GCF_900324485.2. Classification (NCBI taxonomy): domain Eukaryota; kingdom Metazoa; phylum Chordata; class Actinopteri; order Synbranchiformes; family Mastacembelidae; genus Mastacembelus; species Mastacembelus armatus. Next base: position 17,696,181 of record NC_046645.1, read on the forward strand.
TGCACACGGATTGAGTAACATATTTTACAAGTATGTGGTTTTCTCATGAATATCTCAATATGGTTACACATATACATATCAACGCTGAAAGGCTAGTCAAGTAGATATTGCAATGACGAGGTGTGAATGGGAGATTAACAAATTTTACCTTGTGTAATGGTCCCTGTAAGATTGCGTATATTAGTGCAGCAACTGTCTCCACAATTTGCATTGAGAAGACAAAAGTACACATGGTGCAGATGGAACCGTTCACAGGCCTGACCATATATGGGTAAAACATGTCTGTTCGGCTGTTACTAGATGACAGTCTGAACTCCGCTCTTCATTCAAATAATGGAGCAAGCAGCTGGTTAACATCACAGTCATACACAGTTACACAGGAGAAATACTTAAATGAACCCATCTCTGTGACATGTCCACAAAAATACTGTCATGCCACTACTTTATTTCAGAAAGTGCCAATACATACTCCTCTTTCCTCAAAGCTTAATTTTAAAAGGTTAGTAAGATGGCGGTGGAATAAAAAAAAAAAAAAAAAGAGCAGGGAGGTCGCCATATTGTAAACAGAGCGAGTGTCGACTCCATTTTTAGCAGCAGCAGCAGCTCCTCTGGCTGCAGCCGCAGTCGGAGGGGAGGACCGACTACAAGTTAATTCTAGCCACTTTCAAAGACAAGGCCACACACGCGTTTCTTTTAGCCACTGTACGTCCTGCTATTTTACTCTCTGTATACTACAAACTCTGCAACTACACCTGAACGACCATCCACGACAGACAAGACATCGTAACATTATATCAAATGCCAAATACCCTAAAAAGTGAGGCACCATGAAGATTTGCTACTTTTAGTCAGGCTAGAGGAAGTTGTTCTCTTCGCTAACCAAACGCCGTTTGATAAAAGCATGGCCGAAAGACGCGGCCAAAACAAGACTTCAAAATGTTGTATTTTATTAGTGTGGTGATGTATTTGGCATACAAATAACGCTAATTCACGACCAGTGTAAATTAAAAGTGTAAATTGTGTGCCTACACTAACGCTATATACTAAAACTTTCCTTTCTCGTTTCAACTGCATGGTGGAATATAGCGTGACTATAGGGGGAACCAGGCACTAAACTGTATGTTTGACCGTAACGTTAGCATGTCATTAAAATAATCAGGTCTTTGTGCAGCAGATATGTGCTGCACATTAACAGCTGATGATAACCGACGATTTCATATCATTTACAACTTTACATTGACGGTATTAGTCATTTTTCACACTTTTTGTGTGTCCTGCCAGTTGTGTTCAAATAACTATGACCTACCAGCACTGGAGGTGGAAGGCTGCAGGACAGTGGTCGCAGCACAGCAAGTCTCCACCCTCCCGGCAACTGTCGCAGGTGTCATGGTTAGTGGCTCTGCCGCTTCTCCGGACGTCTCTCACCAACTTCCGACTCCTCTTCTCTACCTCCTCGGACTTTGGGGGCGCGAGCAATGTTTGGATTTGCTGTAAAAGTTATTGAACTGGTCAGTATGAGACCACGGTTGCCCTGACTGAATGCTTCTCTACAAGGCTTGAAATATGCACCTTTGTGCCCGCTATACCGTTTCATGCAAAATCTAGGGAGAGCACCGCTCACTTCACATATGGCCTCCTTTATCAACCCAAGCTATTGAGTTAGCTAGCAGAGAAATGCTTGACAGTAGACGGTGGTGGTCTGCCGACAACCATAATTATCATACAAACAGAAATAAAAATAATCAAAGCATTTGTATCATTATTAATATTTCACTTAATCACGGCCTTCGAGTAACGTGGAGCAAGCTCACCTCCATTAAGCCCCCAGAGGTATCCAAATCGTACACAATCGTTGGGGTCTCCATTTTGTCCCACATTCATCTAGAGGCAGATGTTTCGAGAGGAATTTGCAATGCAAATGCTGACAGTAATTCCAGCAATAGATGTATTTTTCTAATCGTTTTTGACCTGCGGACGGCTGCCGAAACGATGCTAGCTATCGTTAGCTAGCTAAAGGAGCTAACTACGTCAACCAGTCAAGGTTGTGAAGCTATCGGGTTTACTAGCTCGTGTTGTTGTTCCAAAAAGACAAAAATAAACGATAGTGGTGTAATTAAAACGCGGGCTTTTTAGCACCTCTTTTTAGGTGCTTGTGCTAAGCCTACCTAAAGTATTTTAAATCAGTCGAGTGTTGCTGCTAGCTACAAAATCCATCTGCGGCCTAGCTGGCCAGCCATGATTCTTGTTTCTGCTCCTGCAAAAAGGAGCCTTGTAAATGTGCAAACCCCTCCGCTCCCATTGTCAACAGAAGATACAGCCAAAAAATACAGATGGCGATTCTGCGCGGCGCGTTCCGATGTAGGATTCCCAATAACGTTCAGAATACACAATCCTCAAATCAGGTATGTGCAGATGCAAATTTGGTTGATGTTATTGTTGTGAAAAGGCTGTGCATCTACACTGGTGCTAGCAACATCCTCTACCACTTGGCGCAACCGCGAACCGACGAGCGCGCATGCGCATTTGAACGGTTATGGACGCCCATTTCGGAGTGGTGAGACGGTGTATGATGTCTGTTGTGCTGCTGCTGAGGTACGGGTAGCGTTAGATCCTAAGACCCAGGAGTAAATTCCGGGGTATTTCCTCTTAATAATCTGCACGTCAGCCTCACCTTAACTAACCAGGCGTGTTGTAAGTTACGGTGTTTAACGTGACCTGCACCATACCTTTACTATAAAGAGTTGTCCCCGCTCATTCTTGAGCTAACATCTGACATTGTTGTTGAATTACACTTAAGTTGCTTTGTTGTTGTTTGCTGCTACTGAAACTAATACTGACTGTTAACAATCGTTAGCGATACTGTCAAAGTGTCCGCTATTAGCGCTTAGCGTTACCACTAAAACAGTAATAATGGCTGCTGTGCTGCTCTACAGTTGACTTGATACATACAGTCTCCAACAGTTTTTACTGTTACCATAGTGTTACTGGTCCTAAATGAGCATTTTCAGCGTCGTTGCTAATAGACACCGCTAAGTCTTTAACTAGCAGTATATTGTTGTAGCTGCTAGACAATATACTGACAATATATAGAGCCCTATTAGACTAATGACAACAGGAGTGATATTACTACAAATTTTACAAGTAGCTTATACTGCAACTGCTGGTACCACCATAAATTGTGTCATGAAAAACACCATATAAACCTGCACATATTTCTAAGTCGATATTTTGAGTAAGTATTTCCATGCATATTTTTTTTATTAACATTTATTACAAACATGCAATATTGATTGTAAAATAATAAACTAAATTATGAAACAACAAACTCCAATATTGACATCCAAAAAGAAAACAACTTCATTGTCCAATTCCAAAAAAAAGAAATTTTGTTCATTCTTGTCCATGGTCTATTAGTGTCCATATATTTGTTACAATAAGTACTAATTAAAACCTGATCTCTTCTACATGTTACATGTTTGAAAAGGAGTAGGAAGAAGTAAGCGCTTTTCGAGTTGTACCCCTTTTCCTATTCCTATTGTCCTCCTATATCATCTACTCCATTTTACACACACCAAAAATCATATGCTGCCTACAAACAAATGTAAAATATGACTCGATCTAATTTCCATATGCCATGTCTAATCACCCACTCATACACCATACTGAATCAATTGTGCAATGTAGATATCTACAATTTACACTAATTTTCCATGCCATACATCATTCCTCATCCACACCAAAGATAAACTAAACTAACCTCATCCCTGTACCTTGTGAAAATGTTCTCTTTATATTTGTTTTTAAACTGCTTTATGTTTGAACGTTGCTTTAAGTCCATCCTCAAACTGTTCCGCACTTTTATTCCACCAGTAGATATAAACTTTTCTTTGTCTTGCAAATAGAGTGAATCTTCAAGTTTAGTTTGCCCCCTAGATCATAACCCCATTCTCTTTCACTAAACAATTTTTGAATGCTACCCAGTAGCAGGTTATTCCTTGCCTCATATATAAATACAGCAGTTTTAAATTCCACAAGATCAAATGCATACTTAAGACATCCATTACATTACAACATCTATGCAAAGGTGAGGGATTAATAGCAAGATAGTTTGAAGTATGTAGCCTAAATGTAGGGTTTGGGTGACAATAATGTAAATGTAACCTTATCCATTCTTTGTAAGTTAGTAAAGTAAAATACACAGGGCCAACACAACAACATAACCAATGGCTGCTTGTGGGGAAGTGATATGCTTCGTGTTTTCAGCACAGATTACTCACCTGTACAGCTGTGAAGTACACAGGGGCTGACACAAACTTACATTGTTACCATGTAACTTTTTTAGAAATTGGGACAAACTGTAGCTGAAAATTTGTCACATGAGAGATAATAAACATATTAAAGACAAATTAAGACACATTTGTGATTTGTGATATTGGGAAATATAAAAAAAGCTGACTTGCTATGATAAATGGGCTGCATCACAGTCACAACTGGATGCCAGGTTGTATATGCAAAACTTGTGTAGGATGGGTAATTTGTATTCCTCGCCAGGAGAGGGAGCTAGTGCTACGTTAGAGTTTCAATAGTTGGCTAACTGTTAGGATCATTGTCAGAGAAAGTCACCTTTGTGGTGCACCACAAAAGAAATGATGGTGTGGATAGTTTATTTTGCTTTTTTATTAGACTTGTGTATGACTCCCACCCCAAGATAACACTTTGACCCCAACATTTTGCATCCCTTCATCCTGGAAATGAGTTCTGCCATAAACTATTCCACAAATGGTGTAAACACATGTCAAAGATAAAACATGTTATAAAGTTGTCTCTAGCCTCTTCCGCCAATAGTTCTGCCAATCAGAACCATCTAGAAACATGGCCAAGCATATAGGAGAACAGCCGGTTGTCAGAAACAGTGGTGCATTTAGATGTTATAGATAGATAGATAGATAGATAGATAGATTAGATAGATTAGATAGATTAGATAGATAGATACTTACTTTATTGATCCAGGGGATCCAGGCTTTAATATGAAAATCACACCAGGGAAAATGTTTTTGTAATTTTTAAAAGCTTTTAAAACTGAAGACAAACAAAATATGTCATCATACTGGAAATAATAAAAAAAAATCTAAATTTTGTCAGCTCATTAAACAATAGCCACCACTATGCAACAAATTCACAATTTCAGACAATATAAAACATTTACTAAGCATGGTAGATAATGGTAATGATAATGCACATATTCTGGGTGTGGTTACCTGCACTCATCCGGGCTGTGCCTGGTTAGTACTTGGGTGGAAGACCAACTTGGAACACCAGGGGCCGCTAGCCTTAGCTACTGAGGTTGCATCAAGAAGGGCATAAAACCTGCCAAATCAATTATGTGCATCAAGTGATCTGCTGTGGTGACCCTGAATGGGAGCAGCTGAAAGAAAACCAACAAGAGATAATGAATGAGAGGAGAGAAGAGCGCAGTGCATGACACAAAGTCTTCAGGCAGTCTAAGATAACATAAGAAAAGCTTTATTTGTCCCACAATGGGGAAATTGCATTGTTGCAACATCAAAGTACAAGTACACAGCAGAGTGCCAGAAGTAGCAAAGATGTAAGATAAATAAGAAATAAAAAACTATTAAGTGGAATAAAGCTACAAAAATTATAAATGTGTACTATATGTGCCTATGGGTACGTACAGTATATGGACATTGATGGATAAATAAATAAATACCAGGTAAAGTGACTGCAGGATATTGCACTGATGTGATTTACCTCATACTACAGTACTGTACATGATTACAGCAGATGGATGACAAATGCACAGTGTTAGTCATGTTCATTGTAGAGTCTGACAGCAGCAGGAAGGAAAGACCTGCAGAATCTCTCCTTCACACAGCAAGGGTGGATCAGTCTGTCACTGAAGCTGCTCTCCAGGGCAGACAGGGTGTCCTGCAGGGGGTGAAACTCATGGTCCAGCATAGATGTTAGTTTAGCCAGGACCCTTCTGTCCCCAACCTCCCTCACTGAGTCCAGAGGACAGCCCAGGACGGAGCTGGACTTCCTGATGACCTTGTCCAGCTTCTTCCTCTCCCTCTCCGTGATACTGCTGCTCCAACAGACCATACCGTACAGGATGGCTGATGCCACCACAGAATCATAGAAGGTCCTCAGGAATGCTCCCTTCACCCCAAAAGACCACAGTCTCCTCAGGAGGTAGAGCTGGCTCTGGCCCTTCCTGTACAGTGCATCTGTGTTATGAGTCCAGTCCAGTTTGTTGTTCAGGTGAACACCCAGGTACTTATAAGAGTCCACTCTCTCAATATCCATTCCCTGAATGTTCACTGACGAGGAAGTCCACCACCATCTCCCCGGTCTTCCCCGTGTTGATCAGGAGGTGGTTCTGCTGACACCAGTCCACAAAGTCCTGCGTCAGTCCTCTGTCCGTCATCGTCGTCACTGATGAGCCCGACAGTTGCAGAGTCGTCGGAGAACTTCTGCAGAACATAGCCTGGGTTGTGTCTGAAGTCTGCAATGTAGAGGGTGAAGAGGAAGGGGGCCACACTGCAGGTCAGGATGTCAGACACACCATCCTGGGCTCTCACAAACTGGGGCTGGTTTGTGAGGTAGTCCAGGATCCACTCTGCCAGGTCAAAGTCCACACCAGCCTTCTCCAGTTTGTCCCTTAAAAGCACCGGCTGTATGGTGTTGAACGCGCTGGAGAAGTCAAAGAACAGAATTCTCACAGTTCTGCCAGGCTTCTCCAGGTGAGCCAGAGCATAGTGAAGCAGGAAGATGACCGCGTCCTCCAGGCCGATGCCGGGCCAGTAGGCGAACTGCAGCAGATACATCACTGCAGCAGATACTATCATCTGGCCCAGGACCTGTGTCTTCATCAGATGGGACGTGAGAGCCACCGGCCTGAAGCTGTTGAGGTCTTTAGCATGCAGTGTCTTGGGCACTGGTACCACACAGGAATTCTTCCAGAGCTGTGGTACCACCCTCAGCTTGAGGTTCAGATTGAAGACATGCTCCATAACTCCACTCAGTTCATCTGCGCAGGACTTAAGAAGCCTGGAGCTAATGCTATCTGGTCCAGCTGCCTTCCTAGCCTTGATCCTCCTCACTTCCCTCACCTGGTCTGGTGTGAGGGACAAGGATGGGCAAGGTGGGCTGTGTGCTGGGGGGTAGGTGAGTCCATGGAGCTGTAAAGTGGTGGGGTGATGGGATCGGCCAGAGGTGTGAAAGGCTGAGGGAGTGGGGCATTGTCCAGGTGTCGGGGAGAAGGCATGCAGCTGCATGGAGGGAGGAGAGGGTGAATGATCAAACCTAAGGAAATGCAGATTTAGATCATTAACCCACTGCAGGTCCCCCTCAGCCTGGGTGTGGGGTGCTTTGAAGCCTGAGATGGTCTTTAGGTTCCACCACACCCCCCTGATGTTCTGCTGCTGCAACTGCTCCTCCATCTTCCTCCTGTAGCTGTAGCTGGCCTTCCCTCTCTGATCTTCCTCCTCAGCTTCTTCTGTACAGTCCTCAGTTCCTCCTTGTTCCCTGATGTGAAAGCTCTCTTCTTCTCCTTTAGAAAAGCTTTGATATCAGGGGTAATCCATGGCTTGCTGTTTGGAAAACACCGTACTGTCCAGGAGGGTACTGTGTTTTCCTGTAGCCTGTAGAAAAATAACTAAAGTATGGTTCGGGATCACCTGAGCCAGCACTAACTATAAAATTTATAACTATACTATAAAATGCAACTTTGATATTAAACAACTAAGTTTGGAAATAGTTTTGGCTTGTCTGTTAAAACTTAAAAAGAAATCTGAGTAAAGCTGAGAAAAAAGTAACTTGTGTTACCAAGTCCCTTAGTTCTTGAAGAAAATGAAAGGAAGCAAAATTTGGATGTTCATCAACAGACAAGAATCGCAACTATTTCTGCCATGTCATGCCATTTATACACAGTTCATACAAGGCACTATTACATAGACATGTAACATGGTGCAGTGTGAATCACAGACCTAGCTGTTAAGATATACAACCTTCTCACTTTCAGTACAAAAACCATTATAGCTAATGCATCAAATTGAACATTCATGATGTGATTAATTCTTAGCAGCACAATTTCATTTAACAGATGTGGCTTGAAGTCCTCTAGATGGCAATTATTTTCCCTTGTCATCAGGGCCTCCTGGCTTTGCTTCCAGGAGATATGGCTGTCATAATTTATCCAACACCAACTTGTCAGTTACCATTTATTGTGAAAAGTGTTCTCTGATCTTGTCCAACAAATGTCCAGTGTTTCTGATGTGTGGGCCCTACTATCAGGGTCTCCTAGCCTCCCAGAGTGATCAAGTGCCTGGCAAGAGGCATTAATCCCAGGGGTTCTTGGGAGTTTATTTCTCTGCTGGTCCTTCTTGCTACACTCGTTTTATTTAAGCATATTTGACACATTAAAGAAATTAAACATTATTCAGTGGTTTTATTTTGACATGCAGTTCACAAGACAATGCAGTTTCAACCTGTTTCAACTGCAGTTCATTTTGACATTATATCTTGTTTTTAATATCAACATTTCAACTTTGTTCTCAAAATGGAAAATAAAATCTTTTCTTGTGGCCCTCCTTCGTAACTGTTTTATTATGAGGCCTGACAGGAGTTTATCAGAGTAGCAAAATTAAACTCAAAACTGAGGATAAATTCAGGCTATACATACAAGTAGTGATCACTGTCCTTACACTCACTGATTATCATAAAAACAATAACAGCCACTTATAATAAACCACATCAGCCACTTCTTCTGTCTGTCGGTGGTACATACTGTGCAGTGGTTTGTCCAGCCATGATGGTTTTTGCTCTTCTCCCTCCGCTTTGGGCTTCTGTTGCCTGAGATATTCACTAAGTATTTCATCACTCGGGGCCATCTTCCTGATGTACTCATGGATTTTTCCTGTTTCATCTTGGATGGTGGCTCTGACGCTCACCAGTCCTCAGCCTCCTTCCTTCCTCTTAGTGTACAGTCTCAGGATGCTGGATTTGGGGTGAAACCCTCCATGCATTGTGAGGAGCTTCCTTGTCTTGACATCAGTGGCTTCTATGTCCTCTCTTAGCCAGCTTATTATGCCAGCGGGGTATCTGATGACCGGCAGGGCGTAGGTGTTGATGGCTTAGACCTTGTTCTTCCCATTTAGCTGACTTCTTAGGACTTGCCTTACTCTCTGTAGGTATTTGGCTGTGGTTGCTTTCCTTGTGGCTTCTTCTTGGTTCCCATTTGCCTGTGGGATTCTAAGGTACTTGTAGGTACTTGTAGCTTTAGTCAACATCCATAATCCACATCCACATTCTGGCAGTTCAATTCCTTCAGTCCTTACAACCTTCCCTCTCTTTGTTATCATCTGACCACACTTATCCAGTCCAAATGACATTCCAATGTCGTTGCTGTATATCCTGGTGGTGTGGATCAGTGAGTCGATGTCTCACTCACTCCTGGCATACAACTTGATGTCATCCATGTACAGGAGGTGACTGATGGTTGCTCCATTTTGTGGCCATATCCGAAGCCAGTCTTAGTGTTGATCTGGCTGAGGGGGTTCAGGCCTATGTAGAACAGCAGCAGCAGGGATAGAGCATCTCCTTAGTAGATGCCACACATGATGGAGATTTGTGCAATTAGGTTGGCCACTAGGGTTATCTTCCACAGTCCCATTGCGTTCCTTATGAAAGTTCTTAGAGTCTTATCGATGTTGTATAACTCCAAGCATTACAGGATCTATGTGTGAGGCATTGATTCATTCCTTTCTGGCCTGCTCATGTATTGAGCCATATGCTTACTCATCTTAGCCGCTATGATGTCTGACACGAGCTTCCATGTTGTGCGGAGGCAGGTTATTGGGCGGTAGTTGGATAGGACTGCTCCCTTTTGGGGTTTCCTTCAGGATCAGGACAGTCCTGCCTTCAGTCAGCTACTCTGGGTGTGTCCCATCCATTATCAGCTGGTTCATTTGAGCCGCCATGCTCATGGAGTGCAGTTATCTTCTTTAGCCAGTAGGTGTGGATCATATCAGGTCCCGGTGCTGACCAGTTTGTCATGCTTGAGAGCCCTTCTTGGATATCTGCCATTGTGATGGTTACTGGGTCCTGTTCAGGGAGGTTGCTGTGCTCTGCTGTCAGGTCCACCAGCCACTGGGCATTGGTGTTATGTGATGCTTCCTTCTCCACTATGTTTTTCCATTATTGTTCAGTCTCCAGCCTTGGTGGGTCTGCTCTCATGTTACTACTCTGCCACTGAGAGTACACTTAGGATGGTTCAGTGGAGAACACCCTGTTTATTGTCCTTGCTTCTATTTCTAGTCCGGTGTACCGCTTCAGGCGTGTGGCCATGGCTGTGAGTTGTTGCTTGGCAACGCAGATTTCTTCCCACTTCTCTGCAGTTCTGATAGTTGGCTAACTTCTCTCTGTGTTGCCCTTATTTTTGTCTCCAACCTCCTTCACCATGCAGGATACTGCTCCTCAGTGGTGATGTTTGTCTTGTGACGAAGCATCTCAAGGATCACTGTTGCCGTGGTGTATATCAGCCTGTTGGTCACAATAGGGATTGTTCGTAATGGGGCCCACAATGTATTATTGACCTATGGAAAATTTCTAAATCATATTTCGAAAATGTATGTCAAATTAAGGTTTGTCACCAAAAATCATCCCATTTGCTGAAATACAGTGAAAGTTATGGCCAAATTAAGAATGAAAAATTACCCTTGGTGGATGAAAACATCCCAAACAGTACATGAGTGTTATGTATCTTGTACCTATCACTTCATATTCTATTTTTTAAAATTATCTTCTACTTTTAAAGTTTGACTTATGTTAATTTTCGTACAGCTGAGTGAACCACAGTCAAATTCCTTGTGTGCACAAACTTAGCCAATAAACTTGATTCTGATTATTGGCTACTGTCTAATGGGGAATGTTACCTGCTTCTCCTGACAGAACCTTCAGAAAAAGAATTCGCTCTAATCAGCGCTTCGATATGAAATGTATGAATGAGGAAATGAACTGGCCTGTTTGACAGTTTTGACAGGAGGGAGGAGATAGAAACTCAAGAGTTTCCTTTCCAGAAGGAAACCTGATAGTGAGCAGCTTAGTTTCAAAGAGTAAGTTACTCTTTTGCTTGTAGCTTGTGTGTGCTACTGTGATGTCGATTACACGATGGTGGATTGGCTTCTCTACTATTGTCTACTCATAACAGCACATACTTGTTAACTGGTCCTGCAAATCAATGTAATTTTACTCATTGCCTATGGCTGTCATATCCATACATCAAACACAATAGGCATGCTGCATTACTGGCCCAAGATTTTACATGCATGCTCAAAATCTGAGCAAATCCCTAAACACTCAATTCTGGAAACTGTGCTTGGTATTAAGTTGTCCAAATACAGTAAATACAACCCGACCTTGAGATACCCCAAGGTGTTCCCATGCTAGATGAAATTTACATTTAAGAGCAATAACATTATGATCTCATGCCTAATACTGTGCACATAGAAGTTAGAGAAATTGAAAATGTTTTACCCTCCTGTGACCTAATCCAGCTTTACCTATTGTTTATTGTGGAAATATTTTTGCTTTCAGTGAGAACAGTTTGCTCTAACCTTGACTTTTTCCTAAGGACTTTTAGTATCAAAATCCAAATGTCTTGCTGTAGGAAATTTATCTCCCCTTTCTGTTCACATGATCATACCATCAAAATTGATGTGTTGGGCTGCTAACAGCCAGTGATTGTCATGCTGTACTAAGATGCTGTATGAATGTCATTCCTTGCAAGTAAAACTCCTAATCTTACTGAAATTCATCTTCTGAGTCTATTTTTTTTAAAGGATTTACCTAACAGAAGTCAATATAGCTGATAGTTTGCAATCGTGTCACTGAGCATCTTCTGAAAATACATTTGTAGTGTCCCCAGCATATTCTGGGTCTACCTCAAGGACTCCTACTAGTTGAACATCCCAACAAGTTCTGAAATGAAAGCCTTATATGATCTCTAGTGAAAAGCACCCAGGAGCTCCTTGATCAGATCCCTGAACAACTCACCTGTCTTGACAGGAGCACCAACTCTAGTTCCCACCAGAGATCTAAAATCTGCAGTCTATCACCAAGGGTCAGCACAGCCACTCTCCCCCTCACTGAATATGCTCTTTGATGTACATCCCAAGATTTCAACCATAATTAAAAGCACACAATCTGTCATCACAAAATTATAAATAACTAAACACAAAGCTTAAATAATGACAATACTTTATTCGAACAGCTCCAAACAGTGGCATACCATTTATACCACAAATCTTAAGCCAATTTTTGTGAAAGTCAAATATAAATACAGCAAGGCAATGTCACTTTATAATGCTTTTACTTTTAGCTAATGAAGTTTCTTGCGCAGTGCATTTCACCTGGTGCTCTAAATATTTACGAAACACATTTACACCTTTGGAGGAACCTGAGGAAGACAGAAAAACAAAACCATATTTAAAGGTCTCAAAACAATGTTTTTAAGAGCGGTAGGGGATAGCATCTTGTGCAGTGTTTTGCAATTTTCACCTGTTTTGTGTCCAAGTGTTCAAAAGTCAGTCATGACAAATTAAAGTCTTGGTTCTCCTCTCAGCGTAGAGCCTTACAAAATGCAAGAACAATAAGTTAGAGAAATTAGTTAGCAAGATCAGTTGTCATTATTAAAAAATACAAGATGTTAACCTCTTTCCCCTTGTAATCGTGGCTGCTCATCATTTTCCTCATCTCTTGGCCTATACATCACCTTCCTCTGAGTAGGCATCTCTATCAAAAAAATGAGGTGGTCAACCATTGAGGGCTCAACTATAAGAGAAAAATCTAGTATAGATTATGGCTAAAAGTAAAATCTTGTTTCAATTAATTTAAAAGGATGTTTTCTTTATCCTGACAACTGAAAGTTCATCATTGTCTGCAGTTAAGCCAAAAACAATTTAAATATTGCATTACACTAAAAAGGACTGACTTGTACAGGGTAGATCACATCTGGACATATTTTAATGCAATTCTGTGGTTAACAGCTAAAACAGGAGCAAACAGCTTCAGCTTGTCCAATACAAAAATCTGGAAACCCACAAACTGTAAGACAACCTGCCCCTTGTGTTGGTGCAATCTGGCCTGGTGGTCTCAAGTCATTCAACCTTTCTTGGTTTATATATTGCAGATACAATATGTGAAGAAACATGTTAATCATGTGCTGTGGCAGAAATTAAAAGGATGTCTGCAGAAAATATGTAATGTTCATGGACAGTATTTTCTGCACATTACTGTGCAGACTTCCATTGTAAGTTTCACATTATATAATGTCCTCAGATCTAGGGTGTTTGGGTCAGCATTTCATCAAAAAAGGGAAAGGCAAAAAAAAAAAAAAAAAACAAAAACACTACACTCGGCTGAAAATTCTTACTATTCTACTATTCTGTTAATGTTAGGGCAATTTTCATGGGAACATTTTTGCTAATTACAAGATGCAAAATGATGGTATATTTGTGTTGGACTTTCCCACTGCAGAATCTTGTGATTTTCATTAAACCATTTCTTTAACCTTGTCGTCTCCTCCGGTGAACCAAGTCACAGTCTCCCCACCTGCCTTTGTCTGAAGCGGTCAAATCTTCTCTGCAGAGTGCGTCTGTGAACACATTAACATATTCAGTGCTAGCATTAGAGAAACAGGTGCTCATCAACGCAGCATAAAATATTTAAAACAAAAGTGCCAAAAGAAAAAGAAAAAAAAAAAAGGAAAAAAAATGGCACAGACCGTGGCAAGTTCTACACTGCAGATCACAACCAACCACATCTCCAATCTCACCATCTGCTGGCTCCTGCTTACAAAGATTATGAACTTCCTCTGGGTCCAGCAGAACTGGCGTGTCGTATTGCCCTTGTTTATAACAAGCTTTTGTTGCATGTCTCACTGGAATAGAATGGAGCTTCCTGGGTGCAGAATGCTTCCTGACAACAACTCTGACATGCTGCTCGTACCCTGAGCCACACTGGCTTTCCTCCTCAGAGTCTCTGGCATCACCTTTGTAGATTTTTGAGCTATGGACTATGCTTCTACCTGTACCTTTTGTCAGGCTTTTCCCACAACAGGCACACACAAACCTCCTCGAACCTGGCAGCCACACTACTTCTTCAGCAGCAGGAGGAGAGGCACCAACAATCCCTGCAAGCCTTCTGTCTGTATAGACATGTTTTGGTAAGAGATCCCTGTCCTCCATATCTGTGGAGAACATCTCATCTTTGGAGGAAAGCTCATCCAGAGATGGACTGAGAACACTCAACCGCTCATGAGTGGTCTGCATGGAGAGGTAGTCGTAGTAATGGGGCGGTACAGGAGACGTGAGACAGCCAGCACCAAGTGTCAAAACACTGTCAAAAGGCAGCTTGAGGATCTGATAGCTTGTATTCTGATATCCTTTGTTGCTGCTTTTAGCTTCTTTAAGCACAGTCTCTTTTGAAGAAAACAAAGGTGCCAGTGAAGGTGTCAATTTCCTGACCTCTTCATCATCACATTTGGGAACACAATGACTGGTCACCAAGATATCTGATTGAATAGTTGCGATCTTTTCTTTCTCAAGATGCAGAAAGTGTTCACCACCTCCTGGCTGCCTGAGCTCAGGACGATCTTCATGAACAGAAGAGCTATCAAGGGGCAATTCCTCTTCCAGTCCTCCTGACCAGCATCCCTGAGGGCTCATGGTATCTATGCTCCTCTGACTGGTCTCACCATCATATACTGCTGTGGTAAAGTCAGTAAAGGTAATCGCTGCTGACACCAACTGACTATCAACAGGTGCTGAGCCCTGCTCTTCATTTTTCCTCTCATCTCCAGGAGAATACATCCCTGAAGACTGTAAGGCAACACCAGAATCAAGTTCCCTCTCAGTGCCCTTATCCAGGCATTCAATGAGCTTGGTGATAGCATCATTAGGGTCAGTTTGAGCCTCTGAGCAGGCCATTTCTTTGTGTCCATAAGGCTGCGGATGATGCTGCTGGCGAGACATGTCATTCCAGGTAGGAGCGTGGAAGCAAGGTTCAAACATTCTCCTGTAATCCAGTGGATATACTGAGGCATGTGGGAAAAAAAAGCCAGTATAGGGCATGTATTGGTAAGGGTGCATGCAGGGACGGCCAAAGTTAAAACCTAGGAAAACACAAAATACATAGAGTAATTTCATGCAATGAATATTAGGTGATGGCAACGAAAAGTTTCAATAGTTTGATACCTCCAGGAAAACCACAGTGACTATATGGGCTGTTCAGTTGCCAATGCTGATAGAGATAGTAAGGTTGAGATGGTGGCTGGACATAGAAAAAAGGTCTGGGATGGTGCATTCTCTGTTGTCCACTCCCAAATGTATGTGACTGTTTGCCTCCATCTACAGGAGGCAGCAGGTGAAATATGTATAAAACATAAGTATAAGGAGAAGATAGGCTAATTCTCCACACATTTTCAAATAGCATTAAAACTGAAGAGTTGTCATAGCACGTGCTGTTTGTTAAATTTGGAAAAAATTTAATTAAATTTAATATAAAAAAATTCTTTACCATCCATTTTCAGGTTTGCTTTCTTGCTCAACCTGTCACAAAGCACTAAAAAGGGATGAAAACAAGCAAATAAAGGTGCCTCAGTTTTTGGAAAAGTTGAGACAATTTCTTTATAATTCAATTCTTCAAACAAAGAGTAGTACAAACATTTAACTCACCCGTTCAGACGACATCTAACCACAAGACAGTCACAAAAGCGGAAATAGCTGTGCTAATTACACATATATGAAACACCTGCTGCTCTATTAAGGGCTGCAGACACGTGGAAAAAAGTCTCCAGAAACCAGACTGGGAGAAAACTCAGTGATGCTTAAATCTGCGTCGAGCAAAACCAATAAGTAGTTTACTTCAGTAACGTTGGAAAGACATTCATAGTTTTTCAGTTATACCGTAAACGTCGTTAAAACACAAGCGAAGTATCTTTCCAACCATAGTAAGTTAGTCAGCAAGCTACAAACTAATTTCCTCAGGGCGGGACAAATAGTGAACAGTGAACGTAGGGAGCGTCTACAAAGTATAACGCCCTTAAGAGACACTACAAAAACTCATCGTGTCACCAAATTCACAGTTTTCTGTTGCACATCCTACAACTCCTAGTTTGGAAAAAGGAATTTTGCATAATTTTGGTGAATTTTTATTCAGATATTAGTAGAAAGATCAGTTTTAAAAAATCACGTATGAATAATTATAACCAGTGGCGCTGTTAGACATAATCAATTCGGACTTTCGCCCGAATATTTTGAGCTCAGACCCCACACAAACAAATATTCAAAGGTTCACACTAACACAAAGTTAACATTAACTCTAAGGCCACTGACTGATTTTGGAGCGAAGCAGAACTAATTACTGCGTCGGAGAAACGAGTAGTGATTTAGCGATGCACATAAAGGACAAAGCAGAGGAAGGTGAACACTCAGACGTATAAAACGTTCCAGTGGGAATCATCTGTCTGGCCTCCATGAATATTTTTTTAAAAAGTAATCTAAATGGGAAAGGTAGCACATTAAACTCTTTAAGAAACAAAGTCGATGGCCAAAAATTGAAGCTATTATATAACTTCAAATTTAAATCACAGGTATCTTTAATGGATTTTTTACCTTTTTTTTGAGTCAGAACTAATTAAGTAATAAAGATGGGATCAAGCAATTAAATGAGAAGATTACTAAAATATAACACAGGTAGCAGATGTTATCCCAAAGAGTAAAATTAGCCCTGGGAAGAAAAGTGAACTATGGTTTTATAAAGATTGTAGTGTTGCAATAAAACAAAGAACCAAAGCATATGGGAAACTTAAAAAATATATACATTAGAGACTGCATACAAAAAAGGTCAAGGGGTGGTGTGTAAGGTAATTAGAAAATATACTGGAAAATGTATTGCGATAAAATAGATAATAGGTCTGGCGTATCATTAAGAAAATGAAAGGGATAAAGTAAACGTAAAATAGTGATAAAGATACAGCAGAGCTTAGTGGAAAATGCACTAATGCACAAAATAATTATAGACCAGTAGGCAAGAATATGGAAAAAATGAAAACAAATATGTCAGTGTGCTTCAGGGAATAATGACAGCATACCAAAATCATATATTTAGAAAGGGGAGAAATACTGTGACAAAATGTGTTTCTGCTGCTTGCCTATTAAACTTGACATTCTGTAAATTATATTCTGTCCTTACATTTTTGCTATGACAGATTTGATGTCCAGAGTGGGATGGATGTGCAGTCTGGATTCTGAAGGACGCATGCACACTACACATAGTTAGTTCCTCCCCTGTGGGTTGAGAAGCTTTTATCCTATGGAGTCCAGCCACCAATCCAAACCAGGCAACAGAAGACTGGACTGACAGTAAGATGGCGCAAACAAGGGCAGACCTGTAGCGTTATGGTAAGAAAGAGCTCTATAAAACTCACTACTTGGTTGGGTTGTTGATTTTATATGTGTGACTGTGACTCTATGTGACTGACCATTTCCTCCTTTCTTTCAGTGTTACACTCTGCCTCACCAAAACCACGTCACATCTCATTTCAGAATATTAAGGACATTAATATTGATACTCTCGTCTCCCGTATTGACAATATTCTCATCAAACTGGGTCTGTTTTATTCTCTCATTCTGCACTCTGGTTTACCCCTGAACTCCAGTCAATGAAAACTGAAAGTCAACAACTTCAGCGACTCTACTAGAAAACTGGTCTCACTACTCACAGGGAAATGTACAAAACCCACATGCTGCATTATAAGGACTTAATTAGTCTAACCAAATCAAACTATTTCTCCAGTCTAATCAGCTCCAATGAAGGCAACTCCAAGGCAAAGTTTTCCTTACTTAAAATTCTTCAACCCCCTGACTCCCTACACTCACACTTGTACTCAGTAATAACCTAGAGAGACTGGATGAAAGCACAAAAAGTGTTGAAGAGATCCTGAATGCAGGTGGGTTTTTCCTCAAGCCATGGATTCGGTCAGAACAAAGTGGGAGGCAGACACAAGTCCCAGGAGATCCTGTAGCATCATCAGGCAAAGACAAAGTCTTCATACTCCCAAATCAAATGAAAGAGGATGATAATAAAGCTCTTGGACTTGGTTACATGGTAGAACAGGACAAGCTTTATGTAATGACCTCCATCAATTTCTCAAGAAGGAAGAAAAAAATAAGACTAGGTTGGAATCTTGAAAAGGAAGTGAGAATGAGGACTCCTAATCCTTTAACCAGGTGAAAATTACTCAGCCAAGTAGCTGGCCTGTATGATCCAGTTGGGTTAGTTACACCTACTAAACAAAAGGGTAATTCTTGTCAGGAAAGCCTTCCAAGAAGCTGGAGGTGGGAGCAAAACCAGAGACATCTGGGACAAACCTTTGTCTGATGGCCTCAGAGTGGAAGCAATCAAGCTTTTGAAGATTATGTACACCTTGGTCAAATTATCTTCCACACAAGCCTCACACCAGTTGGATGGATCAGAAAGCCTTGGGGAATAACATTCTCTGATGGAAGTGACAAAAGTTATGGTGCTGTGGTGTACTTCAGGTGGGAAACATTCCAAGGTGTCCAAGTAAAATTTGTTGAGTCAAAGCTCACTCCATTTGACCAAAAGGGGAGATCCAATCAAGGCAGAAATATGTGGTGCTGTCAATGCAGCTCGGCTCTGGACAATACATTGAAAAGCACAGCAGAATGGAAATAGACCACTGGTACTCTCTCTATATATATTTTCTGCAGGTATCCCTGGTCCTGGAGCTTTATATTGCTGATGTGCAGTTACTGACCCCACCAACGCGTGCACAGTGTTTATTTGTTGTTTATTGTTGCTGATCTTTTCTTTCTTCTCTATCCACTCATGTTAGTGTGAGAGAGTTGAACCCACACGTAGATCCCAGGGTACAAGTCTTTTATTAACACAAAGAGTCTTAATGAAAATTGAACACAAAGCGTCTCGAACTGAGAAGATCCGGTGGTTGGGACCCACTGGGCGAGCCTCGGGAAGGAGGAAATTCTGCCAGGCAGACAGCAGGTGGGACCAGGGCAGCTGGCGGCGGTGATCAGCGGTGTGGCGTTCCAGGTGAGGGAGGCGGCCGGCAGGGAAGAGTCAGGTGCGTCAAACAGCAGACAGGAGCTCTCAGAAGCAGGGCCGTCGCTAGTGGGGTGAAAGGTGGTGACAAAATCCAGAAGTTATAATCTGTAGGCCCCTGTTCTGTGAATAATTCTAATATTTATATTAGTTGTATGCCAGAGATTTTAATGAAAACCACAGAAACATGCAATTTGATGAAAGAAGTTTTCCAAATATCTGCTTTTCACCCCTCCCTAAAAATGGTTTAATCTGATATGAGGTATTTATTAATTATTAAGTCAGTGACAAACATCAGAGGGACCCAATAAATCATAAGTCCCACCCTAGCTTGTGAATAGGACCAATCAGTGTGGACGCGGCTGCTGAAGTTAGAGATGAACTTGGTGGAAGAGAAGGAGACTGACTGACTGATTGAAAATGAACCAAAAACATAAATCAGGGTACCAGAAACACCATGAAAAGAAGGTTTTTGAGGTTTGAGTTTCCTGGGAGCAGTAGTTAGTGACTCTGACGGCAGCATGTAGAGTCTCTACAGTAGCTTCTTCACACACTTTTAAAAGTCAGTTTGACTTGTTTCTTACTGTCTGCTGCTGTGATACAATTACCTCTGTAGACCACAGCATAAAGCATAGTACATAGTTTATGTGTGCATTACCGTAAAATGTTCTTTTGGTACCCTGGGTTGAATAATTTTACTTTACACAAATAAGACACTGCACAAGAGATCAGTTTAAAGAAATTTGTTTTTTCGAGTTCGGAGAGTGCAATCCTATTTTGTTATTCTCTAGTACAGCCATTGTCATTGTGTATTCATAATCTTGGTAGTTGTTCGATTGTTTTTCTATGGGGGAATTTAATCTGAAAAGCAGGACGTTGGGAAGGAAGTATTTTATTGTGAAAGGTGGCAGAGTACAGCAGCAGAAATGGAACAGAGGGCAAAAAACCATATAAAGCTGTTGTTTTGTTTATTATTTTTGATTCGGAATAATAATTGCACATCGAGTTGAAACGCCGTCCTGTGTGTGATCAATTCCTGTGACTGAAACGCATAAAAAAGGCTGATGCCACCACAGAGTCATAAGAGTTTGAGGCATGCACTGCACATTCCAAAGGACCCTAGTGTCCTCAACTTGTATAGTTGACTGTCATTTTTCATGGCATAATACTGTCTTGAACTATGCTCTATATAGTGGAAAAAAGTATGCGAACTATTGGCTATTTACTATTTCCAGGTTTTCTCCATAAATTGGTCATGAAAAGTGATCTGATCTTTGTGCTATTGCAAAGACTGATAAAAATAATATATGTTAAAGTGTTGGCAACCCTAGTAAAAAAAAAAGCAATATGCTTCTGGATACTAATCTGAAAATCTTCAAACTTTGTTAAATAAGAATAGGATAAAACAGGAGTGTTTCCTAGCTTCCTATACTGATTGGTTGCTGAAAAGCCTCTGAAGTGTTTCTTGACCGCTGAGTTTTGCCAACACTGCGAGCTGACGCCGTTTACAGCCGTCAATTTCATCTCAGTGAGCCTAGTCGGGTTTTTTCGGACTATCAAATGTGGGCGGAACTGACTATGAACGTTGTTGTTGTTGTTAGTTTTCCCCCTATGCAGTGACTGTCAGGCGCCCCTTGGCTTTACAAATGATTTTTCCTCTAATAGTTACCCAGACTGAAACACCAACACTGTCTCAGTGTTGACCAAAGCTGTGTATCATCTCAATTTAAAATTAAGTGCTTAATTTATGAGGATTATTAGATTATTATTCGTGACGCTGATCGTGCGCGCCTGGCAAGAACTACTCAGGGCAAAATCGAAACCGTGCCTCCTCCACTTTCAGTGTGTGGTAACTGTTGTTTTGTCTATTGAAAAGTAGTTACGACGATCTTCACACTGTGCACAGCAGCTAACTATACCCGAAATGTCGACTAAAGGGGAGTATGACTGCATAGTAATCGGGGCCGGCGTCATGGGCTCTTTCACGGCTTATCAGCTGGCAAAAAATAGCAAGAAGACTCTTTTACTAGAACAGGTTTGTTATTCCCGAGCAAGGATTTCCCGTGACTAGTTATGCAATCAGTAATCTAAAAAAAAACGTCTGTGTCAGCAGTACTACACCTGTCATGACATCCTACTCTAAAGTGCGTTTATTTTAATGAAATCCTAACTTGGTAGAATTGTCATGGACGTGAGATGCGTAATCCATAAATGAAACTTGATTTCTCCTTATATTTTTAAATATAACCAAAAACAATTCGTTGAGGCATTCATTTTGGTCTGAACAAATATAAATAAAGGGTTCATGCACGGACTGGAGTCGAACCACTGATGTTTTGATGACATTAAAGCACATCTTTCACGCCAAGACCAGGAATAGTTGAACTTGACTCTTAACATTTCCCATTCATTCTCTAACAAAAAGACAAACACTTTTAAAAAAATGATAAAGAGCAATAGAAGACTGAGATCTGTAACAAGCCCAAGCTCAGGACTTACCTCCAAATAAAAGAGGGCGTTCAAAGAGAGTCCTATGTTAAAGTACATCTAAAGAGGGGTCAGAAGTCATTATGTGCCTAGTTAAATGCTGGTGTTTTACCTTTAACTGGGCAGATATAAAGCTCTGGCTGAGGAAAATCATTTGTGTGATTTATGTGATCTTGGTTTGATTGAAGATAAGTTCCATTTTTTATTTCTTTTATTTACTTCTGCATTTTGATTTAAGAAAGCATATGTCTGAAAAGGTTTGTTTGAATGAGCCAGATTTGTTTTTGTTACAGGGCAGTAGTGTTTTGAGCTGGCTTTTTGAAAATGAATCTTTTGCTGTGCCAAAACTTTATTGAGCATGCTTGGAGACTGAGGCAAAAAATGCTTTACCCTGCGAGTGAAGCACATGGAGATGCTTGACTGATGAAATGTGTGTCTAACGTAAAAGATATTATTTTTCTTTTGCACTATTGATAGGTAAATTCTTTAACAAATCAGACTCAGAGGACGAACTTCGGTAGGTTATACAAAAATTTTACTTGCAAGGAATGACTGTCACCTTGGTACAGCATGAGAGTCACTGGCTGGTAGCAGACCAGCACATCATTTTTAATGGTCTGATGTGAAATAATGTAAAGTGAACAGAAAGGAGAGGCAATTTCCCAGAGCAAGACATCTGGGTTTTGATACTATGTGTCTTTGTCAAGAAGTCAAGGTTAGAGCAAACTGTTCTCATTGAAATATTGTTATGTTTGCACAATAGGCCCTATTCCGCAGTGTTTATATACTAGAGTCACCCAAAGAGAGCTGGGATAGGCTCCAGTGGATGAATGGACGCATGGATTTTACCTTTCTGTGTGGAGTTTGCATGTTCTCCCTGTGCTTGCGTGGGTTTTCTCCAGGTACTGTGGTTTCTTCCCACAGTCCAAAAACATGTATGTCAGATTGATGGGGGACAGGAGTGAGTACGAGTGTGTGAGGTTGTTTGTCTCTTTGTGGCCCTGTGATGGACTTGGTGTACCCCTGCCTTTCACCCAGAGAGAGCTGGGCTAGGCTCCAAAAGATCCCCCCTTCCTATTAGTCTCCATTAGTTAGGTGTACCTAAAATCTATAAGTACCAATAAGTTGAAAAAGTATATTCATTATTCTTGTAAAACAAAACAATATTGGTAAAACAACCCTACCAATACTGAAAATGTCACTGCTAAAAACAAGAGTACTTAAAGGTGCTATGCTTTGGTGATGTTTCAAGTAAATGTGGAAATGTGATAAAGAAATGACATAAAACATGATAAAACATGGTTTTAGAAATTAAGGTTCTATAAGTTTAAGGATCAAATATGGGTGATTGGTCATTTGAAGTACAGTGTCTTATTCGTAAATTAGAGTTATTCAGTTTGAACTAAGTGATGTTCTTGTTTTTCAGTTCATCCTACCCCACACCAGAGGGAGTTCCCATGGCCAGACCCGCATCATCCGCAAGGCCTATGACCAGGACTTCTACACTCACTTGATGGAGGAGTGCTGTGAGCTGTGGGCTCAGTTGGAGGAGGAGGCAGGGGTCAAACTGTACAGGTAAGCAGTCAGCAGAGAAGAAAAAGAGAAAGCCCATTAAATGGAACATGACAAAAAGCTTTAACAGAACACAAAGATTTGTCACATTCATGGTGCTATGCATGCATGTATGTTTATACATACAGTATAACTGTGGCTTCAGCCTGTGCCCAACTTTTCAGAACACTTTGTAAGTTGGTCATACTACTTCAAAAGAGTCACGGTTGTTCTCAGCACCAGTGAACTGATAAACATGATGTTCGTGTCTCTGGATAATCCTTCATGATGATAATCCTTCAAGAAATGATTAACACAGTGTACCTCCCACTGCACCCGTCCACAACTCATGGCAGATGGGTCCTCATCCAAAGGCCACCTGCGCTTTTGAGCTGGCAAAAAATGTAAAATGTCAAATGTGTCAGGCCGGAATGGTATGACCAATGCATCCTACTTTTGCTGCTGCCACTGGGACAAATTGAGCCACTGAAAATGGGCAAAAGCAAAGCTAGAATCTTCAATCCCTTTTGAAGCTGCACTCTAAAATTAAGAGAGGAATTACTTTTAATTTCACTGTGAGACTCTGTACATAATAAATCTTTAACCCTCTGATGCACCCAAGCACATTTTTGTGTCGAAGGGACAATAACATTCCCATTGACTTGAAGGTGCATCAGAGCGATAAGTATATAAAATATGGATAATGGATATATCTGCCTCACATTTTGTTACTTCAAGGCTAGATTACTGTAACTCATTACTGTTAGGATGTCCCAGTAACTCAATAAAAACCCTCCAGTTAATCCAGAATGCTGCAGCCACAGACCTGACAGGAGGTTTTGCTGCTATAGGCCTAGACTGCCTGAGGACCATCAGTGCACTGAGCTCCCCTACCCTACCCTAATCCTCCTTTCCCTTCAGTTGGGAAAAGTTTTAGATATTAAAATGTAAATTTTGGATAGTAGTTTAGGAATGGGATAAAGGTTCCTGATAGAACAAGCTTCAAGATATCTTATAACTCTGCCATACCACACTGAGAAACCTTTCGTATTCAGAAGGATGTCAGGATTGTTCCAGATTGGTGTCAGTTTGCATGTAGCCGGTGAAGACCTAGTCATTTTAAGGAATTCCCACCAGGCTGTCAGAGAAGTGTTTATACTAATGCTCTTAAGGCAGGGATGTTGTTTGATTGTAGAGCTGATGAAAGGTAGGTCACAGATGTTGATTTCTTTGCAGAAGGTCTCCTCTATACCCCTCCAGGAGTTAGAGATATATTGTAATTTATTTGCAAGGAAATAATAATAAAAATTTGGTAGGGTTTTGAAACTGATTCATGGTGGTTTCTTTTTTCATAAAACTTTAGATATGCTTTGATCCAGTGACTTGAACCACAGAGGTGAGGGTTTAGTAGGAATCATTGAGAACAGGTAATTGATTGTAGAGTGGATCATCATTTTTATGGTTGCGACTCTTCCCATGAATGATATAGGCAAAGAATTTCATCGCACAAGGTCATCCCCTATTGATTTAAACAGAAGTGTGTCATTTAGCTGTATCAAGTCTGACAACCTGGGGGGAGATATTGACACCCAGATATCTAATGTTGCCTGACAGACGACGAGATGTAGACGAAGAGTTGAAATGGCAATCAATAGGTAATACTGTGGATTTAGTCCAACTGATTGAGTAATGAAAAAGTTTTGGAGGAATGAAACAATGTCTGCCTCAGCTGGATTATTCTGTGACAAATACAATTTTCTATCAAAGTTACTAAAGGTGTTATTTATTTCTGTAGGGTCATGTGTGACATTCCCATCTGAAGTCATAAAAGTGAAGAGTTTCCTAGAGAACACGTGCCGAGGTTTCTGGCATGTTGTTTGCTTCCAGAAATATTTCCCACTCCTTTTGGAGATAGTTAATAAAATCTTAGTCCCCAAGTCATTATGTATTAAATCTATTCATTGGTGCATCTCTTTTTCAGGTCACAGACATAGAGACTGGTGCATGACCACTAATGGTGATAGAGTGTCTGTGATTTCAATTAAGTTGTATTTGTATAGCGTCAAATCACAATACAACCACCTCAAGGCACAAAAAACAACAAAACCCAACAAATCTCTTATCAGCAGCACTTGGTGACAGTGGAGAGGAAAAACTCCCTTTAACGGAAGAAACAACCTCCAGCAGAACCAGGCTCAGTTTGGGCTGCCATCTGCCTTGATTGGTTGGGGTGAGTGGATAGAGGAGAGAGAAAAGAACAGCAACAATAAACAACAAATAGACACTGCAGGTTGGTGGGGCCAGTAACTGCACATCAGCAGAGAGAGGACAGAGAGACAGCACAAAATTAGTGATGTTCAATGGTGGAATATACATGTGAGGAGGGAGGAAAGGAAGGAAGGGTAGGGGAACTCAGTGCACCAATGGAGAGTCCTCAGGAAGTCTAGGCCTATAGCAGCATAACTAAGGGATAGTTCAGTTGGTTCAGTTACCTGAACCAACCCTAATTATATGCTTTGTCAAAAAGGAAGGTTTTAAGTCTAGCCTTAAAAGTACAAAGTGTCTGCCTCCTGAACCCAGACTGGGAGCTGGTTCCACAGGAGAGGAGCTTAGATAGTTAAAGGCTCTGCCTCCCATTCTACTTTTGGAAACTCTGGGAACCACAAGTAGACCTGCACTCTGAGAGTGAAGTGGTCTATTGGGATAATATGGTACTGTGAGGTCTTTAAGGTCTGAAGGAGCTTGATCATGAAGGGATTTGTATGTGAGAAGAAGGATTTTAAATTCTATTCTGGATTTTACAGGGAGCCAATGAAGAGAAGCTAATATGGGAGAAATATGATCTCTCTTGCTAGTTCAATTCAATTCAATTCAATTCAATTTATAATTTATATTTAATATATAATTTATATAAAGCTACTACTTTTTATGAATCCTTAGAGCCCCCTCCCCAGAAAAGAAACCTGTACAAAAACCATGCAACAGATCCTAACCAAAAGTCATAACACACAGTTCTCAATGGGAAGACATGGCACACTTTGGTGCATATTACTCAAGAAAATAATGGTGATTTTGAAGGTCTGTAATTGTTAAGAGCCCTGAATTGCCTGTTGAATGGCATGATAACATCTACAGCAGTGTATTGGCATTATGCTTTTAAGGTGATATGTCTATCCATCTGTCTATCTGATGTGAACACAATATTTGAGGGACACCTGAGAGATTTTTATTTTTAAAGTTGGCACTAGTGTCCACTTGGATTGAAGATCGAAATGATTACATTTCGATTGGCAAATATCAGTATCACTGCACTGTTCTTAAGGAAATGCAGAGCTGAGTTGTGAACTTAAAAGCAGACACAGCTTGCCGATAAGGTTTAACAGTTTATTTAAAACAAAGAAAAGGAGTTGAGTTACCCGAGTGTTAAGGTCTCTGCTTTGTTTATAGTCCACTAGCAGCTCTCTCATATTTTGGAGGCAGCTCTCTCACGCTGACTTCAATTCCACTCCCTCAAATGGAGTAAGCCACTGGTGGCAAGTGAGAAGGTGAGAAGGAAAAAGTCCCTTTAAAAGAATGAAGAACAGCAGCAAGAAACAAACACTGTAGGTTGGTGGGGCCAGTAATAGCACAGTGGTCTAGTACAGCAGTTCTAGCATGCTGCCTTACTTACAGTGAAACTGTTCAGTTTTGGGTCAGAATTTTTTATAAAGGCATTCATTGAACTGTAATGGGCTGAATTCCTGATGCTTGGTTACTTGGTCTATTTAGGTAACCTCTGGGATATTACTAACAGGGCCTTACCTTTTTATGAGTTAAGTATGTATGCATGCTATTATAGAGTTTGGTGGAAATCAGGGCAGGAACATGACTGGCCTGATGGTCACAGAAAGTTTTACTTAACTTAGTTGTAAGTGAAAACAAAGTTAATTACAAATTTGTAATCTAATATAAAATGTTATGGAAATGGAATTTTATTTTGCAGACTTACTCAGTTTTTCAGCTTTTATCTATATTACATAACATAGTTGTAGATGCATATAGTTTTTGAGTAAGGGTTTTGTTATATTTATTTTTACTAAGATTATATTCTTTAAATTTTCACTCTGCTGACAATTACAAACAGGTGGCTTACACAAAAAAACCTAAAGTGGAGCTTTGCATCCTGTATGATGCAGAGGTTTTGTATTCCTTATCAGTTTGAATGTTGTAATAATGCTAATGGGTTCCATAAATTTAAAATTTACTTTAACACTAGTGTTAACTATGCTACACAGTATTAAGGCTTACATGGCCTTGACTGATTCTTGTTACCTTCATTGCCACTGATTTCTCCTCTTAGACAAACAGGACTCCTGGTGATGGGACCAGAAACTAGTCAGAGTTACCAGCTGTTTAAGAGCACCCTACAGAAGAACAAAGTTCCTATGGTGGTCCTGACCCATGACAACTTCACCCAACATATCCCTCATATCAAACTGGCTGAGGGAGATGGAGCGGTGGTTGACCTAACTGCTGGAATTCTGTATGCTGACCGTGCACTCAAGATTGTACAGGTACAGTAAAGACACTGCTGGTGAGCCTTAGTTAATATAAGCTCCAATGACATATGTTTTAGAGACACATACGTACTTTCCCACCCAAGAAACCTTTGAAAAATAATCCCTTAAATGTTGATTTCTAGGGAAATTTTGTGAATACTTATTAATAAATTAAGACCCAAAATATACTACACATTGTATACATTATCATTATATAATACAGCCTATTATGAAAAACCTGAAGAGATTATTATGTTCGACACACGTATTCTAACAACTTTAAGCAAGTCTACAGGGAGTAGAGCTTGCTCTGAGGAGAAAGACCCTCAGACAGAGAGGGTTGATCTGCCATCAAAGTACCTGGGGCCCCAAAATTATGAAGAGGATTTATGATACTCAGAATTTATAAACCAGATGTAATAGACACATTCATGTTCAATACATTTATATATTTATATTCGCTACAACCTATTTGTAGAATACTCTTGTGTTTTACTCTCACTTGTTCCAAGGTTCTAGTTTGCATGTACTTACTCTATGCCTGTTACGACCTGGCATCCACATACAGTACGTATCACATTTTTGGTTGTCTGCACCATACTGCTTAATTCTGTGTAACTGAAACCTGTTGTACACAAACGTGGATCAACTGTTCCCACAGACAAAAAAGGAGATTCGTAGTTTGGAGTAGTAGTTTAATAGTAGTAGTGTTGTTTTTTTTGTTGTTGTTGTTGTTGTTTTTTAAAGTTATGCCACTGAATGATTTTTGTCAACATGTTCTGCTGTTCTCCTTTGCAGAGGCAATTTCAGAAATTGGGTGGGGTCATAAGAGACAAAGAGATGGTAGTGAACATCAAACCTGGCCCTGTTGTGACAGTGTCAACTTATGCTGGTGTTTATCAAGCCAAGAGTGTGGTGATCACCGCTGGAGCCTGGGCTAACAGACTGCTGACCCCCACTGGCTTACACTTGCCATTAGAGGTAATTAAACTTATGTCCTGCTCTTTGCATTCATTTTAAATGTTTAATTTCCATGCCTCATTTCATACTTAGACAACCAGGGTAAGCATACTCATTTTATTAACATTAATTTAAATGTGGAAAAAGGGTAGAGTCGTATGCAGACGTTTGTGGACCCCTGAGCAAATTTGTTGATTTCTGAAGTGAATAAAGTTAATACAACCACTCATTTATAAGTCCTCTTCTACCATCACCATGAGGTCAAAAACTGATTTAAACACTCTTGAAAATTTGTATTCTTGTGAACCTTGCCCTTCCTACATAATACTTACATCGGCTCAAAGAAAGTGAATACTCCGTCTCTGAAAAGTAGACCAAAAGTGTGATTTATGCCACCCTGGAGAGTTATTGTCTGAACTTATCCTGACAGATAGTAAAGCATACATTTATCAAGCTTTTATTTAAGACCATATTTGTCATAAACAGAATTTGACTCCAGCCATAACAGTGTTTCCCTCATTCAATATCAGGCTCTACCTTTGTCAATAAAGAAAGTAAAACTTTCCTTTTTGGCACATAGAACACTTGATGAATTTGAAAATTAAACTTGAAATGCAGTGACAGATGTGAATAGAAACTTTTCAATAAACAGCATATATTTGTCACATTTTATATTACTGGCTAAGTTCAAAATGTAGACACAAGACAGGTAAGGCATGGGGCAAGGCAGGGCAAGAATTTGTAAAAACAAAGCTATTGTGGCAAAAATCACTAGGAGGCAAATCTCAAGTTATAGGATGGCAAGTTTAATAGGCAAAAGCAGCAGAGTCACAAGCAGAACATACGATCTGCAGAACAAGTCAATACTAATTGACTCAGGATAAAGGAGATGGCAAACTTTTATACGAACTCAGCAGTTTCAGTTTACACATCAGAGTCAGTTACATGTAAATCACACCAGCATGACATACACATAAGTGAATACACAGTGGTCAGTAATATGATTAGCGTGTCCATATGACTACCTGTCAACCAAATGTCAGGTTGATTGGTGACTCTAAGTTGCCCATAGGAGGGAGTGTGAGTGTGTGAGGTTGTTTGTCTCTATGTGGCCCTGTGATGGACTGGTGACCTGTCCAGGGTGTACCCCTGCCTTCCACCCAAAGAGAGCTGGGATAGGCTCCAGCAGATCCCTGTGACCCTGGTTAAGGAATAAGCGGACATAGAAAAAGGATGGATGGATGGATGGGTTCATGTATCGCTGGATATATTTAAAGGACATTTTTAGTTTTCAGTTTGAAGTAGTAGGTTGTTCAGAAAGCAGCTACTGCATAGGAATCCCCCTGAATTTCAGTCAAGTTAGCAAAATTAATATGTGGTATACACTATGCTCAGTTATTTATTTTTTATTGTTTCATTTTATTCATTTCATTATTATCAGTTCGGACTTAGCTTGTAGTGACGTTTTCTTGACTTCCATACCAAAGGTGGTGAAGATCAATGTGTGCTACTGGAGAGAGAAAGTGCCCAGGTCACATGGCACGAATGAGCGCTTTCCCTGCTTCATACTAACTGAGGGTAAGGAGTCGAAAGAGCACATCTATGGTGTCCCGTCAGATGAGTACCCAGGCCTGGTGAAGGTATGTAACAGAACTAGAAACTCAAATGTGATTTTACAAAAGACACACTCTACATTCTGTACTGACACCTCATTCGTATATAAGGTAATAATGTTACTACTACTTTAGCTATTTTAGCTACTTTAGATGGTATAGCCCTGGCCTCCAGCACTACTGTGAAAAACCTTGGAGTTATTTTTGACCTTTAATTTACACATAAAACATATCTCTAGAACTTTACTTTACTCTTTACTTCCACAATATTGCAAAAATTAGGAACACGTTGGAGTCTCCAGCACCCCTGCCGGTTCCACCTGAGTCCCAAGTTCCCGGACCTCAGTGTGCCGATGATAGCGTCCCCGTTGTTCCTGATCTCAGTGGGTCAGCTAGTCTTGCCGATGCCACTGTTCTCATTCATGTTCCTGATCCTCATCCCAGTGGGTTGGCCAGTCCTGCCAATGCCACTGCCTCTCCTAAGGGAGGATTTTTGCATCTGAAGATGTACGGCTTCTCTGACGCCTCTCTCAAACCATCTATCTTCTCTGTCCAAAACATGTATATCCCTGTCTTCCAATGCGTGTCCTGTCATTTAAATGGAAGTACACTGGTATTGGTCCTGAGGAGCTGCTCCTCCTGTGCTGAGCCATCATCCTGTTAAGTGGTGGTTTGGTTTCTCCATTGTAGCATTCTGAGCATTCTTCCCTACACTAGACAGCATCCACTACATTGCTCACCTTTTGTTTTGGTGTCCGGAACTAGTGTCTGTCTCAGTGTGTTGGTTTGTCTGAAGTGAACCAGTATCTAGGGCTTCTCAAAGATCCTTTTAAGCCTCTCTGACACATCACATTGATTTGCCTACTTTAGCGACATTCAATTGGACCCTGTAATCCAGTACATTCTAGTAGTCCATCCTGTATTCCAGAGTTCAGCCAGTGGACCTCTAGATTTCACTCTTTGTCAGTGGCATCAGATTGGAAGCATGGCGCAATTTGTCTTTCCATGAATGACTCTCAGCTTGGCAGAGGTTTGTAGGTGGGTCTGGTGTCGATGAGACTGTCTCAGCAGGCTGTTGATGGTATGCAGATTTGATTTGCTTTAAAATTACTGATTGTCAAAAATATCAAAAAGGAAAATTAAACTAAGAACATTTTCCTGGCGTAACATATTAACAATTCAAAGACGAAGCGTTCAAGAAAATTTTATTCAATTTCAATTCAATTCAATTTTATTTGTAAAGCGCCAAATCACAATACAATCATCTCAAGGCACTTTACAAATTGAATAAAGCTGATAAAAGAAATTTGCATTCTAAGAAAAGGAGGAAAGCAAAAATCCCTGTAACTTAAAGTAAAAAAAAATGTAGTCAGACAATAAAGAAAGGGTACAGACTAAAATGCAAAGAGAGCAAAAGCCAGAACTGCACTAGACAAAGGGATGTGATCGCTTTTAAAGTTTACACACAAGTGTGAAGTTGGCCCACAAGTTTACTTATTGTAAAAAAAAAAACGTAATCTTCTCTCCCCACACTTTCATAAAGATAATATTTGGACTATGTTTCAACAGCATTCTTCATCATTTTCAGTGAGGATAAGGTAGTCAGGCCAAGTGTAAAACATACCAGCGACAACACAATACAGAACACAACAACAAAGATACCATAACAAAACAGCGATAATCTTCACATCATTCTAACAGTGTAGATTTGATAGTTTGTCTGAAAGGAGTGTAATATTGTTAAGAGCTGAATCTTACAGTGAATAAAAGTGTCCTAATACAGCAGTTATTCACTATTGACTTTTGACAGTCTTCTGATGCTGGTGGTTAGCTGGTTTTAGTTTTTTGTTATACAAAAATAACACTGATTTAAAAAAATATATATATATATGTATATATTGTGCATAGATATGTTACCACATGGGCAGTGAGACAGACCCAGACCAGAGAGACAGACAGACAGACCGGTCTGATATTGACATCCTCCAGCGCTACATCGTCCGTTGTTTACCTGGTCTGATTCCTGAGCCTGCAGTGGTAGAGAGCTGCATGTACACAGTAAGTATTATTTCTTTGGACTGTGGAGGACGCTAAAACCTAAAACCTAAACAATTTATGCAAAAATGTTTAGAATTAAGGTTTCAGATCAATAGTTTGGTCTTGTTTTATAGACCTTTTATAGACTTGTTTATAATCTGGACTCTGTCATTTGAATTTTGGAGTTTTATGGCTCTTCTTGTTTTGTTGTTTTTCTAGCTAACACCTGACCGTCATTTTGTGGTGGACTGTCACCCTTCCTACAGTAACATTGTCATTGGAGCTGGATTTTCAGGTACAATACAACAGAACACAAAACTTTAAAAAATTGCTATGTTTTACATCTACCTAACACGTTGTTTTGGTGACTTTCCTGGAAAGGACAATTAAAAACAGAAATATAAAGCAATTATTCAATACGTCACATTTTTCTTAAACAGTAGTAAATATATATAAATATATACCGAATATAGCTAAAACGTAGTTGGGATTGTCTTGCGGATTTGTGATGTTAGTTGTATCCATTTGGTTGTAATAAAATTAAATTAGTACAGGAGGACAATTAAACGTATACTGTATAGTGATATGTGACACACTGATGCTTAGGAACAATCATCAATCATGTGACAACAACAGACAATAGTTTAATATAAAAGGGGTGTCAAGTCAAAGAGTTTAACAACATTTCTGACAAAAAATAAAATATATTAATCAAGAAGTCATGAATCCAACTTTAACATTTTAACATATGATTAACTTTAAAATTAAAACTTTTAAGACCCACCCCACTAACAAACCTCCTAACCTCCCAAAAAGAAAGGCACAAAGCAGGCGCATTATGGAATTTGTTTAATTTATTTTCAGTGGTACATGAGCTTCTTTCATGCATCTTACCAGTTGGTGCAATGACTCTGCTGTGCTGTCCCACTAAGGATACGGCTTGTTCATGTTTTCACACACAGACACACAGACACACACACAGACACACACACACACACACACACACACACACACACACAGAAATGTAGAGGAGACAGGTCTGAGTGAGAAACCAGAGTGAAAAACAATGTCGTGTAAAAAAAAAAACAAAACAAAAAACAATCCAAAGATGTTTGACACTAGGACAGCACTTTTTTTTGGGAGCTGCTGTGTAACAAAATGTGTTTTGGCTACACAGTGGGATGTGGTCCAAAACTCCCTCATGCCGTCAACCACAACAAACTTCACAGGGTTGGTGAAGCAGGATGATTGTTAGAATGAGAATCTCATTATCTAGAATTTGCCTATTTACTGTCATCATACTGTGAGAAAGCACATTTCATATTGGCAGCATTGTTCATGATCATATAACTAATATAAATAGCTCCAGCTTCACATAAAGTGCTTCCTTGACCTTTTTTTTAATCAATACTGGAATCTTTCTCAGTAAAACCCAAGCTGTAGAAGTACAATTTCTATCTATAATCTCAGTATAGTGTTTAAAATGCTGCCCATTTTCCTCAAGTCACAGTAAGAAATCATTGAGGAGGAATTTGTCATCTAGTCATAAATGTATGTAAAATCATTTGTGTAGGCTAGGTTTGAATACTAACGTGTAGATCAATTATTACTATTCATACATGGCCTCACTGCCACTGCCACCATAGTGCCAAATTACCAATGATGGAGCCAGAAATTTTGAGCAATTGCAGGAGGATTGATCAGCCCTGCGGTGTTGGTTGTTGTTTCCAGTGGGACTTGTTTAGGTGGTGCACACACGTTCGATACAGTATGAATGGAATTCGGAGGTACTACATCAGCCATGTTGATGCTATCTTGTGTCATGCGTCGTTTAAAGAGCCCACTGTATTGCATGGCAGTTTTTAAATTCCGTTAAATTTTCGAATCTCATTAAACTGTTTAACGAAGATCTCCGTTAAAACTGTTAGCAAGCTGGTGTACAGCATTGATGTTAGCTTGATCTGCTCAAAAATAATGATTAAACATCTGTTTACAGCAGATTCACAAAATCATCAAATCATTTGTTAAACAAATACAATTTAACCATGGTGAACTTGTAAAAAACCGCATCTGCGATTTTCCTGTATATGACGTCTACTAATATATAAGCAGCGTGTTTATACATGATTGTGTTTTTGAGAAAACAGCATGTTAGTGAAAAACTACAATTTTTAAGTCAGTGAAATAAGACCATAAAACACAAACAGACCGTTGGTTCACAAGACTTAAGAACTGCATCTTGTAGCCAAAAGTGTTTTCTTCAACATAATGTGAATCTCATCTTGTTCACTCATTCACAGAAAACAATACACTGATTGCAATTTTCTAAGACACTTTTTGTTTAGAAAAGACATATGTAGGAAGAGAAGGCGTGCCTGGTCATGAATAATCATGTGATTTACCTGAGAAGACAAAGACCCACACAATGAGCCACATAATGAGTCTTTCAGTCAAAAATGTGGCTGAGAGGGAATTAGTGCAATACAATGCAGATGCAAACGTTCATCATCTGAGTCGCGTTTTTCCTCTGAGGACAAAGTAAACTCTTCTTCACTGTCTGGAACATACGAAGCACTTATTCACCTGCCTAACGTGCCATCAGCAAAACGCACAGAAAAAGTGAGTAAATTCTATGATGACGTTTGACATTTTATGTCATTTCTCGGGGGCGTGCACATAATTACTTGGCTCACCTGAGATTATTTCCATATAAACAGTGTGAGGTGGGATCACATTAGCTATAATGAGGCGAGACAGGAGAAACTGTACCGTTCCTTACTTTCATACGGATTACGTAAAAAGATTTGTTTTTGACTTGAATTATTTCATTTAAAAGAAAACATTTCAAGCTTTCTAGCCATATATTTCTTATTTTTATAAGACGAGTATTCGCTGAGATTCTGGTTGTTTTATTTAGAGAGATGACAGAGACAGAGAAGGCAGAGAGCGCACCCTGTCTGCTTTCTTTATTTTACAAAAGCACAGCATTTTGTTGTTATTATGTATACAAATAAAACTAGACCCTTTACAGATTCAAATTATATGTTGCTCTTATCTGTACGATCAAAACTGATCCAGCCAGAGACTATGTGTTTTATGGTCTTTTTTCAGTGACTTAATTGTAGTTTTGCACTAACCATGCATAAACACTGTTTTCTCAAAAACACAATCATGTATAAATATGCTGCTCACATATTATTGCAGCCCAGTTTGTGCTGATTACAGTGTTATCAGACTTTAGACATTAATATGTTTAAAAGCAACTGAAAAAAGCACAAACGTCAGGGCATGTCAAAACTTGTCCAGGGCCCCAAAACACCCGCCATTATTGGACAGTTTCTGTATTTTTAAATGACAGGACTGAGTAAAGATGTAGAGTAGCTAAAGAGGCATTGGTTGCTGTACTTCGTTCGTTTTGTCGAACGTTGTCTTCAGACTCCCACCAATTGCCATGGAAACAAGAATGTCATCAGACGATCTGAAAGGTATTTCATCATAACAATATAACAAACATATTTAAGTGACTACAGGGCCTAATTTTTTATTCCATAACTTAATATTCCATAACATAATTTAACATGACTATAATCCAGGCATTGAGGTTTCAGGAGTTATTTGTATCAAAGCTGACCAACAAATGATGCATGCAGTCTTGCACCATCTCAAGACCCAAAACATAAAATGTTGGACACAATACTTACAAACTATTTTTGGGTTACATGTAACGTGCCTTGAGATCATTTTTAATGTGATTTGGCACTACACAAATAAAATTGAATTTTACACCAAATTCACAAGTGCAAAGGAAGGTCACTTTGTTCAATGGAGGGTGTTATACATCCATGGCCATATGGACATTTACTGCCTTGATTTTCCACCAGATGTTTTTGCAGTTCTGCTCTACCATGCTTCTATATTTGCTGTGAAAGATGAGCAAATCAATAAAAGGGTTAAAGCTATGAACAGTTGTGTTGACATTTTGTATTACTAACTTTACATCTGCCTCTTGATTTTAATTAAGAGAGGGAACCCAAGTGCAGACCAGATGGGCAGAAAGGGTTTTGATGCAGGTGAGGTAAAAATGACTCAAAATGGTGAGCAGGAGTGCAGGTGAGGAAAGAGTCCAACAAAGTCCATAAAACACAAGCAGTGGAGTTATTTCAGGGCACAAAAATCAATTTGAAATGGGCAAACAAAGTGATACAAGAATACAACATATTAGGGATGTAAGAAAATATAAATTCTGCGTTATATTGCAATATTTTATTGTGCGATAATGTATCGATATAAAAAACGGCCATATTGATCTTTTTATTAATTATTTTTCTACAAATATTCATGTCAGTGGTTGCTTCTGTAGTGCATTTAAACCTCTGACTGCTAGTTGGCAACACACTACACCAAAGCACATACACAAGACATCTCACCAGAGAAAGTGTCACACTCGCTGGTCTCAGATCAGACACTGCTGCTTAGCATGGCTCCCCACGAGAAGGTACAAGATGCTCCCGTGGCATACAAAGCTGACATCTGGACTCATTTTGGCTTCTCTAATAAAAAAGGCTGTACAGGCTACGACAAGAGCCATGCCATATGTAAAATCTGCCACACCAGAGTTAAATACTCGGGGAACACAACAAATCTGCGTGCACACGTAGCCAGGCATCATGACAGGGTGCAGCTAAATGCTAACATGATACAAACAGCAAACTCCAGGTCTCAACTTATTCTTGGCGAACAAGCCAGTAGCCTATTGGGTATATTCAAGCAGGATTGGAAATACATAGACGGCTGTGGCACTTAATTTCTTAATCTAAAACATATTGAAAACACCTTATTGATAGAGGCAGATTTTAGTATTGGTGTTTTTTTTATACTGAAAAATGCTTTGTAGTTGACACTATGTTGTCAATATATTTAATTTTTATATTATATTTAAAAAATCCTGCTAGCACATTTTTAATGGTGTACAAGTATACAGGTGAGGTTTTCTCTACAGGTGAGATGAAGTTTTATATTTAAAAAAATCACAGTATATCGTTTTGTCACTGAATTGTGATATATCCATATATATATTGTATCATGACACACGTATTGTGATGTGAATCATATCGCTAGGTTCTTGCCAATACACAGCCCTACTACATATGATAGGTTATTAGACAATGAATCAGCAACTAAGGACACAGAGACTGGGGCTTAAATACAGACCACAGAGGGAGAATGACAAAGCAGTCAGATGCTAATGCAGATAGACAGATAGACAACATACCCAGGCTTTCTTAAGAGTAAAGCTGCAATCAGAGATAACTAAGACTACAGTGGTGATCATCAACTAAATGTGTTAGATTTCCACAGTTCACATTCTCATAAAAGGTGTCATGGTGTGGGATTTCTGTTTCCGGTTTTGGACTTTAATTTTGGTGGAGTTTTCTGAATTTATGTTCTTTAGTATGATTAGTTACACTTGTGTTTGACTGTCTTGGTTAAAAACCTATAATATACACCTGGAAAAGGACAGTGTTCTGCCCTCAATGTGTGTCTTGAGGACAGCTATTCAGATAGATAAACTCTTCGACTCTCTTTGACAGGTCTATCATCCTCTTTATTGATGTTGCCTTCAATTACTGGCAGTGAAACTACAAACAAACAGCATTTTGATTGTATATACATATGTGCACTCATCAAAATTATACACATCTGAAAGCTAAATCTGCTTAACTTTATGTAAAAAATAAAGCTATGAATTTTAATCCCTTTAATAAATTCTTTTCTTCAGGTCACGGCTTCAAATTTGGACCAGTCATTGGCAAGCTTTTGTGTGAACTCAGCCTGGGACAAGTTCCCTCCTATGACCTATCACTTTTTCGCATTACACGCTTCCAGGCAAAGCCCAAATCTGCTTTGTAGAGTTGGGATGGGAGTATCACAAGATCAGCAAAAAGTCTTTTTGTAGCTGATGTACAATATGGTTATAAATTGTCATGAAAATTTAGCACAATCTGACAAGGAGTGACAATATTTTTGTAGGAGTCATTTGATTATACATTTATTTTGTGTTATTCTCAATTAGGTTCACTCGGTGTCAGTTATTAATTGTAATTGGGCACAGTGACCATATATGGAGGAACTTTGACAGAGGGGTCAGAGGTTGCAAGAGATCAGAATGCTTTGTTATATTGTGTATGTCTGATAAAGCTGTTGGGATTTAACGAAAAACTGTATATGGACATTATGGATTCACTGGACCTATGTTAGAAATGCTTATACGAAGTAATGGAAACTGTGCGATGGAGAAATAAATACACTTATTGTGCAGCACACATGACGTTTGGGATGTCATTTCGTGTATAAGTTAAGATTGGGTTTTGAGAGAGGAGTTTGTACGTTGCGAGTTATGGTGAGCATTTCAAGCAGCAAAAGGAAGTCGCCTGTGTGGGAACATTTCCACTTGATAACACCTCCCAAGGTAAGATTTGACTTCTGATATTCAAAATTTATCATTATGACATTAGTAGAACCTGGGACTACATATATTTTCATTCAGGTGCGTTGCTTGCTGTGCATGCAGGAGCTGTCATATAAAAATACTTCATCCATATTGAGGCACCATGCGTGCTAAGCGTGATGACAATGCCAAGCAAGTCAACACTGGATATAGTGACTGTAAGTTTTATTATATTATATATTATTATTATATTTATTTTCTGAACATGAGTTTCAATGATGAATTAAATTGAATTGATTCTGCAACCTATCTCCCTTACAGTGTCCAGAAAACAAAGGCTGGGTGAGACCTTGGTGGACATGATAGTGAAGGATGGCCAGCCATTTTATATGGTTGAGGATGAGGGCTTTAGAAAGTTTGTAAGCATCCTTGACCATATGATTCCAGGTATAAAGGCCTTGAAGGCCATGGTGGACATACGTTATGAAAAGACCAGAGAGAAGGCCATTACTGAGGTTAAATAGGCCACAGCAGTTAGTCTCACTGCAGATATACAGATATCCATTAATATGGATGCATACTTTGCTGTTACAGGCCATTTTCTGTCAGACAAATTATAAATGAACACTCCTTTTAGCAGTTCAAAAGTTCTCTGTGTCACACACATCAGCAGCTGATGCTACTGGAGGCATCATAGTCTAGTGGGGCATTACAGATAGGGTCACTGGTATGATCACAGAACCCAACAGAGTCTTGTAGTCTTGCAGCCACTCAATCAAGCAACTATAGAGCTATCTGAGGAGGAAAGGGTAGGAGGGTCCAAGGCTATTCCCCTCATTAAAATGTTCAAACATTTCATCGTGGGACAGTGGGGTCAAATGCCCCGTGGCATTGGTGCCAAATTGGCAACTAATTTAAAAAATAATCTGACAGAAAACTTTAGCCAGCTGGAAAAGGTTATGCCCTTATCGGTCCCCACGTTGCTTGACCCCAGTTTTAAAGAAGTGGCATTTGCAACTAGAGACACAGCCAAGCTGCAGTTGAATGACTAATTTGCAAGTGTGCAAAAGTGATAACAAGTGAAACTCAGCAGTATCAACTCCTGTGGGCCATCGTGGCCATCTAACCAACAGGACTTCAACCTCTGGGCCCTATTGGATAATCAAAATAAAAAATCAAATAACCAACTCCACTGCCAGCACCACCGTGGAAGTTCAGAGATAATGTGTTGTGTAGATTTCCTTATATGCTTGTAAAAAAAATTTTTTTTTAAAGTGACTTTCTCTCACTAATGTTTCTTTTTTTGCATCCCTAGGTATTTGAAGGAACCACACCTGGCAAGATGTGAATTTGACCAAGCGGAATGGAACATGGATGGATGGAAATATTTTGTCATCACAACTTAGCAATGGAGTACATACCTGTAAGGAGACGGTAGTGATACAGGGTGAGAGTTTTTTGCTGCTGTAAATAGATATAGACAAGAGCTGCACCTCTCCAGGGACAATGTTGATCAAGTGTGTCAGCTCATTTAATTTTTCTAGGTAAACATTAGTCCATAAAAAATTGTTTTGTCTTGTTTCTAAGCATTTTTTGTCAACATATTTTAAGTCCCTGTGCCTTCATATTGTCACTGAAAGTGACAGCATCTCTCCCCTTCATCCTTACAGGTATACCTTGGGCTCTCTGTTAGGGATGGGATAGACTGTTTAGCTTCTCCTGCAAGTTACTCAAGTGCTTTAAAAGGTGATGAAAGGAACTTATGGACACACCCAAATAACCTTTGCCCATGTGGTTTAGACTTGCATTTGGACTATGTCCTGTTCTAGATAAATGGTCACGATAATGTCTAATGTTTATAAAAAAGGCTAAACAGAATTGGGTCAATCTAGGCCAATTCATTCACATTTTCACAGTAAAGCACTTCTCTGGTGTACAAACATTTTTTATTGAATCATATTGAATACTTCATTAAATTGTAATGTAAATCTATGTCTTAATGAGATCCTGCTGTATAATATATCACATGTCCACTGGATATATTTAGTAACGAGTTTCTGATGTAGTTAAAGTGAAAAATATTCCTCCTGATGCACTTCTGATTAAAGAGCATTAAGCAACTTCTGTACTGTCTGAAGTCAGAAATGAAACGGACAAAATGCAGAGCACATTCTTGACACATATCCAAATATTAGTTTGAATAATGATAGGATTTCATCTACTTCAAAAATCAGTTAATCAGTGTGTACACACAGCAGGTGTTTGTGTTATGCAAGTACTGCTTGACAAGAGATGTGTTGAGGATTCGCATCGAACACCTCACATGGCCTTCAAGTGTTCTCAGAAGTTTTCTGCAAGCAACACACTAAGGTTTCGGGATTAATGGAAAGATCTCATAGTGTCAAGGTCATAAAAAAATTTCATTTGATCATGAAGGTGTGCTTTAGAGTCAACTTGTGATATACTATATAAATATCAGAACATTTCAATATGATTAAGTTTATTCTTTTCATGAGAATCACAAGCATATTGAACTTCTGTCAACTCACAAAAATATTTACTTATTACAAAATATTAGAAGTCGTCAGTAGAAAATTTGCTTTGAAAAAACTTTTTTGCTTACACTGTATTTGTACATGAAAAATGATCACAATTGATTTCTATATTAGACTGACCTATTAGACTAAACATACCTTGATCGCTAATAATTATCATTGCAACCATGCACAATCTACAACTAGCTATTGTTAACTTCAGAACAGTGTGGTGCTGGTTCACAAGAATCAGTTAATCACCATCACATCATCAGTGTCTGACAATTTTCATAATTTAGTTACAGGAGGAACACATGCCTGCAGCATTCAGACAGCCGGAAACTGGGGACTGTCTTATCCATACATTTCACTGGTATACAAAAAATTTAGCAACACAAACGTATATGGGGTCATCATGAAATTTGCACACTTGACAATATTAAATCAATTCAATTTCTTAAGAATTACAACAATATTTTACGAATATCCCCTTACACTTTACAAATCAAATAGTGTGGACTCTAATAGCTGTTTGGTCTTACCTATTCAGCTACATCCAGATTCTAAAAAAAAAAAATCTGAATTATTTTAAAGACACTGTAATCGTATAAAATTTCTGCATATAGTGCGCTTAAAGTTAGAAACATGTAAAACACAAATGCCCTACTGTTTACAGGAGTGGGAAATGCACTAATGTCATACCCTTTTCACAAACTGTCATACTAAAGGACTGAAAAGGCTAACACCATGTACATACTGGAATCATTTCTCGAGTGGATCAGTGGATCAACCAACCAGCCAATCAACACATTACATGGGCCTTTTTTTTTTTTTAAAAAAACAAAAAAAGCAACTGCATTCTATGATTTATGTATACTGTGTAACAAATGAACTTTTTATTATATGTTCAACTGAGGGGGACATGAAGATCTGCAGCAAATGTCATGGCAATCCATCCAACAGTGCATGAAGAAATGTCAGGTATCACTATTCATCCTCTGGGTACCATGGTCATCTGTACAAAATTTAATGTAAATTCTGTTGATGGAGCTGTTGATATCCACTGATCAGGACAGAATTAAAACCACTGGAAGGTGACGTGAATAACATTATCTCATTACGGTGGAACTGTCAAGGGGTAGGACAAATTAGGTTGCAAGTAAACTGTGTGTTGGTAGTGATGGGAAAGCAAATTGTGATGGCTAGACAACCGGATAAGAACAGCTTTGTGCCCAATACTGAAAGTATATGCTGTCAACATCCTGGTATAAGAAATCAGATCACATCTTCAGTGGTCTTGTAGAGGCACTGTGCTGTTCTGAGTATGAGGCGAGTATACATTAACCCTGCTGGCAAGGGAATAGAGCCCAGTGAAGTTGTATCTTGCTCTGCTATTCCCAGTGAAATCTTCTGGAGAAATGTCCTTTTGTGGATTCGTTTCATTGTTTTATGTGTTCCTATAAGGCATTTACTGAACATTTTTAAAGCAAATGAACACAACAAAGTAAATGAATCAGAAAAAGACACTTGCCTGTTTGATTTATCTGACTGATCTTTAAAAATC
The DNA here is from genome assembly GCF_900324485.2 of Mastacembelus armatus. Lineage (NCBI taxonomy): Eukaryota > Metazoa > Chordata > Actinopteri > Synbranchiformes > Mastacembelidae > Mastacembelus > Mastacembelus armatus. The sequence goes on from NC_046645.1 coordinate 17,739,074, forward strand.
ACATCTAATCTATATTTAAGGGTAAACAGAGGTACACAGCTACACTGCAACTCATACATATCAAGGCTTCAAAGTATTTGAAAACAATCACCATGAATTATTTATAATTTTTTAATATATAGTTTAAAATGTAATTGAAATGTTTTTACTAGTCAGTTTTTTCATTAAGTATTTTCAAAGCTAGCATGAATCACATATTTTGATATAAATACCATGTTCAGTCAGCAATATTATGTATGCTATTTAGTTTTTTGTTGTTCAAGTCAGACACTTTATTAGTGTAAATCAGATCAAAGAAGTCATTTTCACACTTTGTTGACTGCATAGAGAATAATATGAATAGCAGAACTTCTCCATAATTAAGGACAGCCATCAATTTTTTTCCAGCTCCAAATGCCATGTCAAGCTCTGAGCCTTGGGTTTCAAAATTGTTGCATATCAAAAAGTTAGGATATTATGGAAAACTTGGGGAGCAGCATTGTAGCTGAGTAGTTAGCACTGTTGGCTTACACCAAGAAGGCTCCTGGTTTGAAAACCAGCAGGGACCTTTCTGTGTGGAGTTTGCATGTTCTCCCTGTGCTTGTGTGGGTTTTCTCCAGGTACTCTGGTTTCCTCCCACAGTCCAAAAACATGTATGTCAGGTTGATTGGTGACTCTAAATTGCCCATAGGAGTGAGTGTGAGTGTGTGAGGTTGTTTGTCTCTATGTGGCTCTGTGATGGACTGGTGACCTGTCCAGGGTGTACCCCTGCCTTTCACCCAAAGAGAGCTGGGATAGGCTCCAGCAGATCCCTGTGACCCTGAATAGGAATAAGTGGGTATAGATAATGGATGGATGGAAAAGTTAATTCATTTCAGTAGTTCAATTCAAAAAGTGAAACCTATATTATATATATTCAATAGACACAAAGTGAAATATTTCAAGCATTTATTTATTTTGATGGTGATGATTATGGCTTACAGTTAATGAAAACCCCAAAAATTAGAATATTGTGATAAGGACTGCAAACTAATTGTGTCAGACTCTAAACAACTAATTACTCAAAACACCTGCAAAAGTTTCCTGAGGCTCTAAAGGCTCTGGTTCAGGCTACAAAATTATGTGGAAGACAGATGTCCAGAAGACAGTCACTGAGGGTAAACCATAAAAGGTTATTGTTAAAGAGGCGCTGAACAATTACTGATGTGCAGTTACTAGCCACACCAATCTGCACATTGTTTGTTGGGTTTTGTTTTAGTTTTTTGTAAAGTGCCTTGAGATGATTGTATTGCGATTTGCAGCTATACAAATAAACTGAATTAATGCTCTTGATTCACTGGTGTCAGCCACCGTGCACAGACGTATCAGGGAATTTGGCTACAACTGTTGCATTCCTTGTGTCAACCAACTCCTGAACCAGAGACAATGTCAGAAGCGTCTTAAAATGGCTAAAGAGAAAAAGAACTTGACCATTGCTCAGTGGTCCAAAGTCCTCTTTTCAGATGAAAGTTTTGTATTGCATTTGGGAATCAAGGACCCAAGGTCTGTAGACAAAGAATCCAAGCTGCTTGAAGTCCAGTGTAAAGTTTCCACAGTCAGTAATAGTTTGGGGTGCCATGTCATCTGCTGGTGTGGGTCCACTGTCCACTCCCCACACTGCCAAAAGTACCAAAAGCTGGTTAAATGACCACGATGTTACTGTGCTCGATTGCCCAGCAAACTCACGAGACCTGAACCCCACAGAGAATCTATTGGGTATTGTCAAGAGGAAGATGAGATACACCAACCCCAAAATGCAGATAAACTGAAGGCTGAATTCAAAGGAACCTGAACTTCCATAACCCCTCAGCAGTAACACAGGCTGACTGCCTCCATGCTGCACCACATGCTGCATGTAACTGATGCAAAAGGAACCCCATCCAAATATTAAGTGTATATACATGAACATACATTTTTTATTTTATTTTTTTTAATTGGTCTTTTTTGAGATACTGATTTTTGGGTTTTCATTAACTGTAAGCCATAATCATCACTATCAAAACTAATAAATGCTTGATATATTTCACTGTGTGTACTGAATCTATATAATATAGGAGCTTAATTTTTTTAATTTAACTATTGAAATAAATTCCATAATATTCTAATTTATTGACATGCACCTGTACTAGAGAGAAGACAAAAGGGTTTGATGCAACACTATATTTTTAATGTTTAGAGGTATAACTGAATTGAATAACAGAAAGCCTGACAAATAAACAGGCCTCAATGACACTAAACATGATTTCACAGTCTTGGTTATACAAACTGTTATGTGTCCAGTTAATGAAGCAACAGCTGAAGTACCAGTAAGGTTTTGCAATGCAAGGCTGGTGATATTCTATTCTGTTTCCATTTGATCATCGAAATCCATGAAAATACACTAGTCTAATGAAAGCTCAACTAATTCCTATGGAATCGCTGAAGTAGCAGCTCTGCTTGCAAGATTTGCATTCAGCTTTGTTCAGATTTAAACCACTGACTGAGCAAAAACTATCATAACCTATTTGCTGATTGGTCTGTCCTTCATATTATTCAAAATATGTGGGACATTACATAAACCATAATACTGCAATGCAATGATCTGTATGAATCTTCAATTCTTAGTGCAGGAGTGCAACAGGACATTCCTTGAAAATACATTATCTGTAAACTAAGCTGAATCATGACCCCAACCTATCTCAGAAGTAAGTGGAGAAGAAGAAAATAACATGCTGTTTTCTGCTAACATGCTGTTTGTGGACATATGCACAGTGGTTTTATGAGAAATCAGCAAGTAAGTGGTGCTCAAAGTGAAATACATTCCATTTGGAGAAGGAAAACACGTCAAAGTTGTAACTTGTATGTACAACAAAGCCAAAATCACTTCATCACTAAAGAATTCTGGCAAGTGCCTCATCAAATCAATTTGAAAAAAAAAATATGAAAAGGTATTTCAGGTAAGGTAAGCTCAAACCTCATGTTAAACTTAAACTCATCATTTGATGGAGATCTGCAAATCATGTCTTTTAAAAACAAGAAGTGTACATTTTCATGACAGAGTGGTATAAACCTCTTCCCCTGTAAGGGAGACATCATTTTTCAGTAAGAATAAAGAACTTTTTAAGGCAAACAATAAGCAAGCAGGTAAATGATATGAGTATCTTCAGTGCACTGTGCAGCAGTTAATTAAAGCGCCTCAGCTGCAGAAAAGTCAGGTGTAAAGGACCCCACTTACATCAAATTGCACTTATCTTGAAAAGGAAAGGAAAAAAAAAAAAAAAAAGTTGGGGCTTTCTCCAGAATTCAGTATCATTTGTAACTAAATAAAACAGTTACCACACATACTGATAGGATTTTTGGTAACACATTGTACTGTGGCAATATATCTTATTTTGGTGTATTGTACATAAAGAAGAGAAGAACAATAACAGGCACAAAGAGAGGGAAAGAATGAATGAATGTGTTTTCTATGCAATTTTGAATTGAACACGATTGCTGCTCAAGCAAAACTACTGCTGAGCCAAGTCATTATTTACAAAGATGCTGAGTGAAGAATCAAGAAGTAGTAGTAGTAGTAGTTTGTCAAACTATGACCAAATCATGTGAGGATTTGCCTTAGGAGGCTCTGACTGATCACAACTGCATTGAACTTTGCATGCAAGACAAAGTGTCACAGTTGAGTGAGGTTGGGTCAAAGAGGCTGAAGGCTGGCAGCAAGGGCTACGAAATGGTGTCATCAGACTTGTCCTTACTGTCTTTATCATCTTTCACATTGCTGCCATATCTGTATTGAGAGTAGTACTAGCACTGGGTTGCTCTGCTTTCTTCCTTTTCTTCTTCCTCTTCATCAGATTTATCAAAGCAGTAGTGTCTTTGGCTAAGGGGGCTGGAGCACAAAATAACAATTAGAGGATGACATTATCAGGGGTTCGTGCAGAGTAACAGTGGTTAAAAGAGCTAAGTGCACTACAGTGTAGAGATCATCATCACCACTTTGATAACAATAAATATGCCTGACTAAAAGGAAAAGTGGCAGCACAAATGGTGTTAATAAGAATTATGAATAATAATAATAATAATAATGGCCTTACAGTTGTGGAGCTATTTAACTTGGGTGTTTTTTGAGTTCTCTTAAAAACTCCAAGGTGTATCGTAAGCTGGTCATGGTCCTGGATCAGGGACAACGTGGAAACAGAAACATACTGCTTATATATAAAATACAAGCAAACACAGAAACACTGCAAGGAGTATAACAACAACCAAGGTAACCAAAACCTAATTTGCTGAATTCAATCACTGAAAAGTTACAAATGATCCAATTTTAATTTGAAGAGTCAGTGCAGTTCTAATGTTATTGGAGATATTAGCTCATCTAATAGCCTTTATTATCTACTAGCATGTTGATTTGCTTTTAGTGTTCTCAATAATCTTCTGTTGTGTTGTATATCACTTCCATTGTGTACTACTTGCAGTTCTTTTCTGAATTTGCTGATCTGTATCAACTGTGAATGTTTCACAGTTTCCCTGTATTTTATATATTTGCAGTATTTTTCTTTTTAAATTTTGCATATGTTTTGTCAAACTAGTTACTGGGTTTCTTGTGTTTTGTCTAACTAGCAGTGTAAACTTGTGTTAGTGTGTTAAGCTCTCCTAACCAACACAGAATAGCTGCACATTTGGACATGTTGTGAGGATAGCCTCTAGTGGGCACAGGAACTCATTAACTAATAAAACGTGACACCATGCTAGCATGCAAGGCAGTTATTATGATTACTAGCAGCTAAATGAAACGATCTCATGGTATTTGAACCTCTTTGGGGCTATAACCCAAAATTCCTTTTGGTGATCAAATAAAGCCTTCATTAACATCCATGTTTACAGCACCCTTCATAGCTTTAACAATGACAATGACAAAGACAGCTGCAGATATTGCAGTCGATACTTTTTGGCTCGAATCTAAGAACATGTTATAGTTAACATCAAAAATTGTTAGCATGACTAACAAGACACATCACTCAAAATGCAACCAAGAAATTATTAACTTTCAAATTGGAAACCCAGTCAGATCACACAGGCAACATTTAATGTGCTGATTAATAAGAGTGCAAAGTTCTGTGATTGGTTAGGTCATGTCATTGTTTCAAAAACACTCTTTGTGGTAAGTCTGCATCAGGCAACTAACCTACTTCCTGTCTCAGTCAATGTTTGGCTGATACAGGTATTTCATCATCAGGCTGTCTACCTCCTTCTTCCTCTTCTTATCATCATTTTGGTTAATTGGCTGTGTTTCACTCTGTGGCCCATTTTTTCCTTTCCTTAGTGGGCTAGACAACTTTCCTGCCAAGCGCCCTCTTTACACTGCATGAGCTGTGGTAAGAAATGGTGAAGGCACTGGAGCTTGTCTCTGACACAGAGTCCAACTCAGAAGTTGAAGATAAAGGAGACAAGGAAGAAGATAAATATTGATCCTTCTTTTTGGGCATTTTCTTGGACTTCTTTGACCTCCTCTTGGAGCTGCTTCTGTCAGAACGATCATCTCCTGACATATGAGAAACATTTAACCTAGAGTGTCTACTAAAGCAAGGGCTTGTGGGACTGCTGCCATACAGGAACTGCTCACCTCTGCTCACATGTAGGCAAAAGTTACCCAAGCGGCTATCCATACCTTTCCTGGCTCAACTGTTAGCCTCTGAAGGCTGAGAGATGATTGATTCTCTCTCATCCGTGCCATCTCTTCTTTGTATTTAACTCCTGGAGCTTGAGTAGGTATCATTAGGCAGGTCCATGGTTTTGGGTTTACCCTTATGGAAACATAGAGTGCCTTCTGAATCAGCATTCTCCCTGAGGGCACTGAAGAGGGCATCTCCTTTACCCCCAATGGAATTGAGGTTGGATCTCTTTCTCTAGCTAAGGGATCATAGAGTAAATCTTTGTCCTCTATATTACCCACTTTCAATTCCTTATCCTCTTTCCGTTTTTTCCTTTCCTTTGTGTCTACATTCACAGCAAATCTAAAAATAAATGGAAAGGATGAAGGAGTGGCAATGGTAGGAGAAAAAAAGAAAAAGATGAGATACTAGGTCAAGTGGAGTTGCATGAACTGAAGGTGAATAAAACTTGATAAATCATAAAAACAGAAATGTGAAATGTATGAGTTTAAATTTAGAGATTCAGAGTAAGCAATAAAAAAGGCAGAAGAGCAAAGTGGAAGTGACTAACAAAGGTTTTCCCTGCACTAAGCAGTAAGGCAGAGTCTGAAATAACTGTACTGTGCAAAAGAGAAAGCCATAGTATTAATAAGAACGGAAGAATTAAACTACAAAAATTTGATTTGAAACCCCAATTGTCACTTTGAAAAAAGTATTCAAACCATTTACAAAGAAGAAAATATTCCTCCTATTTCTTCTAAAGGTATAGTAATGTTTCTACTGCATATGTCAAACTTTAATTTACAAACTTTTAAATGTCTTTTTAAAGTGGCTCAGCTGAAGGGAGGTTAAATCTTCTCCTGCAGTCGTGGGGGGATTAATAGTTTTAAAAAAAAAAAAATCCCAGGTTCCTCACAGTGGGAAATAAAGATAAAGTAACTTCATTGTACCTGGGTCCAATCATGCAAGTCATTTTCACTCCTTAAGTCCAAAAACAGTCATATGTCTAGCTAGATATTAAGCACTAACTGCATCCTAAGTGATAGTGATATCAGTTATCTTTGTACTAACCTGGAGCTCTTGCGGCTGCTGTCATCTGAGAGGTTCGTGTGGGAACTTTTGCTTTTAGACAACCAGCCCATCTTTATCCCGTCCATGGAATCCTCTGCCTCAGAGTCTGTGTCAGAGTCCCCCTTACTGAAGAGGAGCAACAAACAATAAAATTAAAGATGAGATGGCAAAGAAGATCTTAAACAGAAAAAAGAGAACAGTCAGAGATGACCATTCAGAGAAGTAAAATTAAGGTAAAAGAAACAAGTCCACATTTGTAGAAATGTTCCTTTAACTCTCTGTGGCTGTACATGTTAGTATGGCAGCAAAGAAATATGGTGGCATTTATTCAGGATAAAAAAAAGGACATGCACAAAGAGTCTCTGTTAAATGCATGATACCATGGTTCTGTAGTTAGTTGACAAGGAGCCATCCAACATTTAACCCTTAACCTTTTCAAACTACTTCGAGTTGTAGTAGCAACATGACAAAACAAACAAATAAACAAACAAAAAAAACAACAGCTAAAATTATGTGAATTTTTTAAAAATAATAATAATAATATAAAAAATAAAAATATAATAATTTTTTAATTAATTTTTAATTGTGAAAATTTTTTTCTTATTACTTGTTTACATGCATCTGGGAACCATTACTAAATATGTGAGATTTGAACTTTTGGGAGTTGCCTATCATGTTGCCGTGATCATAAAGGACACCAAACACTGGCATGGTAAGCATTTTTTAAGGTGAAATATAGAGGTCAAATTAAAAGCTTGAGAAAATGGCCATGACACTTAAGGGTTAAAGAAGTGAGCTTGTATGCTGCTTCCATCTAGGTGCTCAAAGCTTCATTAGCAGCTACTTTTGAATACATGAAAGAAAACATGGTATTGGATAATTACTATTTCAGTTCAAAGATTCTTGTAACATTATTAGACAAACCAGTTTAACTCAGAGGAAACTTGTCTTTCACAATGGTTTTGATGTTTCAGCACACTCAGTGTCATTAGCTCATGCAGGCTTCCCCAACCATGTCTTCCATGCCCCTGGCAACAGTATCTGTCAGTGGCATCCGCACTGCCAGTCACCCCGACAGTGGCTATTTCTTCAGGCTGTTACAACTGCCACCTTTTCCATCTCACGTGCCACTTTTCAACTGGCGGTCACTAAGCGTGGCCCCCCTCCTGCCTTTCAGTTGCCTTGCTGCAGCTCGATAGAGGAGGTGGCTCCGACTGATTTCCTGTGAAGAACCCCGACTGCTGTTGCCTCTCTATAAGCAGCCAGACCATCAGGGGATCCTCAGTAGGATCTACCCAAGCTACCCAGCAGTATGTAAAGTACTTTTAGTAAGTATATTGCATTCAGAAAGTATTCAGACCCCCTTCACTTTTTTTCAATTCTGTTATGTTGCAGCTTGATATTACAACTGTTTAAATTTTTCCCCCATTAATCTACACTTAGTACCACATTATGAAAAAGTGAAGACAGAATTTTAGAAATTTATGAAAAAGGAAAAACTGTAATATCACATTTGCATAAGTATTCAGACTCTTTACTGAGTACTTAGTTGAAACACCTTTGGCAGCAATTACAGCCTCAAGTGTTTTTGGGTATGACACAACAAGCTTTGCAGACCTGGATTGGGGGATTTTCTGCCATTCTTCTTTGCAAATCTTCTCAAGCGCATTCAAGTTGGCTGGGGACATCGGTGGACAGCCAGGTTCAGGTCTCTCCAGAGATGTTCGACAGGGTTCGAGTCAGGGCTCTGGCAGGCCAATCTATGACATTCACAGAGCTGTCCCTAAGCCACTCCTGTGTTGTCTTGACTGTGTGCTTAGGGTTGTTGTCATGTTGGAAGATGAACCTTTGGCTCATTCTGAGGTCCTGAGTGCTGGGGAGCAGGTTTTTGTTGAGGATATCTCTGTGTTTTGCTCCATTAAGCTTCCTCTCAACCCTGACCAGTCTCCCAGTCTCTGATGCTGAAAAACACCCCCACAGCATGATGCTGCCACCACCATGCTTCACTGTTGGGATGCAGCTGATGAGAGGTTCCTGGTTTCCTCCAGACATAATATTTAGAATTGAGGCCAAACAGTTCCATCTTGGTTTCATCAGACCAGAGAATCTTGCTCCTTGCAGTGTGAGAGTCCTTCAAGTGCTGTTTTGCAAACTCCAAGTGGGCTTTTATGTGTTTTGCACTGAGGACAAGCTTCTGTCTATCCACTCTGCCATAAAGCCAGGATCGGTGGAGGGCAGCAGTGATGGTTGTCCTTCTAGAACTTTGTCCCATTTCCACACAGGATCTTTGGAGCTCAGTCAGAGTGACCATCGGGTTCTTGGTCACCTCTCTTACTAAGGCCCTTCTCCCACAGCTGCTCAGTTTGGCTGGCAACCAGCTCTTGAAAGAGTCCTGTTTGTGCCAAACTAATTCCATTTGAGTATAATGGAGGCCACTGTGCTCCTTGGAATCTTCTGTGCAGCAGCAATTTTCTGTAGCCTTCCCACCTCTGTGCTTAGCAATCCTGTCTCTGAGCTCTGCGAGCAGTTCCTTTAACCTCATGGCTTAGTTTTTGCTCTTAACTAAGATGGTGCTACTGACGGCAGCCAGTTTTTTCACGTGTTTGTGTGAGTGAGTGGGTGAATGGATAAATAGTGTAAAAGCGCTTTGAGTACACTTGAGTGTAGAAAAGCGCTATACAAGTATAAGTCCATTTACCATTTAACTTATCCCCAAAAAGGGGAAATTTGAGTGTCCAGACCACAGACCACACAATGCCACATCATACAAATAAAAACAATAAAAAAGAGACACACAAATAAATAGTTAAAAGGATACTTGCAATGCAAGTAAATTTACTTGAGTGCTGTACTTAAGTAAAGTTTTTGTTAATTTGTACTTTTCCTGAGTAGTATTTTTTGGGGAAACTTATTACCTTTGCTCTACTACATTTGAAAGATAAATATAATACTTTTTACTCCACTACATTTCCATAAAGTCTCTGGTTACTTGTTACTTATGCAGAGAAATTGTCTTAAAACCGAAAGACAACTGACTGTGTTCATTAAGTTTCTTTTGTTGCGTGTGGTTTGTCCCACTTACACACCCTAAAGATACTTTGCTGGGTGGAAAAAGAAATTATGTGCCTATCTTAGAAAAACATTCTTAAACTTACAACACTTAAAGAATAGGTTAATCTCTTGATTCACAGAGATTAGTGAGACTGCCCATCACAGTCAGGGGACTGAACCACATATTGATCACATTGTGTTACGCACAATGAAGGACTAATCAGATGGATTTCCCGCCCAGCACGGCAACACACAAAAGACAGACAGACAGAACACCCTGAAGAACAGAACACGCTGAACAGAAATGGACAGAGTTCCAGACAGATTCAAAGAAAGTGAAGAGATTTCCAGACTCATTGAGACCCTCTCTCTCCCTGAGGAGAAGATGAAGTAGAGACTGGTTTTACTTCCTCTAGGAGGAACGAAGACATCCTCCCTCCCTTTACACTCATTTAGATTCCTGATGGTTGAACTTATGTCACAACCCCTTGGAACCATGTGGAGTGGTATGTGTTGCAATCCTACTAATACATCAGATTAAATTAAATACAGCTAATTAGTTAGCAGGCTTGCAAAGTAGCCTTCATTATGAAATATGGTAGTTCATTCATCAAATTCTGATGCAAGACAAGTCATGCATGGAATGGATACACAAAACTGACAAAAGTCACTTATTACGGAAGTCAATATTAGAATTGATTATATCAATAAATAGTTCTGGTAATAATGTGATATGTAATTTACAGAGCAAAATAAATACCATTAGAGATTAGCTAATAGTTCATTTCAAACTACACTTTGACTTCTCTGAGCATTTTCCCACTCTAATAATAATTGTATACACCATCAGAAAAACAAACACTGATTTGACTGGAATACAGGTCTGATGATCAAGATGGCATTTTGAGGGCTCTGCAAGTAAGTTAATGTAAGTCAGAGAGTGATGAAAAACATAACCTCCTTTTCTCCTGTCAGGGCTAGTTCGTCACCTGAGTCACGCTTTTCCTCTAAGGACAAAGTAAACTCTTCACTGCTGTCTGGAACCAGCGCTTCTTCAACTGTGTGCCATCATCCAAATGCACAGAAAAAGTGAGTAAATTCTATAATGAAGTTTGACATTTTATGCCAGTTTTCAGGGGCATGTATAGAACTACCTGGCTCACCTCAGATTATTTCCATATGAACAGTGAGCTCGGTGCGAGGTGGGATCACATTAGCTATAATGAGGTGAGACAGGAGAAGATGCCACAAAACGTGGCATCGACCCCTGAGAGTTAAGAGTGCCTGGGAAGCAAAAAACTAGTCAGTCACCACTGCTGCTAAAACACAGTACAGCGGCATCCAACATGATGTCTTTAGACCAAGGATAGCCATATATATTCTTTTGCGACATAAAGGAGCACTAAGGAAGATCTAGAGGGACATGACCAGAGATCATAACACTTACACCTTTCATTTTTAACCTTTGTAAAGTGGCTACCTTAAAAGGTTACTGGGAAGGGAAGCTTGTTTTATGCTGGGGTTTATATAACATATTGTCAGTGGGATTCATGCATTACAGTATGTGAGGGCATGCAATAAGTTGTGGAATAAACTGGTGTTATGAGGAAAGTTTTCAGCACTGTTGATGATGCATTATGCCCAAGTCTTCACACATCAAAGGAAACTCCCCCCTTTGATTTACAGTATCTTTGGCTCTTTGGCACTGTGGGACATCTGTTATTTGAATTGTTATGTATAGATGATCATTCTTAAATCTGACAAAACCAGAGGTCACCTAAATACAAAACTAACCGAGAATGCAAGATGCACTCTTAATCTCTTCTGTTTTGCTGTTTTATGTCAGATTTCTCCTTTAATATAAGCTACAATGTGGCAGCCAGAAGTAATGGGCAAACTGGAGTGAAATTAAACCCAGAGGAAAAACTGGGATGTCATTCTCCTCTATCCACATTTTGACTAAAAGACCATAGAATTCTGCATCATTTACAGTGATGAAAAAAAAAAAAATCAGTTTAAATTCCTCACGCTATGTTCTTTCTTTTCTGATACTTTGTCACCATGTCTTGCAAACTGGTCGTGGTGATGATGGGTGGAGCAACAGACAAGTAAAGAAAATGCAGAAAAACAAATTAAAATAGGAAAAACAATGAGAATCAAGTCAAAAATATGACATAAAATTGGAATGATGCTGAAAAATATCTGAATAATTATAGATGTCGTGATCAAGTTTTGTCTTTTCATTTGGCAAACTGTACTAGCGTTCAGATTTTAGAACATGAACTCAGCCTGTCACCTCATCATGATCTTGTGTCTTGCATATATAACAGAGAAATAAAAAAATAACATATTCATGAAACAAAGTTTACTGCTGCCGACAGAACTCTCATTTTGTTTCTGTGGGACTATGTTATATTGTATCTAGTAAGACTCAGTAGGCAGAAGTTCATACTAGGTATGAAAACTAGAGTGTGGCTGAGTGGTCGGATTTAATTAACTAACATTACTTGGGATAATTGTTACATAAGGTGAGTTGATACTTAGGAGGAAGGGCATTAGATTTAGTTGAGTAAATTACAATGACCAGATGGCATAAATTAGAAAGTTGAAAGTGGCAGTATGATACGTGGCTACTGAAAATAAACTCTATCATTTATCGTTTTTAATAGAAAGTTAAATTCTGGATCAATTTCTTGACAACAGTTTTGTCAAGTTTATGGTTATAGCATAGGTGGCCAGATATGGTCAGGAAGCACAGACTGGGATGTTGGCATGGGTAAATCAGGCAACCTCACTGTAATGGTGAGATTCCAGGAATTTTAAATTCCTCAAAGAGCCACAGTTCAGGATAGTATTGACAATAGTATTGAATATCTTAACCACCTTCATACGAATCAAAATAGAATTTCCCCAGTGGCTCAATTATTGTTATTTTTTGTACCTGTTGATAAGGTCTTCATTATCATCACTCTCCACCTCATCTTCGATGGCTGCCTGAAGGTCCCCGATCCTTTTAAAGGCCAGCTTGAGATCTGCCTGCAGGCTCTGATTTGCAGCCTCTAAGCTTTCAATATCCATTTCCTGTTAACGAAACAAGGAACACAAAATACTTTTCAGCTGACTGTGTCCAGTGGTTCACTGTTGCTGGCTTATTGTTGGTGGATGCGTCACACTGCTCCTGGCACCATTACCAGCTCATGCTTCTTGCGACTGGCCTCAGCTTCCTTTTTGGCCAGCTCACCCATCTCTTCTTTGATATCACGGATCTGTCTCTGCAATCGTTTATTCTGCTCCTTCTCTCGATTCTCACTGCTGCTACGCTGATCTCGTTCCTCTGTCAGCTTCTCTACGGTCTCCTTAAGACGAGCTACAAGGCTCTGCATAGCAATAAACAGAAAAGATTCAATATAGTTAGAAAAACACCATGTATGTTAAGCATTTAGTACCTGAGATGACTAAGTGGTAGTATTTCTTACCCCTAACAGTAAAACATGTTCTAAGAAAAAGCAAATTAAGCAGAAGCTACACCAGATACCACAACTGCTCATGAAATGACACAGAGACTATATGCAAATAAAGCTGCATGCAAGTTCCCAAGGGTAAATAATAACCTGTTTCTGCATGAAAGGAATTTTGGTATCATTAAATGTATGGATTATTATCATCTTGATCTTATTATTATGCCTTTGGTAATAATTTATGTTGAATATTATAACAGTGTATGTTTTAAAATATTTATTGAGATCTGGACACATGAGGAAATCACTAAAATGTAAACTTAAACAATTTTTAAAAATACGCTTATCACCTTAGGGCTAATTCATACTAACTTAAAAAAAATGCAACCCTATATTTTATTTGAATGAGGTCAATCTCTCACCTCAGAAAGGGTGCCACTATAAAAGTCTCCGGGACATTAAGTATTTCTTATTTATATGACAAGTATTCGCTGAGATTCTGGTCGTTTTATTTACGTGTCTGTGAAGACAGATGACAGAGACAGAGAAGACAGAGAGCGCACCCTGTCTGCTTTCTTTATTTTAAAAAGGCACTGCGTTGTGTTGTTATTATTCACATGTGTTGTGATACTAAACCTATGGTCAAGGACTTCCTAAATGTTGTGGTGTCTTTTGGGGGCACACTTTGGACCTGGTGTTGTCCTATAGCTTAAATGTTTGTGTCACTGAAATTTGTGACACATGTAATCCTATTTCTGACCATTTCTCACAGTCTTATTCACTGTGATGATGCCATGCTCCATGGCTAAGCAGTGTGTCCCGGCGTGCGGATGGCGTGCACTTACTCTTTTAATGGCCACACAATTTTCCGCTGCTTTTAATGACTCTGGCCTAACAAACTCCCGTCTCGAGGGCGTCGATGAACTAACTGGACTCTTTTATGACAACTGCACTGGGATCATGGACTCTATTGCTCCTCTCATGACTAAGCACGCTAAACCGGTGTCTGAGCCGTGGTTAGATGACACCACGCGTGCACTCAGACGGGGATGTAGATGTGCTGAGAGGAAGTGGAAGGAGGACAGGCTGCACGTTTCCCTGCAGATGTTAAGAGACTGTCTTTCCACTTATCAGAAGGCTGTAAAGACAGCAAAGACCCAATTTATGTGTAACATTGTGTCTTCTAACAATTGTCAACCCATGTGAAGATGCCGGCGTCGTTCCTTCTCTTACTATGTGTGAAAAATTTCAGTTATTTTTTATGGATAAGGTCTCAGCGATTAGAGCTTCTGTTTCATTCTCTGCAGCCCTGGACCCGGCTATTCCTCCCGTCTGCCCAGCTGTCTTCTATTGAATTAGCAGATATAGTCCGGCTTTTACGACCATCTCATTGTCCTACGGATTGTGTTCCACCTAAACTGTTTAAAAAGGTTTTTGAGAGTGTTGGGCCTTTTATTTTAAGGTTAATTAATAACTGAAAACTGAACACAGAGTCATTTTAGCAGTGGGAAAGAGAGGATTTATCTCTGTGAGTGTGCAGATGTTAACCTTTATCCTGCACTTTTCATTTTTGTCTGAGGCAAAATCTTTGAAATTATTTTAATAAGACAGAATAACAAAAGGTATTCTGAAGTCAGAACAACCTAGTGGATAGAGCTTATCAGCTTTGGTTATTTCAAACTTGCAGTGGTAGGAAATTTTATAAATCTAAAGTACATCTCCCGGCTGGCCTAGGAATGCCTCGCCATCCCCCAGGAAGAGCTAGAGGAGGTGTCTGGGGAGGGGGAGGTCTGGGCATCTTTTCTGCTGCACCCGCGACCCAGCCCTGGATAAGTGGAACAGAATCGATGGATGGATAAAGTACATGTTCATGTGCTGCCATTTAAGTTCAGTTGAGAATTACCTCTTTCTGTTCCTGCAGTCAATCTCTGACCCCAGCAGCACATTTCACCTCTCATATTTTGACATGCTGATGCTACTTCTTGCTGACTCCTACCTCGATCAGCACTCCTCAACCTGTCTGCAGTTCTCACCTCCATGCGTTTGACCTGGGTTTTCTCAAACTCGAGCTTGGTTTCTAGCTCACGGATTTTGGCATCCTGCCGACTGACGAGGGACTTCTCCACCATAGACTGCTCCTGGAACTCCAGTTTGCTCTGGAGGACTTGCAACTAAGGCACAAAACAGACAGTATGTTAATATATGTGTGAGTGCCACCCATTGGTTAGAATAAAATCATTTGTTGAGTCAAAATGTCTCAATACAAAGACTGGACAAATGGGGTACTCTGAGGCTCTATTTTGGATCTACTTCTTTTTCAGGGTTCATTGTTTCAAGTATTGATTTCTATTGCAATGCAATAAGTACAGATTTTAGACCGTATAGTGGGACCACATAATCCCTTAGAAAATGCAGCTCCAAAATGTTCACAAATACAGACCAGGAAATTACTGGCTGCCCATTACCCTCATCTATAAAGGTCTATAAATATAGGAGTATTCAGTGTAATATACAATGCTGTGAAAAAGCATTGATGTTCCTGATGTTTTATTCTTTGCATATTTGTCACACTTAAATGATTCAGTTAATGTTTTGAGTTAGTCATTTCTCTTCTGTTTAAACATCTTCTGGTCTGATGTACAGAAATTAAAGCTGTCATAGAGGCGAACAACGCTGGAGCTGTATATTGCTGTTACCTCATGACAATCATGCGATTAAATATTTTAATCGATTGACAGCCCTACTTAAAATGTATTAAGCTGAGTTTGAAATGAAATTACAGTGTTTTGTGAGTATATTTGGAGGCATATTTAGGGTTCAAACTATAAAAATAGGTATTTATAGGCTTTTCTTTTGGCCACATCCAAAATTTGCAGCTTTTCACAATTCATGGGTGCTCTAGGAGCGAAACCTCTGCAAAGTTCAGGGGTTTACTGTACTGCCACAAAAAAGCCATAACAAATTGTGGAGGATATTTGTGGTTTCCGCAAAATTGCGAGGGATTCTGCGAACAATTATTAGTTAGATTCTAATGAAAAGTCTGCGGACAACTGAGGCCGCGAACTCTGAACTGCGACTTCGTGGGGGTACACTATATATGTAAAGTATAACTTTATTAGCGAAAAAGGGGGTTAATGTTATGTAACCAGCAAACTAACACTATATACAGAAGTTTATTTGCAGTATACTTTCATAAACTGAAAAGTGGACTAGAAGCATAAAATTAGTTGCAATAACTTCAATACACACTAGAGATGCAGTACAAAATTAACCTTGGGAATGAATTAGAATATTTGTGTACTCAAAGTTTACTACTTTTACACCTAAAGTATACTTAAAAGCATACTTTTTGAAACTAAAAAGTTATAAAAAAAATTCAGTCACAGAAAGTCCTGAAACAGTACACAAAGTGTACTGCTAGAAATTGTTATTAGTATAATTACTACATAAATTATACTTGGGAAAGATACTTGAACTTTAGCTAAGTTTACTGAATAAAATAAACTTTAGCTTTATACTTATTTTTGGTAATGGTTCTCATCTTCTGTGATATGCTAAAAGCACAAAGCTCACGTCTACCTTCTCTTGAACTTCCTGCTTCTCCTTGAGGGCCTCCTCCAACTGGGCTTGTAAGTCACTGATATGAGCCAGATTCTGGGCTGACTGAAGGCAACAAAAACACAGGAAAAAGCAAAGTAATCAATTATGTATTATATTGTTGATTTTACATCCAGCTAAAAACAAAATCTAAATCCATCAGATGCCAAACATATCAAAATTAATGACAATGACAAACACAGGTAGATCTGCTGGAAAGATTTGTTTTGTTGTCTGGTGAAAGCATATCAATAAATCTTATGTCAGTGTTACCTGTGAAATATTTGAAATGTGATTTCTTTCACAGTAGATGATGCTTTGTTGCAGCAAGTTCAGCCGCTTTAATTTAGACAATTTATTTGGAGCTAGTGAATTAGATCACTCATCATATATATTTCCATCAACCATGGAAACGACACATTTTCTCCACACTTACTACACATTAATTTACATTTGCTGGTCATCTGCACAATCAGCTACTATTAATGTATTCCATATGCTATAGTATAAGTCAATTTTTCATTGCTAGGTTGTTAAACAGTTTTAGTTGTAAAGTAGAAATCAAGTCAATTTAATTGTAAGCAGATTTAAAAGCAACAAAGTATTGAGAGAAAGTGGAGAAGATGAAGTCATTACGTAAAAAAAAAGGATGTTCCACCCATGTCCCATATGAATAATTTATATATTTTACAGTGAAATGGAAAGTAGAAAACTAATTTTGAGTTGGTCTATAAAGCAAAATGTTTGAATATTTGTGTAATTAAATACACAAACATTTATAATTAAGAAATAATTGTAAGACAATCCAATCCCTCATCAGGGAAAGTATTAACTGGAAAATCTAGGGGCTGAATCATGTTGGCTGAGTGGTTAGTACCGTTGCCTCACAGAGGCAGAGTTTGCATGTTCTCCCTGTGCTTGCATGGGTTTTCTCCAGGTACTCTGGTTTCCTCCCACAGTCCAAAAACATGTATGTCAGGTTGATTGGTGACTCTAAATTGCCCATAGGAGTGAGTGTGAGTGTGTGAGGTTGTTTGTCTCTATGTGGCCCTGTGATGGACTGGTGACCTGTCCAGGGTGTACCCCTGCCTTTCACCCAAAGAGAGCTGGGATAGGCTCCAGCAGATCCCTGTGACCCTGGTTAAGGAATAAGTGGGTATAGAAAATGGATGGATGGAAAATGTAGGCTCAGTTTGTAATTATTCCAGTTGCGTACATGAAGACTGTATGTGAAAGGGTGAGAAGAAAAAAGTAGACCTGGGCCACAGCAGCTTTGTGTTTCTTCATCAGCTCACTGAGGTCTTCCTGGTCCTCCTCCATTTTTGACTGCAGGTCATTCTTCTCTCTCTGCAGACGACACAGCTGCTCTTCCAACTGAAGGACAGAGAGCAAACTAGAGTTCTGTAAATGGACCTATGTCTGCGTGTCAGACAAAATTACACATAAGATTGCAGCTTGCTCATCAACATAACAACCAGACAACATAACATAACAACAAAAATTATTTTTATTTATAGATATAACATGTCTACTACAAAAGGGTAATTATGTGCGTTGTACATGAAATTTTACGTGAAATTTTTTCTCTGTGGTTCAAATACTTTTGTCTGTATTAAAACTATGATTGAATCAGAAATCTACTACTGTATTTAAACAAAGGTTTTAAATAAAACTGACATTGGTAATTATGTCTACAATGATAAAAATGATAAACCTGACGTTGGTAATTATGTCTACAATGATAAAAATGTGTCAATTTTTATCAAAACAGTAAAACAGCTTTAACTTTTTACTGCTATCAAAAAACAACATGCAGTAAAAGTTGCTGTGTATGGTTGTTTCACTCCAAGACATACATTAGAAATGCTTTAGGTTGATGTAAAGATTCTGAGAGTTGTACTGACCATCTGTTTTGTTTTAGAGATGTCCTCCATCTGCACATGTAGGTCTTCAATCTCTGCCTCCATAGACTTACGAGCTTTAACTGCAGCTGCGCAGGTGAACTCAGATTCCTCCAGCTGGAATGGACACAGAAATGGCTTATTTCATCATCAGTTCAACAGCCTCTGTAGCCTCCTCTAATCCATCTTGAAATGATAACTCAATCTAATCTGAACAGACAGACATGCCACACGTATTTTGAAAAGTGCTGCTTTAGACCAAAAATATAATCAGTTAAAAAAAAAAAAAGAGTGAAAATATTAAAAAAAAAAAAAAAAACTAACTCTCATCAGTGTGAGTTAAATAAGTATTTTCTGACTGCAAAGCCCTCAGGCCTGTGCTGGGAATGTTTTATCAGTAACTGAGAGACAACTGACAAATAAAAAAATGGGGCTGAAATGTCAAATCAAATCAAATCAAACTTTATTTCTATAGCACTGTATAAACAAGCACAAGTTGAGCCAAAGTGCTTCACAGGGTTAAAACAAGTCAAAAGTAGAAGGATAAAGTAGAGACAATAAATAAGATCAGAAAACATACAGCGGAGAGAGTATCTGTTGCTGAAAGCCAGGTCAAATAAATGTTTTAAGTTGAAAGTATATTGTCAGCCAAACGAAGCTCACGGGGCAGACAGGTCCACAGTCATGACTGCAAGCCATTTTTTAAGTGATTATTAGGGCTCTTGTTACCCCTATTTTATCCTCTCTTCACTGGTTCCCTGTTTCATAATAAAGTTCAGTAATGTTTTAAAAATCTTAAATGGCCTTGCACCAACAAATCTCTGAATTCCTATCTGTATGGTCAATTAGCAGATCACTCAGAATCTCTAACCTGCACTGTAGAAATTCCATGCTCTAGGCTCAATGGTGTGACCTTGTCTTTTCCATAGCTGCTCTTAGGCTGTGGAACAAACTCTCCCCAGCTCAGATTTTATTGCCTTTTAGGTCTAAATGAAAACCCCGCCTCTCTAAATAGACATTTACGTCACAGAAGTGTTGACTCTACTTGAATTAATGTTTCATCTCTTACTTCTGCTACTCCTTGACTCACCATTTTTATTTCCAGTTTTTATCCATTTCTGTAAAGCACTTAGGTTGACATTCTCTGTGCTATATAAATAAATATTGATTTACTGATATTTACTGTAATATCAAGCATCTAATCCATCCATCCATCCATTATCTATCCCCACTTATTCCTAACCAGGGTCACGGGGATCTGCTGGAGCCTATTCCAGCTCTCTTTTGGGTGAAAGGCAGGGGTACACCCTGGACAGGTCACCAGTAGCATCTAAACCACTTGTGAAAATTTGAGGAAAGATTGTAGCAAAGGACTTTTCTCATTTCCTATTTTCTGCCTTATGACACATAGGCCATTGTACTTCTTGTACTTACACTCAAATTTCATATTGAACATGAATTCTGACCTCTGGAATCATTCAGTAAGAGTGCAATTCTTAAGTACAATGGGATGGGTAAACAGAAAATAGTGGAAAATGGACCTACAGTTTTCATCGGAGCCCCCAGAACTAATCCCTGTGAAACCTGTGCGATGTCAAGAACCACAAGGTAAATTTTTTCACTGCTTGTCTGGTTATCCGTATCACAGAGGCACCACAAAACCTCAGCAGGTCAAAACAAACCTATATCAATCCCTGGCTCTTTAAAATCTAACTTATTTGGTGTCTCTTAACAATACAATGATCAGATCTCTAAAAGAAGGTTAGTGATGTCACACAAATGAGCTAACTTCACCTATAAAAAAAGAAATAAACTTGTATGCATTTTAAATGCAGCAGAAAATAGATTTCATGGCCTCTGGTAAATATAGTCTGCTGCTTGAAGAGACTTTCAGCTAAATTAAATTATTCCCTTTACATTATTTATTTAAACTGCATCCAGAATAGAGTTATTTGGGGAGTCTCAAGCATAGCCTACCACAACCCTGAAACTGTCCTACTGTTTCTATATCAGGGTATCAACTCTACCTTGTCTTTTCAACTCGTACAGTAAGTATACATGAAGTGGAAATGTTTTGTGGCTGTACCTGGTTCTTGAGTTGGGCGATCTCTCTTTTACTAGGTGCATTGTTCTTTATGTGGTCCAACATAATCTGAGCATCAGCCAGGAGAGCCTTTGTTCTCTTCAGGTCCTTCCGCAAACGCTTCTCAGTCTCAATGTCACCACTTCTCACCTGGGAAACACATACAGTTGAAGTTTGATAATGCAACTGACATATGAAGGATTGCCCACAAGCTTGTTTAACCATTTATCAAATCTTTGAATTTTAGGTTACATTAACAAATAATTAAAATTAGTTAAAATTGTGCTGCTGTGCTGCTGCCTGTCATGGCCAGGATGCTCTTGTAAAAGACATTTTTTAATCTCCATTAGACTTTCCTGGCTAATACTGGTTAAATAAAAATAAATAAGAAGGCTGGCTAAAAATACAATATACCTGGAAAATCATTATGGTATGTTTCTTTTAGAAAAGATGCAGGTGTATTTGTCTGTTTTATTGCTGTTTTATTACTGATAGATGCAAACCATTGATACTACCAGAACAGCAAAAACAACAAAACTTGCACAGTTTTAAAGAGAGAACATTAGATGAGTGTCTGGTTTAAAAAGAGTAAGTCTGAATTTACTTGGAAATAAGAAAATTATCTCACCCTCTCTCAACATGGAAACACATATAGTTTGAGGAAAATTATCTGGACTCAAGTCAACCAGTGAATTTTCTGCTATTTTTTTTGGCAACTGAGAAACAAAAGTTATGTCACAAATAATGATAATTTTTAGGAATGGGGTGACCTGTCCAATTTCTGATCACAGAGGGCGTTTACACTTCACAGGTCCTTCAGGAAGGACACAGTCTACACTCAGTCTGTGGATCAAAGGGGTCCCAATGACCGTATCTCAGGCCAGGTGTGAAGAGAAACCAAATTGGTGGATAAATTTGATATCTCTAACCAACTTTCCCTTAATCTGGAGAAGCTAGAAGTCTGGTTGCCATGACTCAGCTTCTGGGTTGTTAAAGTTGATATACAGTACATACATTTTATATTAATTTATTTTCTACTGATTTGGTGGCAGCAGGCCTTTTCCCTCTATTCCATGGATATCAAAGTGAGACATTAGTTTTAACTTAATCAGTGCTGGTGGCTCTCCATCTATAGTTGCCAATGTCAGATAAATATTTGATTAAGTCAGAATATTCATATGGGGAATGTCCCCAAACCTCCACCCACACATTTCAACAGCAACAGAGCTTTAGAACACATAACATTACTATCTAACTCTGCGCATATCAAATGTGAATTTTACATGCTGTGAATACACAGATGAAATTGACAGATACATAGGACAAGTCATGTTGGAAACAAATGTCTCATAATTGATCCTTTCACACTAGTGTCTTGTCAAAGTTGAGATTTTTAATCAGAAGTCACTTACTGCCTCCAGAGGAATGCTACAGGAAGTCACACCAAGGTGTTTTTTTTAACATGTTCTATCTAAGATCCTATTTCAGTTCCAACAGGACTGGGATCCATTACACTGCATCCAGTGTAGTTACCTTTTCCTGTGCTGACAGAAACTTTGATTCCAACTCTCTCTTCTCTTTTAGCACCTTCTGCTTCTCACTGTACTCTTCTTCAAGCTGGACTTCCATTTGCTTCAGCTAGACACACATACAAACACATATGAATTATATAGTATCATAGTTCTATTTGATTACACAGGAGAAAATGAAGTAGTGTAATGCTCACCTATGAAAAAAAAAAAAAATCAATAAATGTCATTATTGTAATGAAATGTATCTGTACCAGTTTTGCAAATAAACAAAGTTAGATATTTCCTATGAAGCATGAATGTTAGGCATCTTAAGTAGAATTATAAGTTATCTTGTGTGCAGTATTGAAAAGAAATTGGTTTAGTTAATATAAATGGACTCTGTATTATATTTTTATCATATTTTTTAATTATATTGTTATTGTATATACCTTTGTAAATACAGTGTTGCTATTCTTATTTTTTGCTCCTGTTGTATTCTGTAATTTGTTGGACTAATAGAGGGTCATTTTATCTTACCTTATTTCATCTTAAAAGAGAGGAAAAGTAAGACAAAACAATGAAACTCAGTGGCTAGTCTTTACCTTGCTGTGTGCAGCACCAAAGGTGTACATCTGCCTGCCCCACACATTAAAGTCACAAAAAGCAAAAGTAACTGCAAACTTAAATAACAATATGAAAATGTGTGCATGTGTATGTGTGTAGTGAGCCTCCTTACCTTTTTGCTACTGGACTGTCTTATCTCCTCCACTTCATCATCTTTGCTCTCAATCTCTTTGGAATGTGTTTGACGCAAACGCTCCATCTCCATTTCCAGTCGCAGTTTGGCCTGAAGGAAAAACAAATGCAATCTGCAGGCTGAAAAACCTTTGCCTTTTTTTTCTTTTCTGTCTAGCAGCATCACCATATTTCAGTCTGCTGTTGGAATTGAAAATTGGTTTCTGTACACCAAGACCGAGAATAATCTGTTCATTAACATTATGGATACTTCACAATTTTAATGTTTCATGTTAAAGCAGGAGTAATCAGTATATTTTTTTCACAATAACAATAAATTAAATGATAACTGGATCTCATAGTGTAAAGCTGATTGAATGCAGACCCTACTGCTGTGGTTGTTTATCTAGTGGTCTCTACATTTCTTTCTCCTCTAACGTGTCCATCCCTTACTTGCTCTGTGTGTCTCGTGAGGATGGAAAGGGTGACCTGCTCACATAAAGAGGAAGGCAGAGGTGAGGGTAGGTCATATTTTACGTCAGTCGACCACAGCGCTCTTTAACCATAATGTAGGTGCAATAAAATCCTCCAGTAATGGAGACAGTATGAGCAATTTATCTATTTATCTTTAATGTATTGTTTAATATTGTCTGCAAAAGGAACACTGTTCTTTGTCTGTACCTGTTCTAACATCTGAATGGTGCCAGCCTGCTCGTCCAGCTCCTCTTCCTGGTCCTTCACTTTGGCCTCCATGTCACGAAGGTGCTTCCTCACCTGGAAAATAATAAAAAGTCTATATGTATAGATGCAGGACTTTCTGTATACACACATACAAACACAAACACACATACACACAAACACACACACAGGCAGTATCTACCAAGGAGATGCACAGTCTCTGCTGCTGTACTGCATAGGCCCGAACCCTGTCAGTGAGATCATTACATGGTGGTGGTACTGTGATAATCTGGAGGCTGCTTTGCAGTTTCAGGACCTCGACGACTTGCCATAATTAATGGAACCATGAATTCTAATGGAGAATGTCTGGAAATCACTTCATAACCTCAAGCTCAAGCACACTTGGGTTATGCAGCAAAAGAATCATCTGAAACAGACCAAGAAGTCCATCTCTGAATGACTCAAAAAGTTAAAACAAAATTGTGGTTTTGGAGTGGCCTAGTCAAAGTCTGGACTTAAATCTGATTGAGATTCTGTGGCATGACCGTTCATGCTCGAAAACCCTCCAATGTGGATGAATTAAAAAAAAACTCTGCAAAGATGAGTGGGCCAAAACTCCTCCACACCAATGTGAAAGACACATTGCTTGATTGCAGTTGTTATTAGGTTTAGGGGGCAATTACTTTTTCACATATGGCCAGGCAGGTTTGGAGAGCTTTTTCCATCCATCCATTATCTATACCTGCTTATTCCTTAACCAGGGTCACAGGGATCTGCTGGAGCCTATGGACAGCTTTTTTCCCTTAATATATTAAATCATTTAAAAACTGCATTTTGTATTTACTCTGGTTATTTTTGTGTAATATTAAAATTTGTTTGATTGTCTCAATAATGATAAATTTGATATACACTATATAATAACAACAATAAGAATAATATACAAGTATATAGATGTATATGTACATATAGTGCATTCAGAAAGTATTCAGACCCCTCTGCTTTTTTCAATTTTGTTATGTTGCAGTCTGATATTACAATTGTTTCAGTTAGTCAGTATTCAGACCCTTTACTCAGTACTTAGTTGAAGCCTTGAGTCTTTTTGGGTATGACACAACAAGCTTTGCATATCTGGATTGGGGGATTTTCTGCAATTCACCTTTGCAAATCCTCTCAGGCTTGGTCAGGTTGGCTGGGGACATCGGTGGACAGCCATTTTAAGGTCTCTCCAGAGATGTTCAACAGGGTTCAAGTCAGGGCTCTGGCTAGGCCAATCTAGGACATTCACAAAGTTGTCCCTAAGAGGCTTCACTCCTCTTGTTTCTTGACTGTGTGCTTAGGGTCGTTGTCATGTTGGAAGGTGGACCTTTGGCCCAGTCTGAGGTCCTGAGTGTTGGGGAATAGATTTTGTTGAGAATATCTCTTTTCTCCATTCAGCTTTCCCTCAACACTGACCACTCTCCCAGTCCCTGCTGCTGAAAAGCACCCCCACAGCATGATGCTGCCGCCACCACCATGCTTCACATCCCATGGCTGTAGGGATATTATTGGGCAGCTGATGGGAGGTGCCTGGTTTTCTCCAGACATAACATTTAGAAATGAGGCCAAACAGTTCAATCTTAGTTTAATCAGACCAGATATATGTGATGTCAGGCACTTTAGATGTTTTAGATCATCACACAAAACCATCAGGTCTCTGATTGATCTCAGTTTCGTTGTGCAGGAAAATAAACCCTTAAAGAATCGATTAGAGTTCATGAAGAACTGCATTCAGAGGTAAGAAGAACCAGGAGTCCTGCAGATGGTCTGACCCCCACAGAGCCCTGATCTGGGATCACAGTATGGGATCACATGAAGATAAAGAAAACACTGGGACAACCTGAATCTACAGAAGAACGGCAGCAGATTCTCCAGGGTGCTGCAAAGAACCATAAGAAACTGTGTGCAGGTCAAACCAAAGAGAACTGCTCCTGGTTTAAGGGCAGAGGGATTCTCTGCAAATACTGATTAGTTTTGATTTTGTGCCTAAAACACCATCCACATGCACACACACCCTGTTACACAGACACATACCTTGGCCAGTGATGCCTCATCCTTGGATTCTTGGGAGTTGAGGTCCTGCAACTCAGCCTCCAGCTGGTCCAGCTTCAGCTTTACTGCACACACTTCCAGGTCCTTGTCCTGTGGAACATAGGGTTAAAGGCAACAGAGAGAGAGGGTATTTTCACACCTTTGTTTCACAATTACAAATTCATGTTCTGTAGCCTGCATGTGCAAACTTTAGAAATAATCAATAATTTCCTTTAGAATCAGACTAAATGTTAATTACATTCCAAGGGAATATGCAATTGCACAAAGCATGAACATTTTTTAAACTGATGCATGATACACCAACAAACAAAACAAAAAAACAAAACTGACATTTTTTATTTTAAAAATGTACTTAATACAGTATAACTTATACAGACAACTATTACTGCAAATACAGCCTATGCTTTGTTTGTCCTGTTGGACAGACGTAATATAGTTTCCCTCTTATGTCAGATGTTTTGGTTTTGATTGATCCATTTATTTAATTTGGCTGAAGTTTGCAGGTTTCACAAGGAAGATGTACAGATATCTCACTCAAAACTAGAGATAAACCTCTCTTTGCAGCAGATCTTCAGATATGTGATGGAACAATCAATGGAAAATTATGAAGCCAATCACTGCTTTTCCTAAAGTATGTGTTCAGATGATGTCAAAACTGATACACACATTGTTTGGAATCTTAAACAGAAATATTGTAATTGATGCAGTGACAATAAATATTTTTACTGTAAACAAATCCTTATTTGACATATGTGTGACCACACTTCAAAAAAAGCAGTTAATTTCTGAATAAAAAAATATCACAATTTCGTGATTTTTCTTTTAGCTTTTTATTTGCGAAATGGAAATTATGGTGAATATTGTACTGTAAACTTTCACTTCATTTATTGACACTCGTGGTGTTGTTTGTATTTCATTGCTTATGGAAAAAGGAAAACATGAAACAGATATCCTGGGATCAAGTTCACACTAAATGACTTTGCTGCTGTTGAGTATCTAACAAAGTGTTAGAAGGATAAGAGGCCACTGAAATAATTTGTATTTTAACTCACCAAGACGTACTGATCACTTATACTTGTGTAAATTTAAGATGTCCTGTCCTTATTGTCTAGTGATCTACACACAATTTTGACTTATATTTCCATGTTTTCACAGTTTTCCAATTTCATTCAATCTTATTACAATATTACCTAACTATTTTCCACTTTGGAGTTATAAATGTGTGTGTTGTTAAGATTAATTTCATATAAATACCCTTAAATCATAATTGGTTTAACTTATTATAACCAAATTTGCTGCATATCTGTATATTTGAATGCTAGGTTTAAAGGCTTGCTGCACAATTGTGTGACATTCTGCATCTTGGAGGCACCAAAATTTTAAATAGAAGTTATATCTCCTAATTGACTGCATGCTTTTTAATAAAATTAACTGCATATAAGAATTATGCAAAATACGTGCAAAACTGAGGATGCAGTGCAACTAAATGAAACATAGTACACTTAAAATGTAATGTAGTACACTTGCCAAAAATGTAATCAAGCTTCATGAAAATATCTGAAGACAATTCTGCCTTGCCCATAATCACATAATCTTTCCTTCTGGACTTTAACTTTGAAACGTTTACACTCAGTATGCCTCATAGACCTTTTTGCGTTTAAAATCCAGCTTGCTAAAACAAATAGCCAGAATGATGCCCTGTGCTAAGTGGTAAGACCATAGCTGAATACCATTCCTCTGTCTGTCTCTTCTGACTTCATGTCCAGTCATTGAGAATGAATAAGCTTATTATATGAAGAACTTAACTGTAACATTTGGTTGGCATTTGTGTCACACTGAGGTTCACAGCAAATTGTGTTTGAATGTGTTTGCTACTATAAATATACTGTCTGAAAGTACTTTAATGCATCATTTTGTGATTCTAATCTTGCACTGCCTTTTACACTGCACTGGTAACTTAGATAGCTACTGATTATTACTTCAACATTCTTTTTTCGATCTCCATCGCACTAGTGACTTACTTAGATTAAGGTATCATTTGTACATATCCATTTGTAAATAGCGTTGATAGCTTCCGCTGAGACTGTACATACATTAATAGCACATATTCCTCACTACATTATAATATGTTTATAGCACTCACATCTGTATATATATGTTCATAGTACATCCATCTTTATATTATGTTCCTAGCACTGCCTTACTGTACATAGTGCAGTTGCTTCTAATTGCATTTCTGGTTAGATGCTAACTGCATTTCATTGCCATGTACTTGTACATATGTAATGACAGTTGGAAAGTTGGATCTACTGCAGTTTGCCTGATGTTCTGATCCAGTCATTTAGCCATTAGCCAATTTTCAAAGTAACTTAGAGCCCTATGCTTGTCAGTTTTTCATCGTTACAACACATAAACTTTGATGACTGAATGTTTCCTTGCCTCCTAATGTACCCCACACAGATGTTGGGGTACATTATGTGGTGTTACAACTATGTACAGTGAATACAATGCACAGTATAAATAAATGCAGGATAGTTAAGTGGTTAATTAACAGTGCAGTTATTGTATGATAAGAAGTTAGCACTCAAATAATTAACTGAATAATCAACTGGCCACCAGTTACATCAAATCATACATTTCTTTTACAAATGTATTAGACCACCACCATTTTTATCTTTTCATTCAGATGCCCGGTTACAGTTATTTACCTGCATTCCTCAACGAAAATAAGTTTTTACTTTTGAGAGAAGTCCAATGTCTGTGCCCAAATTTTAGGTGTAAAAACATGAATTCAGGAATGAGGGGTATAAGCAGGGCAGGAATAAAACACCGTCTCATACACTGATGACCTACTCCTCTTTCTTCTTTAGCTTTAAACAAGTTTTTGACAGGTTCCTAAAATATTTGTGTTTTCTCTTTTTTATGACTGGTGATCTAATAAAGCTGTACAGTCTCTTGTACATTCTTTTCAAATGTAATACTTTGCTGTTTTTCTTCATTTCTTTTTGTACAGTAAGTTCAGTTAGATTTTGGTTTGCTGGAAAATACTGTAATCTTATAGATTTGTGAACCAAAACTTTGGACCTTAAACAACCATAGTTTAAAACCCCAACCCCAGTTTATGCCCTCCATACTAGCTTATTTTGAGCTTTTAATCCAAATAGTTTTGAACTGGACAGCCTCAATGAATGGATATAGTTTGATCATTTGTCACTGTAAACATTCTCCTGAAATATAAGCTAAGTAGATTCCTCATATCAGTTGCTAATTTGCTCATACTAGGAACTGACCTTGAATGCCAATAGATCCACGACTATGACAAGCTTGAGCTGTGTTCAAATCACTACTTGTTTACTTTATATTTACATACCTCAAGCTGATGATGTAGGTTAAAGGTCTCTCCGGTCAGCAAGTCTTTCTCTTTGGCCAGTTTCTCTCTCAGGCTTCTCTCTCTCTGCACCTCTTCTTGGACTGCACTCAGCTCACTGTCAAATCTGAACAAAAATGCACACACTATTAAAACACTGTAGTAAAGGACAATTACTGGTACTTGGTTGACAATTGAGAAGCAAAATTCATAATGTTCAAGGTAACAAAAATTTTTATTTTATGAACTGTTCTAATTGCAGTGTGCTTGTTCAGGAACACATACTGTATAGAACTACAGAGCATGGTGCTTGGTAGTTGTGCTTTACACACATTTGTACAGCAATCTTTGTGAGGACAGCTATTAAAATAATCAGTCTGGAAAACAACAGTGGTTTTTTAAAGTTTTTTCCTTTTACTGTTACCACAGCATTATTGTTTCACTACAAATCCAAGCAGCTTCATCAGTCTGAGAGAAAGCTGGTATGGAGTCTCAAAGCTGTTTATTCTTCAAACCTGAAGGTTAAATTGTACATTTCATACCTGTTTTCTCTCAGACTGATGAAGCTACTTGGATGAGTAGTGAAATGTTTTGACCTAAAAACTAGAAGTCCAATTGCCATGACTCAACCTCTAGATAACTTCACCAGGACGACTGAGAATCTTCACACACTTGACAAGTGTATCTACATATACCTGCTCAAACGTGATAATGTGTGTGTACTGACTTTCTCTGCTTCTTCTCCAGGTCATGGTTGCGGTTCTGTTGGCCCTCCAAGTGAAGTTTGGTGTCCTGCAGTTCAGCTGTAAGTCGCTGAGTTTTCTTCTTCAGCTGCTGTAAATTTCTCTGGGACTCTTCATTATCAGCTTGCAGGTCGCTGATCTGCACAACCACATGGACAGCAAATCACAAATAAGGAGAATATAGCCTGTTGCTGGAAAATGCATAAAAATACAAGTGACATATCTATATACTACCGCTCAAAAGTTTGGGATCACTTGCAAATTTCTTTGTTTTCCAAAGAAAAACACAGTTTCGTGCAATTCACTAACAATTGTATCCATTTCATAAACAATTTTATCCATTTCATAAACAATTAAAGTTAGGCTAATGATTTTTAAAGAACGATCTACATTTCTGCATAGAGGCCTATTATTAGCAATTGTTAGTCCTCTGCATCAATCTCCTGGTATGGCTGCTATTTCAAGTTAATCATGTTATACGGCTAATTGATTATGAGAAAACCCTTTTGCAATTATTTTGCACAGCTAAGAACAGTTGTACTAATGGAGCAAACAAGGGAGCATGGCCTTCTTTAGGTTAGTTTAGTATCTGAACATCAGCAGTTGTTTGTTTACAGGTTCAAAAGGGCCAGAAAGAAAGAACTTTCATTAGAGATCCGTCAATCTATTGTTAGATTAGAAAAGAAGGCTACCTAATGCGAGAAATTGCGAGGAAACTTAAAAGTTCTTATCATGCTGTTAACTACTCCCATCAGAGAGCAGCACAAACTGGGTCCTCAACTGGCAGCTACACTAAAATAACCCCAATGGTCTGGGGGTGCTTTGGAGATGGTAAAATAGGACATTTGTACAGAGTGGAAGGGACCTTGAGGAAGGAAAGCTATCACAAGAATTTGCAATGCCATGCCATAACCTGTGGATAGCACTTGAATGGGGCCAATTTCATCCAACAACAGGATAATGACCCAAAACACACCTCCAAAATGTGTCTGCAATATTTGAAGAATAAGCAGTCGGCTGGAATTCCGACTGTAATGACGTGGCCAGCACAGTCTCCGGATCTGAACCCTATTGAGCTGTTGTGGGAGCAGCTTGACTGTATGGTACGGAGGAAGACTCCATCAAGCCAATCCATCTTGTGGGAGATGCTCCAGGAAGCATGGGGTGAAATCTCATCAAATTATCTTGAAAAATTGACAGCTAGAATGCCTAAGGTCTGCCAGGCTGTAATTGCTGCAAAAGGTGTTTTTTTTTTGTTTTTTTTTTTGATGAAGGCAAAGTTTCCATCAGAATCATTATTTCTAACTCTGACAATGTCAGCAAGTCCTGTTTGTTTGCTATATTTTCTATTCAGACTAATTTCGTGTGTGTTTCCTTGTGGAAATATTTGTGGAATACAAAAAGGAAGAAGATCCAGAGAGAAGGGAAATGGGTGGTAGCACTTTACATAATGTACTATCCTCCTCAACACCACCATTTTTGTGCTTTGTACAATCACAGTAAATCATATAAGACAGGAAAATGGACTGTTTAATTGACTTTATGTAGAACTGACTGGGAGTCTTTTGAAATATTGTAATAATGGTTGCCATGTTTTGTAAAGCTTTTGGCTGAGCCACTCCGTGATGTGGCTCAGCTGTTGAGACGTGAGAGTCCTTCATTCAGTGTTTATGTGAAGGGGGCGAAGGCTACTTCCAAGACAAAAGGATGTGACAACAGGCCAGAAATGTAGTGATGGCCACAGCTGAAGCTTACCTGGCTGATAATTTACAGTTCTGAGGAACAACTGGAGTACAGCTGTAAATGGGTTTTTGCCATCCGCCCAAACATATAGCTGATGTTGTCTATTTCACATTTGCACCTTGGGCATGTCTCATCCATTCCAGGGAACAGTTTTGCTATTTTACTGTTAGACAGGTGGAGTCTATGCACAACCTTAAATTGTATTAACCCATTTCTAATATATATTGTGTGTATAGGCCTGGTTATTTGCTGCCATTGAAGCCCAGATATTCCAAGTCCCATCTCAACAGTTGCCACCGTTCCCTTATCTTGTCCGCGGAGGTTGCAGCTGCTATGTGGATTAATTCATATAATGATAATAGAGCCCCCCCTCTATAAGGGATCCACAGTCAGACAGTCATCTATCCAATTAGGCCATGGAGTCAAGGAGAAATATTTTTTAAGAAAGCTCCGCAACTGCAAGTACCTAAAAAAGTTGGAGGGGCTATATCAAATTCTGCCTGAAGCTGCTTAAAGAACATAAAGCTACTGCCTCTGAAAAGATCATTCATAGTACTAATGCCTTTCTTTGCCCAGGCCAGAAATGCAGAATCAATAAGTGGGAAAAGAGTACATCTGCTGATACAGGGGCTGCAAAGAGACCCTGTTTGTGCTTAAAATGAACTCTGAATTGTTCCAACACCTTAATTGTCCTTAGTATCACTGGATTGTTAGTAATTTTTTGATTATTGAGTGGCAGTGATGAGCAGACAACTGAGGGCAGTGAGCCTGACATGCAGGTGTTCTGTTCCATCTGTGTCTAGACAGGTACATGTCCATCTTCCTCTGACTTGACCAAGAAGACGAGTTTGTAAATAATAGCTGCCCAGTAAAAACGCAATGTGCTGTCTCTGAAAGAAAGAGGAGTAGGTCATCATCATATGAGACTGTGTGTATTTGTCCTGCCCTGTTTATCACCTTCAATACTGGTTCTATCTGTATCCTCCAACATAGGCGACTGCACATTCTTAAAAAACTTCTCTATCAGCACTAAGTCACAATGATCAGAGTATAATTCTTTGTAAAATACAACAAACCACTTGTTAATGCTCCTTTGATATGTAATTATGTTAAATTTTTCATCTCTAAGTGATGAAATTAAGCTTGCTGCTGCCTTTTGTTTTAGCTGGTGGCTCAGCATTCACCTTGCTCATTCACCATGTTCAAAATGTTAATAGCTGTATTTCTATGGCTTTGTCATTCATTAGCAGGTCATGTTCTGTCTGGAGAAGTGCTGTCTCTTTCCATAATGCCCCAGACAATGATTTGATTGATGCTGGTCAATTACTTTGTCTGCCGTTAATTTCAGAAATGTGTTCAAGTTTCCTTTCCTTATTACTTGCACTGTATAAAAATGAAATTTGTTCTCTAATGTATACCTTGAACATTTCCCATAGTATACTGCAATTTGTATCAGGGGAGCTACTAGTTTTAAAGAAAAGATCAATGTGCAGAGAAAAGAATGAGCACTGTTTTGAAGTTGGGTTTTTAGCCCTCCATAGGTCAGCCACACCATGGGCCTGAATGAATTAATTAATGCATTGAGCTGATCTGTTAACAGGTGTGAATGTGCCATGGTTGGGGTCTGAGCGACTGAGCCCAGGGTGTAAAACACAATTAAAATCTATCATATTGTGCAAGTCAGGGTTTGGAAGAAGTGAAAAAAAAATCCTAGACAAATTGTACATCACCCCAATTTGGGGCATAAATATTAGCCAGCATCACTGAGGTATTAAATAAGATTCCTTGAACAATAATAAAGTGACCACAAAGTCTGGCCACAAAGTGTGTCATCCTTTTGCCATTTTCAAGGCCCTCTTTCACCCCCATAATTTGCAGGTTGCAATGTTGAGATCTGGCTTCTAGGTCCTCACAGCGATCAGTATCTGCCTCCATGGTATGAATACAATCAGAGTGGGAAGCAGTCATGCTCTCTAATTCTGTGACGCGATCTGTAGTGTCTTGAATTTTTCCTAACGCATTAGTAGTAGTAGTTCTCAAAGTTGATCCGAGTGCGTCTTTGCCATGCTTGCCATTATAGCCATTAATTCTCCCAGTAGCGTGCTGTAGCAGGCACATTGTGTTGACTGCTAGCATTAGCCTCCTGGTATCAGCGTGGTGGCTCTGACTTTTAGGCATTTTTGCTGGCGACTAGCTAGCCCTGTTTTCTTCAAGTCCAAGAGCGCTTAGGATGTAAAATAAGTGCTGAAATTGTAGTTTTTTAATGTAATTAAGAGGGTCCCGACCAAACTCAGCCAGAACACGTCTTCACATGGAGCCGCACAAACTGGCAGTCCTGCTTCATGTTTGTTAAAGAGTAACTTAGCTTCTCTGAGAAAGAGCAAGTTGTTCTATTAAATCTGTATATAGTATTGTATTTATATTAACATTTTATAGTGTTAATCTTAGTTGTTGACCAGCATTTCAGTTTACCTTTCAGTTGTATGCATTGTTCCTTCGGTTTGGTTTGTTTATGGTGAGGCTGGGTGCTCTCGTTGGTTTGTTTTTAATTTACAATAAATTGTGGTGATCGGCCCTCTTCAAACCAGGCTGCTGTTTATGAATGGACCTTACCCTAGACAGGTCTGTAACAGTTACTAAATCATTTGAATAAAACCACAAAGGTCAAACTCTTGTACTACAGGAAAAGTTGAACATTAGGATACATCATCTGGAGGCCCTGAAAGACCATCCAAAATTAAAAAACTTTGAGATATTCCACTGCTGGTGGTGGTATTGCATGGATGACATGGAAATCCATGTAAAAGTTGTTATATTTTGGTCTGGATCAAGTGGTAAGTTGACCGACAAACCAACCAAGACTACCATACCTGGTGTTAACTGCTGTAACATAAATTAAATTTAGAAGTGTCCAATGTGGGACGATCCTTATACTATAACACAGACAATAAATATATTGACGTTTTTATTTTCTTGCTGAAAATTTTAATTTAAAATCAATGAATTCTAGAATTTGCAGAGGGTATAACTGCATGGTATTAATTATCTTAGACAGGAACATAATGACAGATTTATAAATGAACGTGTCAGTGAAACTTTTTCCAAAGTGTCCACTTACCCTCCTCTCCAGTTGCCGTTTATTCTGCTGCTCCACCTCTAGCTTGTCATCAATCTCCTGCTGTAGTCTCTTCTTAGTGAACTCGACCTCCCTGATGGCTCGCTCATACTTCAGCCTCCACTCTCCTCCTGTCACATCAACATGTTCACACTGAGTCTACTTATCTACTGTCTAACAACAAACCTGCTATGCATATATATATGTGTGTGTGTGTGTGTGTGTGTGTGTGTGTGTGTGGCATTTATATGGCCAAGGACTTTTTGTAGTCCATATAATCCATTTAAACAATTGAAGACAGTTTACTCAATGCAAAGGAAGAAAGCAGTAGAGTGGTCCAGCATTATGGCTCATAATATTCTGAACTGAAGTCAAACTTTGATTAGTCAGAGGTTTCAAATCTAGATTCTCTCTGCTGAGCAAGCTATGGAGTAGACATGTGACAACAGAGCTCCACGGAATAAAACGTCAATTCAAACAATTTGGGGCGTCTAGACTTTCTGCGCCTGAGATAGTGGCAGCAGGTCACCAGTAGCTCCTGTGTTTTTCCAACACTTATTTTTTTCCTCTGTGTGCTCTTTTGAGTTTTTTCTATTCTATCATTAGTATTTTGGCTCAATAAACCAATCGCCATGGTTTGTTGGCATTTCTACCTGTATATAATGCTCTTTCCCTTTCTTTCGGGCCTTTTTGTGTTTGGATGTAGTGCTTAGCGGAGTGGCTCTTTGTTTTTATACACACAGGAACAGCTGTTAGCGCGCTCCAAGAGAGGTGAGGTCATTGGGAAATAAGGTGTACTGGAAGGACAACAGTGATGCTGTGTACCAGAAGGGCACAGGACTTCCAGGTTAAGGAACTCTTTCTTCCCCTCAGCCATCAGAGTTTTAAACAGGTAGGCAGTGGACAAAGACTGGCTAAATTGATTCAAAACAATTTGCATATTTAATAATGTTACTGCTGCTATTGTTCATTTATTATTACCATGGTTCTGTAACGCTACGCCAGCAGAGGGAGCTCTCGCCCGAGTATTGACTGATAACGCACCCCTTACTTCTATGATAATTTAAAAACATTTAAGCATGGACTGAACAATCATTGCGAAGTATTGCCAGTTTCATTGCTATACCAAGCGTTCATCATAGCCTAAGTATTACGTATCATTATGGCTAATTGCAGTTTTCTTTTTATGTAATTGTTGTATGCTTATAGAGCCATCACACCACCATTACATGTTTTATCACACACACACCAGAGCTGGCAGGAAATGTAAGTATAACCATTCATCATTTTTTAGCGTGAATATAAAACACAACCAAAACATAGTAACGATTACCATATAGGTCTGTATTTAAACTGATATCAAAAGTGCATCAAAAACCCAGCCTCCTCATTCAGTTTATAAATTCTAAATTATATTTTGCAGTCATTGCAGTACTATTTTCTGTCTGTTAACACAGATATGGTATTTAGGGTTAGGGCTAGGGACTTAGGTTCCTAAACCTCAACAGATTTCACAGGATTGTCACTCACGCTTTATCTACACACACCTAAACAGTCCTAAAAAGATGTTTAATCACTTGTGTGGGCGTTCAGCAACTTTAGCAGAGGTCTTACAAGTAGCACTTTTATGAGTGAGTTTTTAAGCAACACAACAAAATCTAAGTTTAGCAGATAGGTAATTACTGCTGTGTTGGTGTGTTTCTGTTATTTTATGTGTGTAGGAGAAGAATGTGTTCTACCTGTGTCGTCATCATCCAACTCTCCATTGAGTTCAGAAGCCCTGATGAGTCGAGCCTCCATCACCTCCATCTCCATGGACTCCATTTGTTTCTTCATACTGTCATACTTGTCCTAGTGGTTGAGAGAGAAGAAGCAATCTGTATGATAAAATAAATACATATGTTTTCATAGAATAACCCAGGAGTTCTTCGAGTTTTCATGTGTTAAACCCCAAAGAAAAACACATTCCTCAGTACAGGCATATACTGGAACAAAAGCAGGCTAAGAGCACCACAGAGAAAAGTTCTGATTACTGTTTTCTGACATGTTTTTCACCAATAGTAAAATCTAGATAGAAGTCAGTCCCATCAGCCAGAACAGATGCGTTTAAATGACCAATTATTATGCTATTTGTAAGTTTCTGGAGATTACCATGACTTGTTACACTGGGTTGTGAGTTTGGTTGTTTAATGGTTAAAAATGAAGCCATTGGTTACATTAGAAAGCAGTCTTAGAAAGACCATTTTTTAAGAAACATTGATGAGGTATAGTTGGAAAACTGGTATAGAATTGTCATATAATCCAAAGACATGTTGACCAAACAGTACTAAACAGAAATCAACTATGGAATAATTTGTGCAATTTTGTATAAGTGAACACCTATGAATTTGTATTTTTTCATTTTTGACACGCTTTGTCTTTTTGAATTTGGAAAGCATCTCTGGTGCCAAGCAGTAACTGGTAGTGCTACAGAGAACCACACATAATAGAGATCACTTTTCAGTCTGTGCTGTGACATCTTTCACTTTAATTTTTAGTTTATGAGAAGTTGTCTTGTCAATCTAACTACACTGACCAGCCATAACAAGAGTACCGACAGGTGAATATCACAATATCATTTTGCCACTATAGCCATTTTTTTTTTTACTATAACTGCAAAACATGTGTCAGCCTTTTTAACCCTCAGGGGCCGACGAATGCGCCGGCACATTTTGTGGCATCTTCTCCTGATAATGCTGAAACAAACTTAAATTACTCCGTCAGTTTTGATCGTACAGATCAAAGAGCAATATATCATTCGAATCTGTAAAGGGCCTAGTTTGATTTGTATACCCTCATAATAACAACAAAATGCTGTGCTTTTGTAAAATAAAGAAAGCAGACATGGTGCGCTCTCTGTCTTCTCTGTCTCTGTCATCTCTCTTCAGACACGTAAATAAAACAACCAGAATCTCAGCGAATACTTGTCTCATAAAAATAAGAAATATATGGCTAGAAAGCTTGAAATGTTTTCTTTTAAATGAAACAATTCAAGTTCAAAACAAATCATCATTTTTTATTTAATCTGTATGAACTTAAGGAGCGGTACGTTTTCTCCTGTCTCACCTCATTATAGCTAATGTGATCCCACCTCACGGAGCGCATTGTTCATATGGAAATAATCTGAGGTGAGCCAGGTAATTCTGTACACGCCTCCGAGAAATGACATAAAACGTCAAACTTCATCATAGAATTTACTCACTTTTCAAGATGATGGTATGCTATGTGGGTGATGAAGCTTCGTATGTTCGACACAGCGATGAATAGTTTACTTTGTCCTCAGAGGAAAAACCCGACTCAAATGACGAACGTTTGGATCTACATCGTATTGCACTAATTCCCTCTCAGCCACATTCCTGACTGAAAGGCTCATTATGTGGCTCTTTGTCTTCTCAGGTAAATCACATGACTATTCAAGGTCAGACACACCTTCCTGCACATACAGTGCACACTGTAATCAGCACAAACTGGGCTACAATAATATGTGAGCAGTAAGTTTATACATGACTGTTTAGGAGAAAACAGTGTTTATGCATGGTTAGTGAAAAACTACAATTTTTAAGTCACTGAAATAAAACCATAAAACACAAACAGAACATTGGTCCACAAGACTTTTAAGAAATGCATCTTCTAGCCTAGATTCTTTGCTTCACAATGATGTGAAAATCATCTTGTTCACTCATTCACAGAAAACAATACACTGATTTAAATTTTCTAAGACACTTTTTTGAGTTGAAAAGACATATGTAAGAAGGCGTGCCTGGTCATGTATAATCATGTGATTTACCTGAGAAAAAGTGTTTCTGTCCTTGCAAAAGACATGGTTTGGATGTCATTTATGAGTAAAGCATGTCATTTTGTCCATCTCAGATTACTGAAATTGAGCTGAGATTCAAACCAAACCCATCCCTGAGTGGTGATCCGAGCCAGTTCAGTGAAGAGCATGACTGAATGTTGTGATGAATACAATAGAAACAAAACTGAAACTTCACAGTGCACCGGGCACGTGTGTTTATGTCTCTACCTGCAAGTCCTTCATGTCTTTCTCCAGATGGAGTCTCTCAGAGGTTTCTGTCTCCAGCAGCTGGGAGGCTGATTCCCCGGTGTTCCGCTCATCAGCTAACTCCGATGACAGCTCTGTGATCTAAGGCAACAAACAAACACAACATGTGTCAAACATGTCTATACTATATTAATGTACAGCTTCAAAAAACCAAGGGAACACAACATGAAATGAAACTAACAACCTAACAGAATCATAAAAAATAAATTAAATATAACAATAAAAATAAATTTATTGAATTTATACGTAAAAAAACATAATGAATAATAAATATGATAAAAGAATAGGCTGATGCACATAGCTAAGGAAAACCTAAATGGCTGTAATGTACAGTACATTTTTTGCATGAGGGAAAAACTGCTTTTTCAACACTGTCAAATGTCAAAACTGTCAGGTTTTATCTCTGACGGAGCTGAGCTTTGTCCCTTATCTGAAGAATCAGACATAACTCCAATGCTTTTGTGTTTGAGTGTTTACCCGGCTCTCAAGATGGTCATTGTTAACTCTCAGCTCATTCCTCTCTTTCTCCACCTTCTCCAGCTTTAGCTTTAGATGCTGGATCTCTTCCTGTAAAGGAGAAAACAGATAGAGTCCATGGTATATAGCAAAAACAGCAGTGACTTAATCAGCATATAAATTCATCCTATTCATAGCTTCTCATTTTTGCATTTTTGGCTGATTTAACTAACACTGGGTTTGAGGTGGTACATTGGAGACAGGCCAGCCTATCCCAGGGCTGACACAATATTCACTCATTTTCACATGTATTGGCAATTTAGAATTACCAATAAACCTAACCAGGATCTCTTTATATTGTGGGAGGAAGTCACATTACTCACAGGAAACCCTTGCACAAATTCTTGTTGAGAAAATATTTGGAATTTTAGAAGATATTTTGATTCATTATGGTCAATATGGTTCTTAAATCCAGGCCTATAAAAAGAAGATGTCAAGATTGGGTGCAAAATCAACATACATAACATCAACATCAGAAAATATCAGATCTGGAGAGAAAAATGGATTTGGGCAACTTCCGCAAGTATTGTGAGCACAGCTGAAGTTATGTTGACAATGGTCTTCTGGCATCTGAAGTCTATGTCTATGTATGGGACAAATATGGAGGCAGCCATAAGAATAAGAATAAGATTTGATAAGACTTCCTGAATCTCTCAGTCTTATTTTTAGGAGGAATTAGTCTGTGACTGAATGAACTTCCCATTCGCCACAGTTCCTCATGAAGTGGATGGAACTGCCGCAGCCTCCAGACTGTCCAGTTCCAGTCCAACATTTTGCCTTTCTGATTAACTTGTTTAGTTTGTTGGCCTCACCAGCCTTGATGCCACCTCCCCAGCACACAACTGCAAAGGACAGTGCACTCGCTACTACAGACTGATAGAACGTCCTCAGCAGCTTGTTGCACACACCAAAGGAACAGAGTCTCCTGAGGAAGAACAGTCTGATCTGTCCTTTCTTGAAGAGTGCATTTGTATTGTTTGACCAGTCCAGTTTGTTGTTAATGTGGACTCCAAGGTATTTGTAGGAGTCCACAATCTCTTCTTCCTCTCCTAGGATGGAGACAGGGACTGGGGTCTTCCTGCTCCTCCTAAAGTCCACTACCAGTTCTCTGGTTTTGTTGATATTGAGCTTTAGACAGTTGTTGTTACACCAATCAACAAACCTTTTTATCAAGTGTCTGTATTCCTCATCATTATCATTACAGATGCATCCAATGACTGAGGAGTCATCAGAGAACTTCTGGAGAAAAGACATGCAACTTAATAATACTTCTATCAAAAGTCTATATCAAGCTTAAAAAAATCTATCAGCCTTACATTGCCCCAGAAAATAAACTGTTCTTTTGCATTAGTTAAATAGTTGGGACTCAAAAGAAAATAGTAGCAATTGAAAATCCCACATTATTACACCAATTTTACAAATATGAATCAGTACACTGCTTGTACAGTATGTACGTGTGTGTGTGCGTATACACACGTCCTTTCCGCGAATCTGTTCCTCAGTGAGCTGCACTTCTATCAGAGGTCTGACAGTGGTGAAGAGCCTCCACCATGGCCAGTCTTTGACACCACGATTCTTCTTTATGTTCTTCTGGATGCAACGGATGGCCAAATCCTGGATCTGTTACATACACAACATTAAGTAGAAGAAGACTGAATAGTGTGTAGTGCACTAACAGCTGTAAAAGGAAAAAAAACATTTTATAGTGATTTTTTTTATCCATCCTTTATATATATATTTTTCTGTCGACTGCTCCCGTTTAGCGATGCAATTCATACACTAACACCCCAGTATTCCTTCCATAATCTGTTACTATTGACTTCTACTCTCTCTAAGATGCCACACATATTGGACATTGGAAAATATAACTGAACATGCAAAACATTTGTCTGCCTTTTTTAAAATCATGATGACAACTGCAATTGCTAAAGATACTATCTGACCACTGTCCTTATAAAGAAAGGTTTTCTGCATGATCATTTACAGGGCCAGTATTCTGTTGTGAAATATATAAAAATAGAAAAAAAAATGAAATAGATAAAAAATAGAATGTAAATTAGAATAGAAGCTTAAACACACGCTATGGGTAGTTACAAATAATTATCTACCATTGTACTAAGGGGCATTAACAAGGCGGTGCAGTATTCACTACGTTATTTGGGGCATACATTAAACATAAATATTCAACAGTGATCCCAACATTTTGTTTTGGTGCTTTGAGCAAGAATTGGTACTTTTTATTGGTTATCTGTGCTGGATTTCTTTAGAGTAACTATGGTACCTATGGTATTCTCTGTCGTCTTCTGTAATATCTGAAATTAATTACTATATAACAAGTGGATCTAATATATGACACTAATTCCTTGTAAAGGATGCCTACATAAATAATTTTAACCTGCTGTAAAAACAAAGCTGCAACAATATATCACAATAGAAGGAAACCCCAACACCCTAAATGTGTTGAAATGATCCTACCAACTATGTGTAGCAGACTTACCTTCCTCTTCTTGAAGGCCTGCCTTGCCAGGTATCCCCTGCAGGCAGCCTGGAACAGAGAGATGTTCCTTCTGGTTTGGATGTCACGCTGTTCCTCCAACCTGGACAGAGTCCCTGCTCTGAAGAACACCTGCACGAAGAGAGAGTTAAAACAACATGATACACAATTCCTTTCTTAAAGGTAGGGATACATGGTAGCTAATTCATGCATGCAGTGATCATACACAACTGCAAACATCAGTTAACTAACTTTAGAAAAAAAATCTCCTTAACTTCCTCTAAATGGAAAAAATGGTTGTAAAACATGCTAGGATTTCCAGTGAACTTTAACTCGTGAAATTCTACACATTTGTAAGAAAGATGATTTTTAAGCTCCACCCTGTACATGTTGGACCTCTAGAGTAGTAGTCAATAACAGTCAATGATTCAGTGTACAGTCAATCACAAAAGCAACCAATGGCATTTACTAAAACAAATGTTCACGAGTCCACTCTTAAACTGTCAAAACCACCCCTCATGTCAATTGAGCACAGAGAGTGGCCAAGAGAAATCCACTTGAAGGGCAAGGACAACTATGAAATGCAGAGGGAAACAAACATTTGAAGTGATTTTGCATGCATTTAGGCTTGGAAGCTTCACATTTGCACTCACAAGTAAGATATTTGCACTTTCAAGTGGGATATTTGCGTATGCAAACTGTTAAAACGTGAACGTCTATATTTATATTTTTTCACCCTGTGTTTTTGTGCCCTCTAGTTTTGACATTGATGTAATGCTATACATATGGTATGTTTCTTATTACAGAAGACAATTTAATCTTTTGATAATGTCTGATAGGGTTTTTCCAGTGGCAACCATGAAAGTTCTGTAATATACTGTATGCAGACTAGATTATTTAAAATCTGGGTGTGGTGCTGGACAGTGCTTTAAAGCTTGATAAGCAAATCAACCAAGTTGTGAAGTCAAGTTTCTACCAGTTGCGAACCCAGGTAAAAATTAAACCTTTTCTTTCTTTTACTAATTTTGAAAGAGTCCATGTTGCAATTCTCTTTATTTGGGGATTAGATTTCAACCGCCTCCAGGTGGCTTCATTAACCTGTAGCAATAAGGCCTTTCTCTAATCTATGCATGTTTTAAATGAAGGCTTCTCACTGCAGATGTTTGCACAGATATGTAATGTGACTCCACTCACCCTGCTCAGCCCCATGTGGTAGCTGCTCTTCTCCAGCTCCAAGGACTCCAGCAACTCCATCACTGCCTGGAAACCAGCAAAACAGTGAGTACAGTTTGTTTTGGGCCTTGCAGCTGACTGACTGTCCGGAGGATGCTGACTTGGTGCTATAGCAACAAACATACACACTTTTGCCTGAAAAAAAAAAAAACGATCCAGATGGAGTTTTTGAGGTCCCTTTTCTTTCAGGTATCTGTCAACCTAAACTTTAGAAGACTGTAGACTTGGAGGCTTTTTGGTTGCTTGGGCTCAACTCAGGTTTTTAAGGAATAACACTGGCATTAACAACTTTGAATAAATGTGTGACAAGGCTTAGTTCTGCAATAGTGCTACAGATCACACTGACATTTATGTTTATACTAGACTAATTTAGCGACTATTGTTTCTAGCAGTAATAATAAATGCATTTAAAAAGATTGCATTCAAAATTATGTGTGTTGACTATTGGAGATAGCAAACAGCCTCTGAGGGGTTACTCTGTCAGGAAATGCATCGGAAAACTTGCTTTGTCTTCTCCAGTATATACATGCACCTTGATAAACATCAAATAGCTTTATCTTCTTTGAAGCAATAACACATTAGGAACTCCATGAACTGGACATGTCCTGTGTGCTATCCTGTGTGATAATGAGAAAAGAAGAAAACAATTTTCACTGTGAATAACAACTGACAAGTTGGTGTTAGTTAACTTATCATGGAGTCTTAAATTCCTGAGGCAAAGCCTGGAGTTCCTGACAACATGGTCAAAGCGCAATGCCACCTAGCGGACTACCAGTCACGTCAGCTGAACGAAATTCTACTGCTCAGAATTAATCACGTGCCAGCAAAGAAAAGTCTTTATAAAGTATTGTTTAACTGCAATATGTGTCTAATATGTGTTCATGATGTGTAGTCTAATAAGGAGCTTGTGAATATATTAATATTTTCTATATCTTTGATGTGTTTAAATCCACAAAGCTTCATTAAAAACAGAATCAAAGTCAAAGTCAGATAATGCAAACTTATTGGAGCCAGAACGATGTCGGAAATGCATTTAGAATTTGGTTTCAACAACAAAAACCTATTATATGCGTTGTATGTAACTTAATAAATAAGAAAAAATGGTTCATATCTTCAGGGTAAATATATGGGATGGGATGGCCATCTCATAGAAACAAGAAAATATACAGAAAAAACAACCTCATCCTTTCAAATCCATGCCACCAACTACAAGACTCAAAAACCTGTGAACA
The DNA here is from genome assembly GCF_900324485.2 of Mastacembelus armatus. NCBI lineage: Eukaryota > Metazoa > Chordata > Actinopteri > Synbranchiformes > Mastacembelidae > Mastacembelus > Mastacembelus armatus. The sequence goes on from NC_046645.1 coordinate 17,783,437, forward strand.
AAAGCCTGTGATTAATGCAGTTTGGAAGATTGTAATGTGGGGAATCCCATGAATTGTCCTTTCACACACAACAGCACTACTGACCCTGCCAAACACTCACCTTCTTCTCATCTGTGATGATGTAGCAGCGGCCATGCTTCTTGGTCAGATGTGGTGCCAGGACATCAAAACGCCTTCGGAACTCAGAGAACACCATGTGGTCTGGGTATCCTGGAGGCAAAGAGGGACCAGAGCAAAGAAGTCAGAAAAACACAGCTTCAACAGAATTAACCAAGAAGACAAAGTAAAGTTTGACAGGTGAAAATGTTTGACAGGTGTAAAGAGGTCATAGGTAGTTCTCAAACTTTTAGAGACGTAGGTATGCCCATTTAACAGGATTTTACATTAGGCCAAAGGCTGCAGCACAGCAGCCAAAAAACATCTTTGCTTAAATCATCTTTGAATGACAAACAATGGGTTAAAGGTTATCCTCAGAGATTAATTCTATTAATGGATTCGAACAATTTGAATTTGAGTTTAGATTTTATTGACAGCATAAGAAAGAAAGATGGGTCATGAAAAAGGTTAAATTTGAGGATTTTTGAAACTATACAAAGAAAATTATTACTGTACCTGATGGTAGAGCTAAGATCAATGTATACCAAGCTCCATGAATACTGTGTTGTGAACAACACATGGTCTGTCTTTCTTATGTTGTCAATAAAATCAGATCTCTGTACATTTTTGATTAACCAACCACAAAAATCACTCAACTAATATAGTGAGGGACTCTACTGATTTTGTATTTTACTTTAGTGAAGTTGGGAGACTCACAAGAGACTGCATCTGCATTTCCCCTCTTTTAAACAATAACATCTTTTCATTATGCCTGACAGCCTGTTAAGGTTCACAACACAGGCAAATGATGTCATGTACATAAGCATATAGCACAAAGCAAATTTGCAGTCCATGTCTCTGGTAAATTATCAATATTATAATCTTTAACACCGGAATTCTGTTATCTTAGCTAGGGGTGCACATCAGTCATTACAATATCACTACGTCATCATTAGGGTTACTTCTTCAGACTCGACAGAGCTCCTCTAGAGCCACAGAAAAGATTATACAAATGTTTTCACAAACATAGTAGTAGTCTTCAGCAAATCATTTTCATGTAAAATAAATGTCATTCTCCTTTTATTATTTGAATTTAAAAGAAAATAAATGCCCACATATTGCGACCTGTCCAGGGTGTACCCCTGCCTTTCGCCCAAAGAGAGCTGGGATAGGCTCCAGCAGATCCTGTGACCCTAATTAGGAATAAGTGGGTATAGATGATGGATGGATGGATAAATGCCCACACTTCCCAAAGGACTTCATTACCTTGTCTATAGATGCGCAGTGCATCCAGCAGTTTGGATCCACGGAGCTGAGCTCTTAGCAGGCTTACGTCCAAAGTCATAAGGCCAGAGTCAGGGCTCTCTCCGTGCATCACACGAGGCTCACCTACTCCTCCCATTGCCTCTGCTTTGGGCACCAGACAATGGACAAAGTGAACCCTGGAGCGACGCAACATGTCAATCAACGCATCCTAAAAACAGAAAGGGGGTTGCTCAGACACTGGTCTCTGCTTGGTGACAGAACAACAGCAGAATAGTCAAACAGCTTCATGTGCCTTCTTGTGTTTTAATCTAATATTCTCTTCAGTCTTAGCTAGACTGCAGAACAGACAAGCTACTTGCAACCTCGAGTAACTGCATGAAACAATTCAAGATTTTTCTTAAAGGCTCATTAATCGATTAGACCTTATTAACCTTAGAACTGTAGTCAGGTTTAAGATGGGTGAAGTTATGGTGGGAATTACAAAAGGTGAGCAAGTTCTATGTTATGTAAATGTGGGTCAATGTCGACCCTGGAAAAATGCTTTTATTTATGGGTCCCCTAAGTCAGCCTGCAGTGACAGGAATATCCAAAAACCTGATAGTAGATGACTGTTCAAGTATTGAAACACAATTGTGAAACAGGTAAACAGTAAACTAATAAATCTGGGAAGTGGTGGAGCTATTACATGATGTACCAAATGTTCACATTATCAAAGAATCCAGGCAATTTTAACTGCAACTATTATCTTGCTTCAAAGCAACACTTCCAAAATGACGCAAAACGAACAGAACCACATTACAGATTACAGTAAACCACTTCAGCAACTGAAAAAGACTGGTTTGCATTTGTTGACTGTTGTCCCAAAATACTGTCCATTTATTTTTTTTTTAAAGAATGCAATACAGTTTTAATCAGTCTCCTCCACTTACCACTTGTAGTTTGACCTGGATACACAGACTTTTCTTCTTGACTGCAGCCATGCCTGTGGTGAAGGTTTTCCGCATGCTAGTGGCTCGTCGCAGGGCAAGCTGGGAGCTGCCCGCCAAACCGGCTATAGAGCCAGACAGCACTGTTGTACCACTGGTCCGGCCCATAAATAGCCCGCTAATATTTTTCCTGTGAAGGCAGAGGCCTGCATTGCATTTGCAAATATATACAGGTGCATCTAAATGAATTACAATATCACCAAAAAGTTGTTTTATTTTTATAATTCAATTCAAAAAGTGAAACTCATATATTATATAGATTCATTACACACAGACTGATATATTTCAAATAAACCCTTAAAATATATCAGTCTCTGTGTAATGAATCTATATAATCTAATAGCACATTTTACTTCCTCACTCCATTAGCCAGTGATTGTTACTTGAATATACAGTATATAGAGCTAATCATACTGCATTAGAGGCATGTTCCACTGTCTGGAGACTTCTGTGTTAGTTGACTGTTCTCTGCATCATTTGGCTCATTGAAATGTGGATCTCTGGTTGAAATGTGGGTTGTTTAAATCATTAATACTGAATTATTACAGTGTAGTAATGATTCCAATGATCTCCATTGGAGTGGATGCACAAATTTTCAACACAAGTATCATAAAACCTGGACAAATAAAACAAAGTTATCTGCACAAAGTTATCACTAATAATTTGGGTGAACTGCCTCTTCAGTGATTTATTGCAATTTTTTTTCATTCACAGGTAATTTCACTATTTCGCTCACTATTACGCTGTGTGAATGCCACCCCTGATATAGGGATTTAATATCTGTTAGGTTTTTCCCATCTGATGCACAGAAAGAGATTAGTTTTACTTTCTAGTTAGGAATTACACCAAGAATTCTTTGACATAAACAAACAATCCAAAAAAAAGTCAGCTAAGCTCTGTTTGACTCATGGATGTGCAGGATATAAACAACACAGAACTTAATTACCCCAGATTCAGGTCTAATAAATTGGATGCTGTATGTATGATTGATGTAAGTGGTCATACTTCTGGGAGTCTTGCAGCAGTGTGACAGCATTCTGGGCAGCAGGATTGTGCTTGGCATGGCTCAGCCAGCCCTGAACGTTGTACTCCACCCAGTCTGTCCCATGGCTATGACCAAGATGGAAGAGGTGGGGCTTCTCTCCTCGCAGAAGAAGACTGGCTCCTGCAACACATAATTGAAATATTTACTTATGTGATTACCTCCCCACATAAAATTATGATCAGTCCTATTTGTTTGTTGTTGCTAAGTGCTTGCCTTTGTTTTCTCCCTGTGCAGAGCCATAGTAACTGAACAGTCTCTCAAGCATGGTTTCCTCTGATCCTCCAGGCTGGCCAGCCTCTTCCTCCATTAGCCATAAAAGGCCTCGAGCCTCATCTGTCCTGGCCAGAGTACGCACCTGTGAGGGATACAGGCAGTGACCACTGTGTCCTGTTTTTACAATCACTTTGACCTTGACAGAAAAAATCATGAGGTAAAGGTGTGTATAGAAACCTTTACTTATAGCTTAATGACTTGAGGAAATGTGCAGGTACTGAGCAAATATCTAGCAAAAAGTTTAAAGCACCAGTTCGATTTAATTTCATTTTAATTTATTTGTATAGCGCCAAATCACAACAATTTTAAAGGCACTTAAAAAAAAAAAACAATCAAAAACCCAGCAAATTCCTTATGAGCAAACACAAAAACTCTCTTTAACGGAAGAAACCTCCAGCAAAACTGGGCTCAGTTTGGGCAGCCATCTTCCTTGACCGGTTGGTTACAAGTTGGATATCAAGCTAGTGCTTACAGGAGTGTAAGCAAACTTGTATTGTAATTAATAATATTATTAAACTTAACAAAATCAATGGAAAATATGTAAAATGATTAGATAACTTTAAATTTTGCACCCAGTGCTGGGCTGAGCTTGTGCGGGAGGTTGAGCGGTACGATGCCTGCATATTCCTTTTTATGGTCATGGGGATCTGCTGGAGCATATTCAATCATTTAGTAGGACCCGTGCCTGCAGAAAATGACAGGCCATTTTCTGTAGAGTGTAAAGATTTCAGTAAACCTCCCTAGCCATCTCTACCCACTTCCCTCGCAAACACACACACACAACAAACACACACATTAAATAATACAAAGCTTACAGCTCAACATTGTGTTATCAAATGTACACATCAATCTGTTGGTTATTAAAGATGCCCTACCCACACACACACAGACTCACACACATCTACTGACTATAAAACTGACAATGATCAGCTTACCAAATGTAAGTGTCCAATATAGTTTCATTATACAAATTGTTAATGCACAATAAAGTTTCAGATGTGAATGTGGGCTGTAACATAATTTCTATGTTCAATTTGGATACAATGTTTACACTTCTTAATGGTGACCTGTCCAGGGTGTACCCCTGCCTTTCACCCAAAGAGAGCTGGGATAGGCTCCAGCAGATCCCTGTGACACTGGTTAGGAATAAGCAGGTATAGATAATGGATGGATGTTTACAATTTTGGTTGTTTATTGTTTTTTATACACTGATTATAGTATATTTTTATTACTGTATACCTTCAAAAACCACTGCAAAAACCTAAAGAAAATGTAAATGCAGATATTTAATAATTATTATTAATGAAGTCATGTGTGCGATACATTTACATATACATCCACAAACAAACTAATAGGTTTGGCGACACCTGGTGGCAGAAAGGAGAACTGCACATAGGATTTTTTTATAGCCTGGTGCAGGATTAAAATCACTGCATTCCTGACACGCATGCTAATTCGTTGATCCAACCTCAGACTTGCTGATGAAGCGGGAAAGTTTTTTTCTCATCAATTATTCTCCTTATTTTGCTGCTTGTTTTCAAAAAGAAATTTTCTTCCTTAAAAGTTTCCACTTCCTTCCTTCCTTCTTGTTCTCCATACTTAGTTGTTTAAGCGCCCCCTAACCAGAACATTAACATTAACACAAGTATAAATCCACCAGCTATACAATATGACAGAAGCATATGTTCCCATATGTGCAGTGATGCAGAAGTCCAAATTCAGTTTAACTCAGCTTCTTTACCTGCCTATTTGCCATTACTACCCAGTCACTGGACTCAGACTCTATCTCTGCCGTACCGGTCTTATATCTCCTGTGAACTCTTTTGGCACCAACCTGTTCGCAACTACACAACCCCTGCAGTAGCTCTCCCCACTCATGTCTCGACAGTAAACTATTTTGCACTACCAAATATGTCTCACTGTTATACATTTTGGTCCTGTCCAGTCCGGTAACCTGACACTAACATTGATTGACTATGTAGCATAAACCGAGTCAAGGCTAACCAGTCCATGACAAGTCACTGTTGCACTTTTCTCATAGAAAGACAGACAGCACATTTATTCCCTCTTTAATGTGGAACTTCCAGGGGTGATGCTTTTCTTTTTTTTCTCCAACTCAAAACCCTGCAGTGACCCCTTAGTAAATAGAAACAAATGCAATTTCACAATTTCTACTATGGTTTGCCCCAAACCATAGTAGACCACACATTTCTTATGAAACGCATCACATGCATAGAGACACCTGAAAGGAACACAGTGGTAGTGAAGATTTTTTGTGCTTACCAATGCTTGGGTTGAGGCTTGGTCAATAGCTGCTACAGACAGTGAGGTACTGGACTCTATGTCATCTAAAGCTAGTTCTATGTTTTCCTGGACACAGGAGGGGGAAAAGTATAGGTTAGTAATCTACAGGAGGGTTACCATCAGAAGACTTCATCATCAAAGAAATCATCCATGTAGCTATGAAGTTATATGAAATTAGACATTACTAGACTATAAATTAGGTTGTGTAAGTGTACATTTGTTGTGTAAATGCAATATTTCTAAAACAGCATTTCCGTGTATATGTAAAAGTGACTTTCTCTGGCCATGATGTTAATAGTTTTCATTGGAACTACTTCCAACTCTCCCTAAACACTGCTCAATAATGTTTTGTGGGTTATCCAGTTTGTAAATTTTAAGCAATTTTTCATTGCTGTGAGTACAATAATGGTCTAGTGACAGATACAAAATGAGTCACTAACTAAAAAGAACATTGGTAATCTTATTGTAATATGAATGAGTCAAACTATTAAAAATAGACAAAAAAACTAAAACAAAAAAGCAGTTATTTACGACTATTTGAACTTGAGGATATTTTCTGTCACCAGAGAGGGGAAAAGCAAATGCGCTATGTGTCCATACAACTGTCTAGTATTGTGCTCTGTCAGCCCAGCACCTCCTTGTATCTCTCGAGTTCCTGAACAAAGTTACGCTCATGGAAAAGGGTCTGCAGCCTCTCCTGGGTGTAGTTGTGGCAGAGCTCCTCAAACGTGGCTCCCCGTTGCTGCTGAGCCAGCCGAGGGTTTTGGAAACCTGGAGTATCCACAATCAGCAGAGAGCATAGAGAGTGCTGACTGGACTTTAGAGCTCTGTGGGACAAAATTATCAAGATGCTTTAGTCATGTAACATTTATCAAAGATACTGATGTTATAAAATAAAACAGATAAACACAGTTTCAGTTGTGATGTATTCACATTTTGAATAATATTATTACGGAAAATGAGCGTGCTCCAGTTGGACAAAAAATAAAAAACACTTTGTAGACAGAGTTTGTGTGTCTGGTTCTACAGAATTACCTTGAAACAGAAACACTTACACGTTTTCTTGAGACTGTGTCACAGATAGGTTTATTTGTCTGCTCAGTTTTAAAAACGTATATTCTATGGTTGTTTTTGTTGGACTTTATCAAACAGTGCAAGTATTCCTTTAATGAAATGCACTGAAATATGGATTAGGTGTCATAGACTAAATCAATGGCCAGTTTACTGAATTCTTACATGCATCATATCTACATTAAGGCCAATTACTGAAGACATTGTACTGTATGCATTGTATTAATGGAACAAATGTTATATAGTATAAAAGGTATTTTTAGAGAAGACAAGACCAAAATGCAACGCTACAATTAGAACTTATATCTGTGAGTAACACCATGTGTGCAGGATTTATAAAAGAACTGCAGCAGAGCACAAATATGCATCAAATATTGTCAAATATGAAATACTACACACAAGTGATAGAGCACATTGATTTCAGACCCACCTGTGCAACACAAAATAAAATAAATTAAATAAATGAAGAAAAGAAGTAAAAATAATGTAGCATCAAAATAAGTTTAAGTGTGCTGAAAGAAGTTGAACTGATGTGTTATCACTGATGAGTACTTAAGTATAACTGAAGTGCCGGTTGAGTCTACAACGGTCAGCACCATACACCTCTATTGCTTTGGGATTTTCTACTTTTAGTATCAAGGTTTCAGTTTTTGATTGACTAACTTTAAGTCCTTTTCACTAAACGTGCATAGTTTGTGCTATACACGTTTAGTGGCCAGAAAGGACTTTTGCCTTGCAATGCTAGTGTGTATATGATAGTAAAGCTAAGTTGTCGGCAAAGTCCAGATCTTCTAAAGCGGATGTCCAACGTATTCCTCGGGGTGGTCCTTTGGTGGCCTTCCTCATAACCCAGTCAATTGCAACATTAAAGAGGATTGATGACATCACACAGCCTTGACGGATGCCAGATTTGATTTCAGAATTTAATTCACTTGAGCCAACACTACATGTAAAGACCTTGTAGAAGGCTTGTATTACTTGCACTATTTTTGTGGGAATGCGGTATGCTCTCAGTATTTTCCATAAGCTGTCTCTATGTATGCTGTCAAAAGCTTTTTCGAAATTGACAAAATTAACATACAGCTGTCATCGATTTGATGATTATTTTGCCCAAGATTTTGCTGGGAACAGGGAGAAGGGTGATGCTGTGCCAATTGTTACAATTATGTAGGGTACTTTTTTTGGGGGCTCTTTAAGATAATTCCTTTATTCCAGTCATCAAGTACTTGTTCATTTTCCCATGTTTCTGTAACAAGGGTTGTAATATGTCAGCTGCAGTTTCTGGTGATGCTTTAAATAGTTCTGTGCTACGTTGTTGCAGCCTGGAGCTTTGCCATTCTTTAGTTTTTCGTGCAGTTATTATTTCTTGTTTTCTTGGTGGGTTAATATCGATGTTAAGATTTTGATCTGCTTCTTTAATTTCAGCTGTTTTTACCGGAGGCCTGGTCAGTAATTCTTTAAAATGCTTGGTCCATCTTGTTGTTCTGACTCTGTTGTGAGCAGCTTTCCATCCGTATTCTTGACTACACCAGTTGTACTTGTTGTCTGTAACTTTCCACAAATTAGTTTTGTGATTTTGTAGACATTTGCCTGCTCACCTGTGTTGGCTGCTTCTTCTGCTTGTTGCGCAAGATCTTCTATTCAATGCCTCACACTTGCCATCATCAAAGGGAAAATGAATACTTAGGTTTACCAAAATACCCTACAGGATAATGTCAGGGTGGCTGTCTGCCAGCTGAAGCTTAGTATTAGGCCAATGACCCTAAGCATTGAAGTAAACCCCCCACTGAATAGCTAAAAAAAAAAATGCGCCTTTTGGCATGGCCCTGTCATGAGACCTTAACCCCATACAGATTCTGTGGAATGACCTCAAGAGAGACGTTCAGACCACATATCCTACAAATATTCCTTAGCTGACACAGTTCTGTAAGGAAGAGTGGTCAAAAGTTTCTCCTGAACATTGTGAAGGTCTAATCCATAGCTAAAGAAAGGGCTTGCTTGAAGTCATTGCTGCCAAAGGAGGTTCAACCAGCTATTAACTTCAAGGATTCACTTAATTTGTCTATTTGTCTGTATTTGTCTATTGTTGTGACTTAGATGAAGATCAGATCACATTTTATGGCAAATTAACGCAGGAAACCAGTTAATTCCAAGGGGTTCACTTACTTTTTCGTGTAACTGTAACTAAGGGTATTGTAGACCTAACCTGTTAATAAGGGTGATGACAAGAGTGAAGACCTCAGAGTATAGCCCTGATGCCATGGCCTCTAAACACTCCAGAGCTGTAACCTTAGAGCCTGAAAGACAGACAGAGGGGTCAAGACAACAGATCAGAGATTGCTGGCCAGTCAAAACAACTATAAAGACTGACTTTTGGTAAAATGCCTGAATTTTACCTGAGTTGTCACCTTGACCAGCCTCATCGTGTCCTCCCCTGAATGAGGTGGAGTGCTGCAGTCCTTTGGCCTGGTGCTTAAAGACAGCAGAGGACAGCTCCTCCAAGGTACAGCCCAGCAGGTAGGCAGCTTTCTGGGCCCATTCATGATGGGCAAACTGCCTACGTCCCACTAAAATTAAAGGAAAGTAAAATAAAATGTGTTTATAATTTATAAAATATGCAAAAAAGACCTTGGGAAGCAAGGCAATGAAGATGAGAGGTATAAAAAAGAAAAAGAATGAAGAATTGAATAGGGTGAATAGGAAACTAAGACAGACTACATAAAAAAGCTGTGAGTACCTATCAAACTGCATAGTGCTTTTGCTTTTTCTGAGCTATAGCTAACATAAACTGAAAAAATACAATGAAAAAGTAAAGACATCAGTGTAGCAGCCCTATCCTGTAACACAGATAAGCATTTATTACAGCTGACTGACTATGTCGCATGAACTGAGTCAGTGCTAACCAGCCATGATAAGTCACTGTTGCACTTTTATGATGGAAATACAGGGAGTCTGCTGGAACATTGGCAGTGAAAAGCACCTTTATGTCTCTTTAACAGCTACTTCCAGTGATGACGCTTTTCACCTTCTTTTCTTCTCCAATGCAAATACAATTTCACAATTTATTGCCATAAAATAAATATTACATTAAATATTCCCCTATATAACTATTTGTACAGTGCAAAAAACCCTGTTACTCAACAAAATATAGGATTATTAAGATAATTTCATTCTTATGAAAGAATCCAATGTATTCATTTTGAATATTTTGACTTTGAAAATTTGAGCTAAAATATCCAATGCAAAAACCTTAGCAGGTATAGATGCCATTATTTTTATGTACTGGGCCCACAGGGCACCAAGCCTTTAAATTTGGTGGCCAAAGAACATTTTTCGTTGCTGAATTGTAAATGTATGGAAAAACAATGCAGAAAAATGTGCAATGAAGTACCAGAATGGAAATATACTATATTAATTGTAAACATATATTTTCTCCTGGGGGGGGGGACTCCCTCTGGAGTCTCAGGTGTTTTGGGGCCTGGACAAGTTTTGACATGCCCTGACATTTGTGCTTTTTTCAGTTGCTTTTAAACAACATATTAACGGTTTAAAGACTCTTGTTTTTTCCTGGAAGGCCTCGAAGGAATGATATAGGTTTTATGAAAGAAAATACAAACAAGAGTCTATAAAATAAGGTGCTTAAATGAATAGCAGTCAACAACTTGTGTGTGGTTTTTTCATTACCTTCATCTCCATCTGTATTTGATAGGGCACACCATGCAAACATGCAAGTAAAGAGAGGTGGGTTAGTGATAACACAGTTCATTCATGGATTCATTAGTTCAAAATTACACAATCATTAGCATAAACAATACTGACAATCCACCACCAGGCTTTAGAATGTTAAAGACGTTTTTTATTTGTGTGAAGAATTTGCATTTATTTTTATATAGTTCATGGCAACTTGAGCATTAGTGTTGAAATAATGAAATGAGAGATATAAATGCATGTTTGGCAGAACACAGAAACAATAGTTTCAAGTTTTGCCCTCCACCAAAACATACCTGAATTAAAAATGCTGAGTTAATGTGAAAAAAAAAAAAAAATAAAAACTACAAACACTAAAAACTATAAACACCCAAATTACACATACTGTTCAGGTCAAATCTGACCGATTTTGAGATTTGACAGCAATAATGTCATCAAATGTCATTCTTTTAGCCTGACATTTGATGACTTTTTCTAAAGTGAACCAAAACACACAAAAGTGAATATATTTTAAAATATACAGTTGTACAGTATCATGCTGTTGAAGAGTATGATATTTTCAATTTTGTATATTGAGGCTGTTCTGGGTAAATTTTGACCCATATGTATTAAAAGGGATTTTAGAATTACCAATGTGTGGGAATGGTGGGAATCTTGAAACTGTACATGCACATGTGTGTATTTCTCAATGGGACAGTTCTCAGGACACTGAAAACTGTCTGTGTTCCCACCACATTTGCCAAGGTTCCTGCAGAAACATGCAGTATGGCAAAAAGGCATATTGTGCAAGAGATACTTGATTTGATCTTCCAAGATGAGAAAGCAGATAGCAATTTGAAGGAAGATGTGTCAGAGCAGGAAGACAACTTGGAAGAAAATTTTGATTACAGCCTCTCTCAGCCACCTTTTCATGTTTTTTCAGGTTACTGTGCTTTCTGGCAGTACATACCTAACAAACCAGTAAAATATGGAATGAAGTTATGAGCAGCTTGTGATGCACAATCTAGTTATGCTTGGAATATGTATAAACTGGTGAGCCAGCTGGGGGAACCCCAGAGAGAAAACAAGGCATGCATGTTTGGGTAGAGATGACAGAAGGGCTAAGAGGACACAATGTGACATGCAACAACTTCTTCCTCTCTTATGAGCTTGGTCATGAGCTCCTAGAGAAAAAAAATCACAATGGTTGGCACTGTGAGAGGGAACAAGCCTGAGCTGCCACCCACTCTGATGACAACAAGCGTGAAAGAGGTCTTTTCTTCAGTTTGCTTTCAACCAGGAGACCTCATATATGCAAAAGAAGAACAAGAATGTCATTCTTATGAGCACATTAAATAAGGCTGCAGAGGTCAGCACTTGCGAGGACAGAAAACCAGCCATCATCCCTGACTATAATCCCAACAAAGGAGGAGTGAACAACCTTGACAAAGTAAACGGCACATACAACTGCAAGAGGAGAACCGCCTGCGGGCCTCTCGCAATATCAAAATCATTGACATATCCACCTACAATGCCTTTGTCATAAGGGGTGAGCTGAACCCTACCTGGAGGGCAAGCAAGAGGAACTGGAGGAGGTTCTTTTTGGAGGAGCTTGGAAAAGCCCTTGTGACTCCTTGCATGCAAAAGCAACACCACCTTCCCCGCACAGTAGCTTCGGCCTGCTAAAGGCAGTGCGGCAATCTCAGCAAATCAAACAAGAAGCTAACACATGGGGATGGAAGAGAAGGAGGTGCAACTTCTGCCCTACAAAAAACAACTGCAAAACATGGACAACCTGCTGCAAATGTGGGAAACGTGTGCAAGTCCCACATATGCAACGTTTCCTACTACTGCTTTGAATGCACACACTAGTTTGCAATAAACAGTGTTTTATAGTTGATATAAGTCTTAATGTTGAATTAATAATAACTATAGATGGCATTTATGAGGAGTTTTTATGTTATGGCAATGAGGACAGTGTTTCTTGTAGTGGTTTTACACATTTATATAATAAATATAAAACAGTTCTAGAATGTTTTTGCCCATTTTACTTTAAATAAAATATATTAAAATCATTATGGCTCTTATGTTTTCATGTCTAAGGCAGAAAAGGACATCACACTGTGTGATAGTAGACTGTACAAAACCATTTTGGTGTGTTCAAGGTCGTATATGTAAAACACACTTTATCTGTAGTTACTCCCATAACGCTTTTCACATCCATTTCATGTATAAATGCTGTTGCACATCAGAGTGGGGTGTTCTTTCTTCCTTTCTCACTACTACTCTGTGTGCTGATTCAACTCGGGTGCAGCCGTGATCATTAAAGGAGACTTCTGATGACATTCTCTCTACATTTCATTTATTGTTGAGTTCATCTGAGAACTTATCAAAAAAACCACGATCAGACATACATGATTTTGATGTCTATGATCCTTCTTTGTAATGGCAAATACAGTGTACGCAATGGGACAATCTTGTACAGACATGATATACGCATGAGTTTGTGTATTTGTGATCCATCAATTGCGAGTTCCTACCTTTAGTAGCTCCTGCAGCTCCCAAGTGGTAAATGGCCCCAAGGATGAGCCACAATGCCTTCTGCTCTTCACCAGAGATGCCCAGCACCTTCATGGCTGCCTGTAGCTTGGTGAATTGCTGCATGGCTCTCTGCTTATCCTCAGGCTGAAAATGAGATCAAACTAAGTTCACTGATCCCAGAAAGGAAGCTGCAATATTGCAGCATAAAACAGCTATACACATAGAACATAATCAGTAAAGAGTATAGGTCATTATTACAGAAGCTCAATAATGTTATATTAATGTATATAACCAAGATATTTGTCAATGTTGCAATCTACAGTTTGCCCACTAGTAACATTTATTTTTCAAATGAAAGTTTGTCATGCCCATTTTGTTGCAAAATTTAAGAAAATTATCATTACAGTATGTATTTATATGTGTATCTGTGTATCTATATTGTGCCTTATATAAAGAAAATGAATGTTGGCTGATATCAGATTTTTCTGACTTTGTACTCTCAAATATGAATATCTGCCTACAAAAATTGTATTGGTCGAATTATAATAAAGGCTTCGACCAGTATATAAGGAATATGACTATGGATATGGATGTCAATGTGAATGTAATCAGGGTGCTCCTGCAAGACAGAGATGGTCTCTCAGTGAACATACCCAAGCTAAATAACGGCTTAAAGAGAAACTTAATGCAAATCTTAGTTGAACTATTTATTTTGATTACCTTAGATTGTGGTAGGATCCAAAAAGCACTGTTCTCTGACAGGTGGTTAAAGTGCAGCTCTGTTCTGGAAGAGAGGACAATACTGGAATCAGTAAGTTTCTTGATGCCAGGGAAATGTTGACATACCTGCACCAACTTTGCCAGATAAACTGTGTTACTCAAATCATAACTACAACTATCTCTACAAATATTGCTGAAATTAAAGACCAATCAAAAACAAATCCATGAAATAATACCCCTTTGTTATCAAACATAAAAATTGTTTTCATTTTCAAAACTGATACACGTGCACTATTTTCAAATGGTGTAATTTAGAGATAAAAAAAACAGGAGTCACCTGAGGCTGCTGTCAGCTCCAGCCATCAAGTAGTAAAACACATTGAAAGTCAACTCTGCCTCAGGTCGTCTGCTCACCCTAAGTTTCTCCAACAACATTGTCTAAAAAAGAGGCGACAACAATAGTTAAGACATATCTACTAATTATATACTAGTACATTAGGTTTCAGTGTGAGTGGATTCGAATGGCTAGACAGTCTCAGTTTCATTCAGCAAAGCCTTAAGAGATGAAAAAGCTTATATTTAAGCACTTGCATTTTAAGCTGATATTAAATAAGCATTATAGGTGGCTGCACCCGAGAGTGAGTGCCTGATAGCGTCTGATCTTGGAAGCTAAGCAGGGCCGTGCCTAGTTAGTACTTGGATGGGAAACCAACTTGAAAGACCAGGGGCCGCTAGCCTCAGCCTCTGAGGTTGTGTCAGGAAGGGCATCTGGTGTAAAACTTGTGCCAAATCAAGTATAGTATATCAATTGATCCACTGTGGCAACCCCGAGTGGGAGCAGCCAAAAGATAAGAAAAAAAAAAAAGAAAGAATTATAAATGTGAACTTAAATACTTCTGAATTCAAGGGAAAGGTAGAGGTTAAGATCAGAATTCCCAGCTATGTGCACATCCGTTTCCATTATACAGTGGAGTACCTCAGAGTGTCACATTCATTGAAGTTACTGCAAAACCCCCATGGGATGTATCCTTCAATTGCGCAACAGCCTTACAGTGAGGGAAAAAATTATTTGATCCCCTGCTGATTTTGTACGTTTGCCCACTGACCTTCAAATACTTATTTCACTCATTAAAATGCAAATCCATTTATAACTTTTTTGAAATGCGTTTTTCTGAATTTTTTTGTTGTTATTCTGTCTCTCAATGTTCAAATAAACCTACCATTAAAATTATAGACTGATCATTTCTTTGTCAGTGGGCAAACATACAAAATCAGCAGGAGATCAAATACTTTTTTCCCTCACTGTATAAAATCCGACATGCTGTTCTGCCACCAGGGGTCATCAAAACGCTCCCTCATTACTACTCTACAGAATGTGAATACAGTGGGGAGACCAAAAACAAGTAGTGCATTATCACACAATTTTGAATCTTGCAGGGAATTATATCATAAAGTGTTACATGGTGGATGTAACATAACCTTGCCCATATAGCATATTTCACCAAACTATTTACCTGGTTTTGAGAAGCTAACTTTAGGGACGATAATTAGATATTATGGAAAGAACATCTTGCAAGGCTTATGACCATAAAGATTAACACATATCACATATCTCAGGAAAGAAGTTAGAAAGAAAACTATCACCAGGATTCAGAATTTTATTAATATTAAATAAGGTTTGTGGGCAATGTGAATTTGTATCGATTACATGTACAGACAACTATTTTCTGATATGAAAGCAGACAGTCTCTCAAAATTTCCATAAAAGTCTATAATTTATTCTTCTTCCACATATGGGCTAATGGATAGATTCAATCATCAAAGCATCAGCTTTACTTTTAAAAAGTTAAAGCTTAAATGGTGCATATCTAAAATATTATAGCACAATACCGAAAGACCATTTAGATGCTCTACAGAACTGCCCAAAATAACATTTTGAGGATGGTCCAGAAAAACAGTAATCAGCAGTAGTGGATGGAGAAAGACCATGAACAATCAAGAATAGATCTCAGTGTAGGGTCAGACAAAGAACTGAAAATTCTACGAAAACAGGAGAATGATCAGATAAGTTGTTCCCAATTGTAATAATGAGATCCAACACATAGCCATGAGAGCAAGTATGGCCATGTTTGGATAAACTGTGTCCAAAAGACGCAAAACCTAATGGTCTGGTTTTGGATGTGCAACTATACAGGTACTGCCGCAGATCTGGATTTCACGTATCTAGTCAGGATCTCTTAAACATGGAATACAACACCATAAGTTACTAAATTAATAAACACCATGTACAACTTGCTAGAATTAAAACATATATTTGTGAGCACTAATTTCAAATCTGATATATCACACAGCTGCTGTCGCAACCATATGTCATCTTTAACCTTCTGATGCACCTTCAAAAAAGTCAATGGGAATGTTAATGGCTCTTGGGTGCATCAAAGGGTTGATTTTCTAAGCAAAAATATTGTCAACTAGACTTCATTAAACCACAATACAGCTGACCACAAAGAGGGGAGACAGGATGTTTAACTGTGCCACTGTACTGAAGCCACATTACCTGAAGAGGTAATGCAACAAGAAAAGGATACATATGCAACCATGCAGGGTGTAGGCGCAGAGGGTAGGTGTGATGTGTGGTTTAATTAGAACAGCCACAGGGTATTGTCTTGTTCATGGCAGAGCTGGCTATTAACGTACAGCTTGTCCACTGCAATAACAGCCCTGGAACCTGTGTCAATGACACAGCAGAGATCCAAACTTCTAAGGTCTTTCTCTCAGCTCTTCACCAGTTCCTTATGTTTAAAGTACTCCAATTTTTTGCAACAATGGGTCTTGAGCGTCAGTTATCTGATCTCTTCCCTCCCAGCCAGTGCACTCAGTGGAAGGAGATATTCTTGACTGTGTCCACGGGGAGTTTCATTTGAGTTAGTATAAATTCTTTCATTGTAGCCTCGGAGTCCTCTTATGCCCACTCCAGGGTCCCAAAAACAAAAAACAGATTGTCTCTTATACTGCGTACCTGACGGTCTAGAAGTAACTCTTTCAAAACTTTATTTTCTTCCAAGAGTCGCATCATTCCCTCTGCGAGGGACCTGATGGATCCTCAAAAGGTTTCGTTCTCAGCCGTGAGTGAGATCACTTGCTGCTGGCTGAATTCTAGAGACTTGCAGAGAGTCTGAAATTCTTTGTGGAGGACTTCCAGAAGTGACACCTGTGCGTCTAAACTTAAAAGGCTTTTATTAATAACTTACAGGACCTCTCTGAACTCTCTGTCAGGTGATGATTCTGCTCCTTGGGAGTCTTTCAGGTGGCTTCGCTTGGAGAAACAGCTCACACCATGACCAGTCGGTGATAACACTAGACAATATAGTCCCTCCAGACTCTCCTTGTCCAGTATTGCTTATGTCAAACTTGTTGAAGGTTTTAATAAGATAATCAATAATATTCCAGCGGCTTGGATTAACCTGGTGGAGTGTAAAAATTACTTGATTGTAATTGCTGTTAATAGCATGCCGCCATGTTGAGTTTTGAACGTACTCTCGTCTGGTATGAGTTATAGATTATAGATTTGCATTCACAGAAATCCCTTTTCTCTTGCTCCCTTCATTTTCAAACCAGAGTCAAGTTCGTATCTACGTTTGCAGTTTGAACAGGAATGTTTTAGGAAAGAGGGTTGGCTGATTTGACTCATGGAGTCAAGCAAAACATTTCCAAAATATTAAATTTAGATTTACACACAATAATCACAGTTTACAGCAAACCCTTACTTTTCTTTACTTCAGTTTGTAAGTATGTATTTATAGTGCCTCTATATGTGTGAGTGTAAGCTGAGCGCCACCAACACAGACATTATAGTGTTCCACATGCTGTGCTATGGTACAAATGACGAACAGTGATGGTGAGAGGCAACTTACTGCAGCAGAGTGTGACACTTTGAACCACTACTACCGTACATGTTCCTACCCCTAATGCAATCTATTGAATTTTAAGGTCTCAACTTGGTTTAAGGTTTGGGTCAAGTTAGGTTTAGGGTAAGATTAGAATTTAGGGATTGTGGTTAGGCAAATAGTGGTTACTACTAATGTCTCCAGAAATTTTAAAAAGTCTATGTATAAACTCCCAATAAGGGAGGGAAACAAAATCATGTACATGTGTTACCTGGATGGAGGCAGATGCCACTTGTCCAGCCTGGTCAAAATCAAGGGACACTACATGGGAGAAGTGGCTAGCGTTGGTGTTCATTGCAGTGGAGCTGTTGCCAAAAGATTCCAGAATGGTGTAGACCGCCTGCCACTTCTCAGCTGTGTCATAAAAAAAAAAAAGTTTTATCACAAAGACAGAATCTATTGTTCCAAACTACATGCTAGTAAGTTTCAGAAGGTAATTATACACAGTACTGATCATAAACTGAAAAAAAAACACCAACTCTTACTGTGGGTGCATAGTATAAAATTAATAAACTGAAAAACTCCATCAGCTGTTAAAACATTTTGATTGAAAACAGGCACTATGGAATTACTGTTTTTGATTTACAGAAGACAAAATAATGAACTCAGGACATTTACAAAACATAATGAAAAAGACATATAATTAGGGTAATATCACCATGAGAGTAGTGTTAACTTATAGTCATTGAAATGAGCATTTTCTCTGTTTTATTACTTATGATTTGCATTTGTTTTGGTCATTGTGGCCAATACGATTCTGATTGAGGATGGGGTAAGCTGTTTCTCTCCTCCCGGACCATCAGCACTGGATCCCCCCCAAGGCTGTGCCCTTTCTCCTCTGCTATTCTCCCTGTACACCAACGGCTGCACATCTGGTCACCAGTCTGTCAAACTCCTGAAGTTTGCAGACGACACTACCCTCATCGGCCTCATATCTGATGGGGAAAAGTCGGCCTACAGCAGTGAGATGGACCGTCTGGTGTCACGGAGCAGCACTAACAACCTGGAGCTCAACTCTCCCAAGATAGTGGAGATGATTGTGGATTTCAGGAAGGACCCAGCCCCCCTCCACCCTGTCATCCTCTGTGACACTCCAGTGACCTCTGTCTAGTCCTTCCACTTCCTGGGCACCACCATCACCCAGGAACATCAGCTCCCTCACCAAAAAGGCTCAGCAAAGAATGTACTTCCTGCGGCAGCTGAAGAAGTTTCACCTCTCTTCAAAGATGTTGGTGAACTTCTACACTACTCTCATCGAATCTATCCTTACATCCTCCATCACGGTCTGGTTTGCTGCAGCCACAGCCAAGGACAAGGCCATGCTGTAGCGTGTCATCCACTCTGCTAAAAAGGCGATCGGCTGCAGTCTCCCATTTCTCCAGGGGCTGCACATCTCCAGGACGCGGAGCCAGACTGGACCAGACCCCTCTCATTCCAGACAAGAAGTCTTTCAGTCCCTCCACTCTTGCAATAGGCTCCGGCCCTTGTGCTGTGTGTTTCTGTACAGCTTGCTTACAAATTAGCTCTAGTCTAACACACCTAAAAACTAACTAGATTCTCTGTACAAGTCCTAAATTGCTGCATATTCCTGTAGTAGTCAAGTACCATTCCTTTGTTTCCAGCACTTCTTGATATTTCAAGACCTAACTTGTTACTTCAGACTCACTAGCCTACCAGTTAGCTCTGGTAGCTAATAGTATGGCTTGGCCCTCTCTTCCTCTCTCTCTCTCTCTCTCCTGGTCGGTGTGTCACAACTACCTGCCGTAGTGATAATAATAACTGTAATAAGTGTGAGGTTCTGGTAGCTTTGGAGGCCAGGATCAATTAATTGGAAGCGTGGCTCCACACCACACAAAAAGTCAGCTAGCTAATCCCCACTAACTGGTGTGGAGACACCAAGCACAGGGCCAGTGGTAGCTCTAGAGCAACCAAATAGGACAGGCTTGGGTAACGGTCCAATGGAAACATGCTGCTAAGCAGAAGTCCACGGCTCGTACCCTACTTGTTCACGTTTCTAACAGATTTTCCCCATTCAGTGACAAACCCACTGAGAAACTGACTGTGGTAATTGGCAGCTCCATAGTCAGAAACGTATTTCAAGCTGCAGGCTAAGACTAATTATAAATATGGTAAGATTATTATTCACAATGACACCTGATGCCAATTGGAGGTCACTAAGATTAATGTTGCATTGGTGTGTAACTTTGCCGAAACATCAAAACATACATCATAAGATAACACGAGTTATTCATAAAAACCTAATAAAAATTAAGACCACTCTCTTACTGAACAGAAAAACAGAAAAGTCAAACATGGATTATTACATATCAGGTCTCTTTTAAATCTCTGTTAGTAAATGATCACGATAAGTAAATAATTCACACATAAAACAAACATAGAATTGTCCTCTTTCACCTGTGCAATATTGACAAAATAAGGAAGATCCAGTCCCAAAATAATGCAGAAAAACTAGTGCATGAATTTATTGCTTTAAGGCTAAATTACTTTAACTCACTATTATCATTTTTGGAGCCCTGTGGGAAATTGAGGTTAAACTAAAGTCTATCAGTATTTAAAGGGTTAAAATAATGCTTGTGAGCTGATGTTGAGCTGTCGCGAGACTTAAGTCACCCTCACTGTAGCTCAGATGCTGTTCTGGTTGGTCGGTTTAGGCTGTCAGTGAGACGAACAGTTGTGATTGGCTCGAGGCACAAGCGGGTAAAAGAAAAAAAAAACGAGAGGAGGGAAGTGAGAATTAACTAGCATAAGATGAACGGACCGGATTGGTAATTTGGTCATAGACTGTACGGAGATGTACATGGACGTTGCTGCTCACACGCAGTATGGAGCTCGGGTAAGTGTGTGAGCTTCGTGTAGACAGTGAACGTCGGGAGGCAGGTGCGTCCCTTAGCATTAGCTGAGGCTAGCTGCTGCTGCTCGAGAGAACCTCGTTAGTTAATGGCGGGAAACGAACTTTCACGGAGCCCTCAAAAACTTTTGACCTCCGAGCTGTTTGGAAGCGCTGAGGACTTCACATTTCATCGCACTCAATCTTCAAAGAAGCTGAGGACTTCGCATTGTGTTGCACTCATGTTTTGAGCACACTGAGGAACAGGCCTGCAACGTTTTTATTTTATTTTTCCGTCGGCCCACAGACACGTGAGACTTGTGAGTAACGTTAAAGCGTGAGGGTGTGTGGCTATGGGATTACAGACATTATTGCGTTAATGGTAGTTAATGTGAAAGGGAAACAGTGTGTAGCTGTAATTGGGATGAACTGTGCCTTTCAGAGTAATGTGTTGAAGTTTCTACATTATTAAAGTAAACTATTGAAGGTTGGTTTAGCATTGGAAAAGGGTTTACTCTCAAAGTAGTTATTTCCCTCACAGTTTGTTTCTGTTCATCAGGGGTTGTTAGCTGTGTGTTTTTTCAATAATAAAAATCAGCCAAGCGTTTTGTCTAACTCCACTAAATACCTCTAAGTCTCATTCCCTTTAAAGTAGAACAACATAGGTTAGGTTGTTAATTTTGCAATTATCCACCATTCGGTACACCTTTGTGGTATGTTGGGTAAACGAACCCAAAGGACCCCTCCATTCTGATTAGCTTGGTGTATATGCTTTTAAGGTAGAGTGGTGAAGGTGCTACATCATAATGTCCCAGTATCTCCATAAAAAGCCTCCAGTTAATCCGGAATACTACAGCCAGAGTTCTGACTGGAACTGGAGAGATCACATTTCTCCTATATTAGCTTCTCTTCACTGGCTCCCAATCCAGAATGGAATTTAAAGTCCTTCTCTTCACATACCAATCCCTTCATGATCAAGCTCCTTCATACCTTAAAGACCTCATAGTACCATATCATCTCAATGGAGCACTTCACTCTGAGTGCAGGTCTACTTGTGGTTCCTAGAGTTTCCAAAAGTAGAATGGGAGGCAGAGCATTTAGCTAACCAATCTCTTCTCTACTTTAAAAGTTAAAACTTTCATTTTCGACAAAGCTTATAGTTGGAGCTTGTTCATGTGACCCTAAACCATCCCTTAGTTATACTGCTATAGGTTTAAACTGCCTGAGGACTTCCCATCATGCACCAAGCTCTTCTCTTCTCACTCCTGTCATCTGCTCCCACTTTAATATGCCACCATTGAATGTCACTAACTGTGCCTTTTCTCTCCCATAGTTTGGGCTCTCTCTCTGAACCTTCTGCAGGTATCACTGGTCCTGAAGCTGTATATTACCGGGCTCGGTTTGTGCAGGCATTTGTCTTTACTGATCGGAGAGAGGAGAGAAAAAAAGAACAACTTGGACTTAACGTATTTGCCATAGCTGTGCAAACAGTTTACCTGCCATACATCTGTGGATGGAAGGAACAACCAACTTTCTGTCCATTGTATCTATTTTGTCATGACTCTGCTCCCCTCTTTACTGTCTCATGACTCACCAGAGAAGATTTTCCCTGTGCTGCCAGCGATAGAGACCAGGTACTGAACTAGGTGCTGGCAGTTGGTGGTCTTGCCGCTGCCGGACCTGCCCAGCAGCACGATGGACTGATCCTGCCGAGTGGTGAGCAGGTTTCGGTACGCGGACTGTGCCACAGAGTAGATATGAGGAGCTGAGTCCTCACGCCGACAGCCTTTAAACATATGCATCACCTGACGGGAAAAGGGAAAAATACACACATCAGGGGGAGGAGCACAAAGAGGCAAACACAAAAGCAGAGACGTACTGAAATAAATGGTCTTATACTTGTATAGCGCTTCTCTACACTCAAGTGCACTCACACTATTTTGCCTATTCACACACACAATCACAATCTTAAGGCATACTGTGAGAAGCACATTAGCAGAGCAGCAGCAGTTGCTCTGTTGCGGAACAACAGGCATTCAGATAAAAGCATTGCTCTTTGTAATATGAACACAAATTGCACTAAAACTGTGACGAAATTTATATTAGGAACACTATTTATTTGCAAATATTAATTGGTTCTGTCTTCTTTCTCTCTCCATCTCTGTTTTTTGGCTTTTTATCAAGTTTAGCCATCTTTTTGTACTTTTTAAGTGGTTATGTCCTCTATTTGATCAAGAACAGAGAGAATTGACTAACTGGCTTCAGACCTTCCCTATGCAGGTAGTGCTGCTAAATGACCTGATATTACAGACTCCCATTACAAGACAATGCATAAGATGGAGCATGTTTGCACAGACAACCACAGCCAATTCTCTGAACTGAACATACAGAGCTCTCTAAAAAAGCCTTATTGTGTGCTGCAAAATCAGCAAGTAAAGTGTAGCAAAGAAGTCCACAAACTTCAACACTTATGACTACATATTGTTTATTAACAGTGACATTTTACTTGTATGTTATGTATGTGCTTGTAGACAGAAATTTACACAATACATTTGTAAATGTAGTAAACATTTTTAGGCCTAACAGATAATTAGGCATTTTAGCAATAGCTAACGTGTCCATACATTTCCTTATGCTCCTGGGTGATTTTTACTTGGCCATAGCTGCCCTAAACCAGCAACACTGGTGATTAGATTGCCCTATACCTGGCACTGCCAAATTTTGAGTTTTCCTCTAACTTGAGTGCTTGCTTCAGTGCTTGCTTTATCTGGAGATTATCCATGTCTCAAACATGGATACTAATAGGATTTGGACCCACCTTCCTGTCTGGCCTACCCGATGCTCCTGAAGTGAAGTCTTCAGTCTTCCCCTTATTAAAAATTTTGTCGACCCTGTGGGGTCTGAAGGGTGTTTTGGGGCCTTGGACAAGTTTTGACATGCCCTGACATTTGTGCTTTTTTCAGTTGCTTTTAAACATATTGACTAAAGTCTGATAACACTGTAATCAGCACAAACTGGGCTACAATAATATGTGAGCAGCAAGTTTACACATGATTATATTTTTGAGAAAACAGTGTTTATGCATGGTTAGTGAAAAACTACAATTAAGTCACTGAAATAAGACCATGAAACACAAACAGAACATTGGTTCACAAAACTTTTAAGAACTGCATATTGTAGCCAAAAGTGTTTTCAACATGTGAAAATCATCTTGTTCACTCATTCACAAAAAACAATACACTGATTGAAGAAGACACTTTTTGTTTAGAAAAGACATATGTAGGAAGGTGTGTCTGATCATGAATAATGTGATTTACCTGAGAAAACAAAGACATGCATAATGAGCCTTTCAGTCAGAAATGTGGCTGTGAATTAGTGC
Organism: Mastacembelus armatus; assembly: GCF_900324485.2. NCBI lineage: Eukaryota > Metazoa > Chordata > Actinopteri > Synbranchiformes > Mastacembelidae > Mastacembelus > Mastacembelus armatus. The sequence goes on from NC_046645.1 coordinate 17,807,600, forward strand.
AATACAATGCAGATGCAAACGTTCATCATCTGAGTCGCGTTTTTCCATATTTATATTTATTTCCATATGAACAGTGCACTCAGTGCGAGGCGGGATCACATTAGCTATAATGAGGTGAGACAGGAGAAACGGTACCGTGTCCTTACTTTCATACGGATTACATAAAAAGAGATGATTTGTTTTTTATTTGAATTGTTTCGTTTAAAAGAAGACATTTCAAGCTTTCTAGCCATATGACGATGTGTAAATTAATACTGAGCAGGTACAAAAGTTTGTCATTTTCTTTGTGCGGGGTCAATCGGTATTGACCCGTTCTGCAGATCGTATGCTCTGCTGTGACCCTGTTGCTTTTGCCTATTAAACTTGCCATCCTATAACCTGAGATTTGCCTCCTAGTACTTTTTGGCATGGCATATATTACTTTTGGAATACCTCTTGTCTTTTCTCTGTTTTTTTTATTGGTATTTGTCTATTATGCCAAGCCTTGTGAGCTGCTAAACAGTCTTTCGTTTTTTAAAAAACTAATAAAAATCTATTCTATTCTATTCTACTATGATGCACATAGATGTTTAATATACCTGCCGTGATCTGCAGCCTATTTATTTCTTATAAATGGTCAAATTTTTTAATGAATAAATTCTTTTTTTTTAAATTTGTGTTTCTGGGTATTTCGTGATCTTCCTGCATGTAATTGTTCCTATGTATGGGCTATCTTCTTTTTTTTTTTTTTTTCCACATCCACGTAAAATCTCACTTGATGTTCCTTTATGCTACCTGTCAGTTATCTGCCTGGGAACCCCAAAAATATCATATTAAGCTTACCTTCTCAGAGTACATGGAGGGTGTACTAAGGGGGTTGATAACCACCATGTTGGGTCCAGCGTAGGTGTGAATGAGATTACCTCCATAGCGCTGCCTCAGGCAGTGCATCACACTGGATTCATTCAGATAGAGAAGTGAAGCTAGGTCTTCTGATTGGTCATGTGATGGAGGGTTAGCCTACAAACGAGAGAGAAATGATGATTCAACTAGCAACAGCCATATGTGTAACCCGAATTTTTAACTGGATCAGGGAAAACCCCTGGACTATTAGCTGAAAATTTAACTAGTTTAAGAGTTAGTGTAAACTGACCCAGGAAGAGAACAACATATAAATTTAAGAATTTAAGGGTCAAGCAAGGGCATCAGCATGAAAGAATGTTCCCAAAACCAAAGGGAAAACCCACAAGTAACTAGCTTGTAAAACCTTCGATTCCAAATCACTAACCTGCTTCCAGGTTTGCAATCCTTTAATCAAACCCATAGTTCATACATTTAAAAAACCCTGGAGGTATACCATTATTGCTGATGTTACAGTCCAAAATCTCTATGGAGCCACTATGGCATAAGTAATTATTTGCATAAAATGTGTGATTGTAGGGAGGGTGTGGCCACGCAATAATTTGCAATGGCAGGCAAATTGTTTCACTGGTAAGACCTATAGCTGTGTGTGTGTAACTTAGAGGACAACGTACATTTGGCAGAAAGTTTTCCCACTGGTTTGCATTGCAACCAGAAGTTGTGCGTGCAATAGATTCAACTTTTGGCCATTGCCTTGTTTTTCATACACACCTAGTGTGCTAGTTTTGTCATTTACCTTTATTTATTCTTGAAATATCCAAGAAGGCCAGACTGAGAGTTCCCACTGGAACATTTCATGTTTTTCTATCTAGTCAGTGAATTTGCAACTTTCTCTTGCTTTTATGTGCGTCTCTAAATTATTACACCTCTCTCTGATGCTGTAATTAGTTCTGCTTTGTTCCAAGATCAGTCTGTGGCCTTAGAGTTAATCTAGTGCTAACCTACTGTTAATGTAAACCTTTGACAAGACCAAATATGTTCATGGCTGAGCTCAAAATATTCAGGGCTCATACCCCACATGAATACGCCTAACAAGTGCTCATACTCACATCTTACAATTTGGGAACTTCAGTAAATTATGCCTTAGCATCTAGGGAG